>NW_027437569.1:0-300000 GCF_965140245.1 Athene noctua | reverse complement strand
TAGGGACAAGTCAGACATACGTGTAGGGATAATCAAAGGCATTCCAATACCGCCAAGTATTTTTCTGTCACCACCCCAACACTGAGACACAAGTCTTGGAGCGATTTATAAGTGAAGAACCAATTGTTTTTCCTCGGAACTACTTGGATTTTTTGCACATTTCACCGTACTTTCCATACACTTTTTTTATGAAGAGCATAAACAAGGGCAAAAACCAGGGCAAAGATTTCATTAATATTTCCTTTGCCCTTAATAGAAATACTGCTGGAATATATAGCTACAGGTTGAACAGTACTTACTCCTAACATCAATTGTCAGAGATGTTGGGGCTTTATTATTTGGGCACACTAATAACTTAAGGTCCTGGGGCTGGGATGGAATCTTTGTCTGGGGGGGGGGGGGGGGGGGGGAAATTCCCCTCAAGATGGGAACTGTTACTCTAGTGGATCTAATTGCCAGTTGTGAAGTAGGTCTATTTTCTGTAATTCATCCCAAGAGGAAGAAGTGAACTTGTAACAGTTTCAAAACTTGACATTTTTGCCAATAATTCTATATAATATCTTAACATGCATCTTGCTATTAATAATGGAAAACACTTTATTTTTTATCATCTTACATTGTCGGTGAGAAACAGAAATCAGATTCCTTTAAAACTCCACTGTAATAGCACCCTGCATATCTAGCTATTGAGTTATTTAAGATCTGCCTGTTCTGTGTTTCTGTCTAGCACTTGATGTGTTTATTTCCACATTTTTCTTAGAAGGTCAGGGCCATTTTGTTCACTTACTTGAGAAGTAATGTGGATGGATGCCATACTTGAAGACCATTTTCATGCCTCCTATCAACGTGTAACTTAAGTTTACAGTTAACTTAATCCGTGCAAGTAGAGCAATTGATTCTTAACTTGGCTGAGCATATGCCTAGCTATCTTCTTGAATTAAGGTCTCAGACTGGAAGAGACCCAGTAGGTGTTATCAGCCAGAAGCAAATGTTATTTGAAGATGCGAGGAGGTATTCTAGGCTCGGGTTCGCTAGATAATTTGGATCCTGTTTCCGCATATTGCTCTGAGTATATTTTCTTGCTCAACTTCTAAAGCCTTGTGGCAAGTAGATAAAGGTGGTGTGTGAGCAGCAATGAATATCCATTTTAAAGTGATTTAACTGACAAGTACCTGTTAACTGTAACTTCCCAGAAGCAGGTAACAGCATCTGGAAAGAAAAATAGTGTACAGTTGTAAGTTTTCAGGCATTCCTTACCCCTTCTCAAGGCATCTTTTACATTCAGTATTCCCTGGTATGTCAGGGTGGTTATACAGGGACATACTGGACTTAATATTCCCAACCCATGTTGTTAATGGAGTCTAGGCTACAGTTCACAGCGGGAGCAAGCTGCCAGGCTAGAAATACTCTATTGCAAACTGCCTGGAGACTCTTGGGTTTGTATATTACTAGAACAGTGTCTGGCATTCTCAGAGTGAGTAAGACTGAATAGCGTGAGGAATGAAGCTGGCCTCTCAGTAAGCTGCATATGGATGTCTGCCTGGAGTTCAGAGCTGATTTCACTTGCCAAAGGGCCGTAGTGGTGCTGTCAGTGTCTTGTAGTCCTCTGCTGCTGGAATTGCCGTCCAGGATGCAGTATGTTTATCAGTAAAACTGTGTTTCTGTCTGCAAGCTCAGCCTGGGATGTAGAATCAAGTTGTGTCCTTTCCGGCTTGCACATCACCACTAATAAAGCTGCTAGTGGAAGGTAGTCAAGAATTCTGTTGGTTCAGAAGCCAGTAAAGAAACTCCCAGAACTATGTTGCCTCTGCAAGTATGAGTAAAAGTTTATTTATATCAGCGACGTGACTATGCATGCAGCCAGACCCAGGTCATTTAAATGAAGGAAGATGCAACTTTCACAAGTTGCTCCTTGTTCTTACCGCACTGGGTAAAGAGGGGCTGCCACTGGCACCTCAGCAGATTATTTTGAGATTTTAAGGCGTACGTATGGTAATTCATAATGTGCTGGAAACACGAAACTTCCAAGAGAAACACTTTTAGCTAGTTAATAACTGAATACTGTCCAGGCATAAATCCTTGTGCTAATCAAATGTAACACAACTCCGGCAACAAACCAGGCAACTCATGTAGGCAAAGTGGGTAGACATGGTACATTTGACAGCTGTGTGACTTAAGCCTGGACAAAGTGGTATGTATGCCTCAGATTCTCACTTTTTCAGTCGTGCTTCTAATATTGAGTCCTTTTTTAACAGTGCCAAGCGTGGTTGTGTGTTCTAATGTAATCTTAAAGATACGTTTTCTTAATTTAGCTGTGCATTTTGTGCAGAAGCTGTACACAAGGAATACAATACCAGTACTCATCTGTCTGAAACTGTAGTGGTGGAAACCCTTCAACCCTTGTGGTGATGTTTCATTGTTTAACTTTGTGTTTAAGTTTTCCAGCGTGAATTTCCCTTGCAGATGTTTAATGCTGTTATGTCCAATTCAGCAGTACATAGAAAAAGATGTCTTTTTACTTTTCTTTAGGGTAATTTGTATTTTACCATGGGCATGTAAATGGAGCAGTCTGGTTCTTTGTAAACTAATACTGCTTTATGAGAGGCTTTTATACACCATCATAAGAGATGGGAAACCCATGAATCCTTTGAACTCATATACATGTGATTGGTAACACCACTTCTGCAAACATTTCTGCTGATATCTTAACTCTCAATATAAAAATACCTGTATTACTTCCCCTCAGAAAAGTGGTCATGGTGATTTCTAGTACACTATTATTACTCCTTAACTAGGGAATACAGTCAGTTTAATAGGATCTCTTATTGGCCATTGAGACTGTAGAATACAAAAGAAAAAACAAACTCATGCACAAACTCAGCAATGATATGTCTAAAATAAGACAAAACACTTGTGCAGAACACTTCAAAGATTGGACATTAGTGCAAGTAAGCATTGGAAAATTAATTTTGCTTAGAAATAGCCTAGAAGGATGATAGTTCTCTTTGGAGCTTTGTTCTATAGCTCGGAAGGCTGCTGTGAAGTAGCCTAAACTTTTATGTCATGAGGGAGAAGAGACCTTCTTTGACCCTGAATATATATATACATACACTTTCCAAACTCACCCGGTAAAGGTACTGATCACTTCTGCTCTTTGACATAAACCCAGAGATTCAGCCTGGTGGACTGATTTGAATACTAGAGGACAAGAACATACTGCAATTGTTTCCTTCATTCATTTGCAGAAAAACTGTTAAAACATTCATATAATATAGCCTGACAATGTTTCGGCACAAATAATCAAGCAGTATAAACATCAGCAGAGGGCAGTATTGAGGTAGAAACAGAATAATCCTAAAGCAAAATAAAAGGAAGTGTTGCCATGTGTTTTCAGTTTTCCTCCATAGAATCACGGAATAATTTATGACGAAAGGGGTCTCTGAAGGTCATCGGGTCAATCTGTGTCTCAGCCAAATTCAAAGTTAGATTCAGTCAGTACTGTCAGGGTAATGTGTCTGCATTGTTGGGCATTCTGTAGAACCTGCCATCAGATTACTTTTCTCTCCAAACCACTCTTACGGGCACTTGGTGAGACTGGATGCAAATCATGCCCAGTGCTGAAGTGTAGTTATTTTGTCTGAATAACACTAGAAGAAAATTGTTTAGCCGTTTTTGTTTGCGAGGTCAGGAGATTTTTTTTAACAATTGCTCTTGCGTGTTCTAATCAGCTTTCATAGTAATAGCCAAGCATCTAAAAAAAAAACCAGTCCTAGGAGTGTTTTGTCTGTTAGTTCTGCAAGGCAAGATTGACCAGCATGGTTGTATCGATGTAACTTCTGTTGAAACATGTCTTATTGGGGTTTTTTTTAAGTACAGTTTATATAATATTTGCGACTCAATAGTATGTTGTTTTTTTTTTTTTTACTGCACCTTTATTGGAGAGCTGAGATAGTGACAAGAAAAAATTGTAAAAGTGAATATTGCTCTCATGTTTAAAAACTTTCTTTTCAAGATGTGTCGTATTGAATTTGTGGATGGATTTATAGAAATCGGAGGCTTCTCCAAATCAATGTTTTATTCAGGAAATTTTATTATTTTTTTTTAATATAAACAGCCTGTCGTCATTACCTGAATTAATTCCAGTTCCTTTTTTCTATCTGCTTGCTTATATTGGGCAAAATTTTATTGGCTAAAAGGGTAAACTGTTGAATTTTGTAGGATACAGAATTTTCCTTTAGTTTATTCAGTTCTGCAGTGCTCTTAGCGAGTGTATTTGAGGTGAAATTCCAGACTTGCGAGCTGTGGAACAAATGTCTGTTATAGAATACTGAACACAGTGCTGTGATGGGGAGTTTACTGATACTCATGTCACATAAAACCGTTAAATGCACCAATAATTTGTATAACTGACTCTAAGACGGATGTTTTACTACTGTCTGCAGTCTGAGAAGCAGTGTTGCTCCATCTCAGTCTCTGGTTTTCAATCTGTTTTTGACAAACAGTTACAATGTTTATTCAGATAAAATATTTGTGATTCTGCATATTAAATAGAACTGCTGAAAAGGAGAACATGTGGGTTTTTAGAATTCTCGTAGAGAATTTTCTAAAAATGCTCCTAGAAAAGTGAATACTGAGAATCCTGTGAAGTCCCTTCTATGGGTAACACAGATGTTTGCCTACTCTCGTTGATGGCAAAGTGAAACAGCTCATGACGAGGTTGTTGTCATGGTAAAAGCACTTTTCCCTCCCAGTTAAATCAACAAGGTTTGAAAGCTGTTTAGCTAAAATTCTAGCTCTTCTCAGCTGGCTAGCTACCCCCTTCACGTGAGCAGCGGGGGCTAGTTACGTCGACAGTTGAGATTCCTGGCAACTCTCCAGGTGAATTAGTTTAAACTAGCTCAGGGAAATGGCCACAGAAGCCACATGCATTTGGAAGTGTTGCTGTGTATATATCCTTGCAAGAGAAAATACCAGTGGATGTGGACTCTAGTCAGTGAGGGCTAGGAAGTGCTGCAGGGACCTTAGGGGGATCCAGACTGGCCCTGAACTGTTCTGTTACCAGTGCCCGGCAGAGCTGGAGTATGGGATGTGTTTCGGTTGTGATCAGAACTTTAGCAGGGATTAGATGATGTTTTATAAGCGTAGTTACGCTGCTTCAGGGCCCGCCCAACTTGGGTGGGCAGAGTTTGCACATCAGCACTGTGCTTCCCAGCATCTCTGGTTCCTGAAGCAGCGTGAGACTCCTCTTTCTGCTATTGTTAAAATATCTCATTAGTGTAAAACTTGGAGACACGGCCAAACAAGTAGACAGTATATTTTGGTCACAGATAAGAAGCTTTTGTCTTTGATGCGTGGAAATTCTTGGCATGTAGTAATAATATGAAGTTAGAAAATGTGTTCCGAATTAGTATGTTTAAAAAAAAAAAAAAAAAAAATTCTGAAGTTTCAAAACGCTGAAGATCTCTGTTTTTTGATTAGGTAACTTCAGAAAATTTTTTTTCTATTTCATTTCAGTATATTTTGTATTAAATATGCAGATAAGTAATACTAGTTGTAGAACACGGGTAGGCATAAACATCAGTGAAGGTAACGTGAGAGTTGAGTGTGATGGAAGATGATGGCATGGAGGTGAGAAAATACTTCTGCAGTGAGTTTTAAATGGTGTACAGTGTGGAAGACTTGGGGCCATGCAAGGCACAGAGAAGGAAAGATCAGTTTAGGACAAGTGCTAGTGACAGTACTGACCTTCCTGAGCACTGACTGAGACTGTGTAATGGCCGGGCCTTAAGCAACACGGAATTCCCAACTTGGCCGTCCCAGCAGTGCTCCTGTGGGAAGGGCCCCCACTGTAAACTTGTGTCTCCTGCAGAAAATACGGCTCAGAAGGGCCAGCAGGGACAGTGATGAGGGACTGAGCAAACCTTAACAACATGGAAGTTATGAACGGCCTCTGTTGAAATAATGGCCCTTCCCTCCCCAGGTACAGCGGTGAACAGCGCTGGAAGCACTAGGCCGTTCTGCACTCCTGACAGTCTGCCCGGCAGTGAGTGTTCGGAGTGTGCCTGCTGAAAAGGGATGCACGGTCACGCCTTGTGTCATCCATTAGCTGAAAAGAGTTGAGTTCTGTGAAATTATGTGGGGAAGTGGCTGGATTACACCTGGTAGACTGCAAAAGGAGCATATCCCTAGTGCTTTCAGAGGTAGGTCCTAGATCTACAGAAAACCAAGTCATGATTTTAGTCACCACCTTGAGAAACCGCTTATTCTGATGGATGAGACTCAAGTACGTAACATTGGATTGATGTAACGTTCTGTGTTTTGAGGTTCCTCTTCCTCCCCCCCACCCCAGAGCCCAGCATGTTGCCCTCAAATGGCTGCCAGGCGGTTTTGTAATTGCAAAATGAGATTCTATCATGTATACTCTTACCAAAAAAAAAAAAAAAAAAAAAAAAAGGTTGCACATCATTGTCTGGTTTCACATGACAAGCTTTACTTCACCTTTGTAGGAAATTATCGAGAGAAATTGGTGATCTTTTCTGTTATCTTAATATGGCACATTTAATTGCAACTCTTTTGGTGACTTTTCCAGGAGGATGACCAATTGCTCTCTTGCTTAGTTTATATTCTGTTACCGTTCTAATGGGATGAGTGAAGAGAAGAGGATATTGTTTAATTTTCCTCTCCTCTGCAGGGCTTTGGTTTGTGACACTTCTCTGTGAAATTATCCATATGTTTCCTTAGTAATTTTCAAGGAAGAGTTAAGTTCATTATTATACAGAAAAGGATGACATCCAAGGTGCCTCTTGTTTTGGCATTGTTTTGAATTTTGTTCCAAAAATTTTGTTTAAAAGGATGTTTAAATGCTTCTTGTATTATGGAACACATTAGAGTGAATTTAAAATTCTTCCTCTCCCCAAATTTATTCTGAACCTTTTTTAACAACAACAACAACAAATTGTGGGGAGGGGGAATTTCTTATAAATGCTTGTAAGGGTACTTATAAACATATGCTTCTTGGATTCCTGGAATTGGAAGCAACTGTATATTGTGCATCTTCCCAAATCCGTGTAGCTAATTATCTACAATAAACTCTCTAAAAGCAAACAGATTAGATCGGTATATCTCATAAGAAAAGTTTTATGCGGGTGTTCCACCTCTGATCTGGAAACAGAATTGGTAGGAATTTTCCATTTATTTTGGAAAGACTAGCACTGGTAGTGGGGGATTATCTATGGGTTCTGTTATTAGTGACGTGTAGACAGAGCAGCTGTGTAAAGGAAGGAAGCAAGCCTTTTGCCTTTCATTTGTCCAGTTTGTTTTTTCAGAAATGGTAGAATTTTAATAGCTATATTTCAGAGGGTGAGAAGGTGTGTCTGTACTTGGTTCTGTACAACGCCTGTTGTAATGGGCTTCTGAGCTTGGTTAAAGTCTGTAAACCCTACTGTATTCTTTGGGTCAAGTTCTTAACCAGTAACTCGGCTCACAGATATTTAATGGCATTTTTTGCAACACTAAGTAGGAATGGAGGTTTAGTACCGAGCAGATGGTACAGCACAAACGAATAATTGGTGAGTTGATAGTCTTCAAGTGATCTATTTTTAATTTTTTTTTTATTCCTGAGACTCTGTAAAAAGGAAAGAAATAAACCAGAAATTCTGTATTGGTTGAATGTCTGGACTACCTTACATTGCCACGAGGCAGTAAGCTTGGCTTTTATGGACTGCTGATGGCCAAATCAGTTGTTATGTTTTTTCACGTTTTTTCCATCATTTTCTCATGTCTACGTTTGAAGGTGCAGAAAGAACACCCACCCAGGGACCATCCAGCAAGTATGCTGTAGCTTGACTTGGCCGTCCAAAGGCCAGTGCTAACCCTGCTTACTTGTGAAGAAGGTAGGACCATGCTCAGGTAGTGCTTAAGCCTGCTGTAACTCATTTAGTGCCTCTTTTCTGCCGAGGCACTCGTGTGTTCTGTACAGTATGTGTCCTGGGTGACATCAGAGCAACCAAAACATTCTGTGTCATGGAAGGGATCAATATTTTGGAGGCAAGATTAGGAGTACAAGATGCTTTACGGTCTGAGTGAGAAAGGGCTTTGTCCAACATTGTGGAGTTACTGCATCCAATGTTCTATGAGGTGCTGCAAGCAAACGCTGTATTTGCTTGAAAAATAGAAACCTACTACTGAAGGGATGAAGGGGGAAAAAGCACTTGGAAATGGATTCAATTCTGTGCTGAAAGTTTAAATGCTGCACCTTCTTGTTCCGCTTATGAAATGGGAACCAGTTGGTTAAATCAGTTTTTTAAATGCAAAACTTCTTACTTGAAGGTGGGTTTGAGGCAGTGCCCGTGCTGGAGGGTAGGAAGCGACAGGCAGCTGCTCCCGCAGGCAAGAGGCCGGAGCCAGCAGTGTGGAATATACAGAGCAGTGGCATCGGTGGTATTGTTTGTCTGGACCATGTTTCCTCCCTCCTTAGGTCAGGTCTGAGGAATGAGGCTGGCTGAGGTTTGAGAAAGAGAACTTAAAGTAGCTTTGTTTCCCAGATGCAGAAAGCTTGGAAGAAGGGGACAAAAAACCAGTAGCAGACAGTTCTCTGAAGAGGGATGGGAGGGTGAGTCTAGTTTCCTGTGGCAGGCGGAGGATGGGAAATCCTACCTCATATAGAGGAGTGATGGGGGTGGGCAGGAAAAGTCTCCCAAGGACAGAAAGCTTTGTGCAGGTGGAGGGTGGTGGAGCTGGCTTAGTTACTGTTCTGGGAGGTTTGCTCCCTTTGTTTTATAGTGGCCAGATGTACTTGGGAAGCCGAAGGCTTGAGTTTTCTTAGGCCTAGAAGTTTAGGTCTGTTCTAAGATGAGATCTGTCATACCTATTTTGTTCTTGTAAGTGTTCATGTTTGCATGAAAATAATTGGATGTGAGTGTTATGTGTGAGCTTGTGACAGTCTGTGCCTTGCCCCATGTGTCGCGGATGAAAGTATTGACACGGTAAAGATTTAGAAAAATAATCTAGATTTTTAAATAACTAACAACTATTTGTCAATACAAAATAACTCAGACAGAAAAGCGACTTATTCAGGTTCTAAAATGACAATATTCACTCTAACTTACTTAACGGTACCTTAATTTATACACATATGTACATGCGCATACACAAACCAGACATATACGTACAGAAACAAAGGGGTTTGGGTTCGGTAAAATGAACCCAAAAGGGACAAGCACACAGGAACAAGGGTAAGGGTACGTACCCGCACACACACCCCCCCCAATAAACAGGTGAAATAGAAGCTAGCTCAAAGAAAATTTCCCTCTCGAGTTTAGAGCAAATACTCCCAATGCCTTGGCATTCCTCAACGGGCGATAACTGAGACTCGAGCGGGGGGACTTCGCCCTGGCCTTCCGTCTGGAGCAGACGACACCTTAAGGGTTTTGGTACCTGAGAGGCATCCCAGCTCCGGGGAGATGCTGGTCACAGGCCGCTGCGATCCAGGAGAGCTCAAAGGGCCTCTCTGGTGGTCGCAGTTTATAGGGTCCAAGATGATTGACTTCTGTCAAATGCTATCTGGTGCCTTCCGGCAGCTGCACAAGAATTTGAATAACGTGCAACCCTGTTATTGTTCCATCTGACCACATCCCAGGCACAGGGGTGTCAGGCCACCAGGAGATGATGGGCCAGTATAACCCTTTCCAAGCAATTGGGAGGGGCAGGAGCCAGGCTCCTCAAGGTTATCAGTCCTTATCTCCACAGATGGTGTATGGCTCGGGGGAATGTGGATGGAATCACACCTGGCACCAAGCAGCCCAACAAGGACGGCAGGGAGGGGTAGGAATTGCACCACCACAAGGAATTAGGTGCCATTTAGGACTGGAAAAAGAAGAATGAAATTGAGTATTATAAAGTATAATATTATGAAAATAATTTCTGCTGTAATTATGTGGTCATAATTTGGAAGAGATAGAGGAGGTGGAAGTTACCACAGGAGAATACTCTGTGGTACCATATGGTACGGTCATAAGCAAACAAATAAGAACTGAGGATTCATTAGACAAAATGTTTTCAGGCAGGAAACCAGTATCATGTTACTGTGCACTGGCACACTGAGTGCTGATTGCTGATATTCAACAAAAATTAATTCAAACTCAAAAGTGTAGAAAAAGGCTATGAATATTATCTAGGGATTTGAAGGGGAGAATTAAAAGAAAGTGACTCATTTAGCTTAATAAAACACAGGCAAAAAAAGGAATGCAGTTGCCTTCAGTACATATTTTGTGGCTGTATCATGGATCTAGATGATCATATTAACACAAGAAGAAAGCAATAAACAGGCCTTATAAAGTGATTGTGAATAAGTTCAGTCTGGCAGTGATTAAGTTTCTGAACTTCAGAGGACTAAGGTTCTGGAACAGTCTTCTGAGAGCTGTATGGGCCAACAACTTTAGTATGAGATTTTTAAGGTGGAGCTGCATCTCTTTTTGAAAAGCTTCTGTCTGAGAGCAGTGGAGTAGGCATGGTTGGGGTTTTTTTGGTAGCACAATTTTCTTCACTTTGAGGGTAAATAAACCTTTTCTCTCAAATGGGTGTGCTGTGTAATACTTACTTGAAACAGGGAAACTTTTTTTCAAAGGTCTACATTTTGGGCTTTTAATCATAGACTTCCATTATGGCTAAGCAATAATGCTTCCAAAATAGAGCATTATATTTCATTTTTAACCTGGGGATGCATTGCTGAAAATATAACACAAAGGATAGTCCTAATGTGTTACAGAAGACAGTATTAAAATCTTCTGATTTCTGTTCATCCCATTTTCAGGGATGTGGAAAAAAAAAAAGAAAAAAAAAAAGGCAGCAGCATGCTGTTTGTGATGTGATCTGTGAAGGGACTTTGGATTCTTGGAGTGCTCTATAAAAAACATATCTTTTCTCCTCCCTGTTCTGCCTTATTTTTAGGGGAAGGTTGGGAGGAGAGGTACCGTGGAGCAGTTTTTAACATACGGTACTCTAAAACTGAGCCTGTTAAGCTGATACGATCCACTACATGGCATGGAAAGAAAGGTGGGCATGCTCAGCCTTTGCGCAGTAGATAGTTTTAACAGGCTAGGTGTTTGTTGTGCTCTGTGCTGAAAACTGAAGAGAGAGCTTGCTTAAACATTTTCATGGTAATTTCTGCTTATAATTTTCCATAAATATCTGAGTTAAAGGTGACCTTGCATCCAGTAGAAGGTAATAGTCTATAGGCTGTACACAATCAGATGGTGCAGACTGAAACTCAGAGTAATCTGCCTTTTGTTTCTAGGCTGGGGAAATACAGCAGCGTGTAGCTTGGCTTCCACCGGTGAATGAAGGGAGGGCATACCAAACTATTTCTGATGTTCTTTACTTCTACGCCCTAAGACGGGGAGCAGTCTCATCCAGATTGCCTTTACTAAATCGCCTGTGCAAAGGTTGATGTGATACTGGCTATGGCTTGAGGTGTCGGATTATAGAAAATTGTAGAAAACTTTCTCTTTCAGACTTTATTGATTCATCTGAGGATGACCAGGCAATGTTCTGGGATTTGAGTTTCTAACTGGTTCAAAAACCACCCTTCTTGCTTCAAAAACAACATGTAAGTGCTGTTAGTACTAATGTAAAAGAGGCTTGATCATCAGTTAATGTATATACCAAATGAGAATGTGGGTCGGTCACTGTGTGAGAACACAGGAGTTTCAGAGCGTTAACCAACCATTGCTTATCCACTCTCAAGTTTCTAATTCTGTTACTAGGAAAGGCGCAAAATTTTAAAACAAAAAATCATCCTCAGAATATAGTACGCTACAGTGACAATTCTCTGAAGAAACTGGATTTTCAGTTTTTATTAATGAATTAATACTGTCACTGTAGTAATAAGAAACCTCCTTTTTCCCTCAAAGGTATTTCAACACCTGTGTTGGGAAGTAGTCATCTACTGGAATTTTTGAAAGGAATTAAAAAGCTGGTTTCTAACTCTTGACTGACTCAGTAATCCTTGACTTTAATTAGGCATCAGACCCTACTTGCTTGCTTCTCTACATCTAAGTAAACGCCTGTCCCTATCTTCAGATGCCTGTATATCTTTGTAAGTGTAGGAGTAGGGATTCAATATCCTTCGTATTATGTTTACAGAAAGTATGAACATGCGTGCAGATCTGCTGTTACCTGGTCCAGTGTCCCCTGTATAGGGCAGTTTGTGAATAAAGTGGTCGTGTTCCAACCACAGACCGTGAGTCTGTGCTCTTTAAAAAAGATGGGCTCTCTTCATTTTGGAGGGTTGATGGTCTTGCCCTGTGTAACGACTCAACTCACTAAACTCTTTCTTGCATGTGCATTGGAACCAAATCAGGTCAAATGTGTTCAGCATTTTCAATGCCAGCAGAGCACAAAGTCTTCGTTTAATACAGCAGACTAACAGATGGAAAAGCTAGAATACCTAGTGTGCATTGCAGAGAGTTCAAATGGAACACTGTGAATACTTTATGAAAACTGTTTTGAGTGAGAAATCAAAATCGTTTGTTGATCTGACATTCTTTTGACACAAAAATGTCAGCCTCACAGTCTCACTGTTTTTTAAAAAAATGAATATTCATGATGGCTTATACGTATATTGGTGGTGTCTGCTGTGAGCTATGAGATAATGTTTAATACCTTTCTCTAATGTAATTGAAGGTGTTAAAACCAGAAACAATCTGGAGAGTAACTTTCATTGTACCAAGAATCACTTCACATTTCTAAGGTTCAAGTCCATTTGTATTGGTCTGTATATGCATTATTTGCATGTTATTTTAGTGTTAGTTTGTTTTTAATATTTATTGAAATAGTAGATCTTAAGTAGACGTGCAAAGATAGTTTCTAAAAAGTAAAGAATTGAAAGGATTTATAAATTATTTTTTTCTGGATTACAATTTAAATCTTTCATTTGGACTTTGTTCTGATGCTGTGTAAGGGACAAATTTGTGTCTGTGTAGTGAATGTATTTTAGCTTCTAGTGAGGCTCTAACTTTTAATTCCCCCACCCCAAACCCTCAAGCTTTTCCTCTGAGGTTTGTTTATTCACTGGATTGGAATGACGCTTGCAGTCTTACTATAAACTTTCCCACACTGCTTTACTTGTGAAGTTCACTTTACAAAGCAGATTCAAAACCTCTGTTTCTCTTAGTGTGACTACTCCTTTCTAGTGTCTGGGAATCCTGACTTTAGAAAACAAATGAGTTGGTCCACCTTCTATGTTAGCAGCCTATTTCTGCATCCTCTTCATGCATTGGATTGTGTTGGTTACAGAAATTTTTAGGGGGGGTTGCTTATTTGAAATGTTACTGAAGTAAAACTTTTTTTTTTTTTTTTTAAATGATAAAAGGTTTGATACTCAAGCATAATTCAGAATATTTTTACGAGCAGAGACTATCCATAATACAAAAGCATTGTTCGGCAGAATTTCATGATACCGAAATGATTGTGCTTGAGTGGACAGATCGTCTGTGGAACTAATGAATGCAGATGAAATAATGTATTATTTGGGGGGTCCTTACTCTGCCATGTAATTTCACGCTGAGCTTATACTTTGTAAAAGAGCTTATGCAACATTATCCTCATGGAAACGTTCTTCAAAAAGAAAATTGTATGTGTAGATAAATACCGACTAGAACTGGAAGTAACAGTGTTTCAGAGAAGTTAAGAAGTTCATTGGGACTGATCAATCCTTATTTCTGGTTTTCCATGAAATAAGTTAATCTTGGACAATGGAAGAAGACATCTTTTTCGATATCCCTTATCAAATGAACCTTAAGTTCTGAATGGGAAGAACTGCATGTAGGAATGAAAGTTGGGTTTCACTGCTGAAGCTGCAAACTGGAATGACATCTGTTTCACATTTCTTTTTAACTGTATTAGCTAATCCCTTTGGAACAGTGTAGTTACTGCAGCCTGTCAAGAGGACTGCTGCAAAGAAACCCAGCCTAAAGTTTATTCTGACAGTTAATATATATTAAAAAGAAGCTTGCCCCATGTAGATTAAGGTTTGAAGGGGTTTTTTGCTGATTTTTTAAAAAACTGTTAAAACTTAAATCAAAGTTTAAAGAAGGCTTGACTGCTAATGGTGTCTGGGTTTTTTTCTCCTGATGGGGGCTTCCTAGCTGAGAAGTGAACCGAATCCTCAATATTTCCTTCAAATAACCTACTGGGAGGGCAGTTCTTAATGCAGGTTGTGCTAGTTGGACAACCCCTTGTAGCCTCCTGCTTTTCTGTTTGAGAATTTTCTGAAAATCTGTTGTCATTTTCTGTAACAGTTTATTTCAACAAAAAGCTAACACAAGTTGCTAAACTATTATGAAAGCACAGGATGAGCAGAAGCATGGGTATTTCTTTATTTTTTTCACTGTATTTTTGTTTAAAGCGTGTGTTTAGTACAACTTAAGACTCTCAGGTTTGTACAGTTTCTAAATCTAATTTGTCTTTTTTGAGAACTGGCAGATCATGTAAAGCAAATTACTGCAATGCTCTCTACTCCGGCCACGTTAAATTAGATTGTGTTTGTATTGGCCAACAATGTGTGGAAACTGAATATGCATTTTGGAGGAAATGAGTTTTATCCATTTTAAACCGTTAATGTATTCGATCTGTCAGTTATAAATGGCATGACTGTTGATTTGGCCTGAAAACATCTGAGCTAATTTCCCTCAAGGAAAAAAATCACTTAAGGCAAAGTATGATGATGCATGCAACTAAGTCCAGCGATTACATTGTGAGTGTATAAAAGATGGATATAAGTTTGAATGTTATCTTTAGCAGATGGTGTTCTGTTTTTAAATAAAACTTGCTTCTTTCCTGTTACACTCTAAACAGAATTTGTCATTTTGTCTTTGGTGAAATACGTATCATGGGAATGATGCCAGCGGTAATGTCAAACAATCTTGAATTAATAATGTTGAGAAAATTTTAAATAAGTACATTCAAGTTCTGAAGAATTCTGGTTAATTTCATTTACTGTGAACCTTGTTAACAGGGCAAAAGAAGAACTATTTTGTATCGAGACACAGCAACTCTTTTTTCCTCATAGCTGCATTTCTGTCTATCCTTTTGGATAAGGTATTGGTAGATGAGTAATGAAAAGAAATAAGGAACTGTTTGAAAGTGGTTATCTGAAAAAAAAAAAAATAAAAATTTAAAATGCTGCTGTGATTTTCCACAATGTTTACCTCTCAACATTCAGTTAATTCTGATTTCCTGGAAACTGAAGAGAGGATTATACAACTGTGGACTAGAAACAACAGAAATAAAATCTCATCCCCCTAGTTCGATAATTTGAAATTCACTGAAGTGTGATTGATGAGTTAAATGGATTTGCTGGGATGGATGACACTGGCTAACAGGACTTGTTTGTTCACTTCAGTTTATATTAACACTTTAATTTCTTTACTAAGCCACTTGTACAAAGCCATAGCGCGTAGATGGATAAAAATCACCTTCTACTAGTATTAGCTTTATCTAGAGTGAAGCACAGCACTGTCAAAACTGAGTATTGTTGTCTGTCGCTAGTTAGCGTAATAGAGTAATACTTTTCTTACTAGAAGATATCCTAGAAAGTGGAGATACAATAAAAAATACAGATTGTATTATCAAAGAACTCACTGTTTCCAAAAGACGTATAGACAAGATTTTAGGTGGATTGAAGTTGGCTTGTTACCACTGCTGTCAGATGCTTAGGATGCTGTGCTTCTGTCATTGTCCAAAGTGTATGGAGCCTGGTTTTGCCTCCAACCCTGAGAAAAGCTCACTAAGGTTGAGTTATGGCAGAGAATTGCAGACGGCCTGTTGTTATGGCTTAATATCATCCAGTATTTCTCTTGTTTCCTTATGGTGGTTCTTCGTAGCTTTTTGTTCTTCATGAGCAGGCTCCTGCGCTGAAGCAGTCCTGAAGAAATAAATACTTTCCTTTTGTGCAATAAAATTGCCTAAGTTAGGATAAAAGAGAGAGTACAACAGACATCAATAAAATACAAGAATTTCTTTAACACTAGTGAACATATATCTCTTCCAAAAATCTTTCCTAGATTTTGGATACAGTTAGCAAGTTAAATTTGTGTGTTATCTAAACTGCATTGCATAGTGAATCTATGTGGTTTAAATGTGTGTTTATTAGTTGTGTGTTTGTTTTCAGAGAATGGTATAGAATCCAGAGTGATCAGTTAGAAGACCTTTGGCTAATAACAGAAGAGCTCACGCTTTGACTCAGAGAACATTTCAAGAAGCAAAACTGCAAAGATTTTGCATGTACCTTTTCTGGTTCAATTCCTCTGCAAGAATATTTTGAACTAATTGATTGACATTTTGAGGTACGTCACACACTATGTGAATCGTTAATGTTCTAGTTTAAAAAATGTTTGTATGTTAGTACTATGATGAATCAGATTATAACTATAGCTGTAACTGTGTCGCTTTCAGACTAGAAGGTTGTATCTAAGGTAGTGCTGGAAAAAAGGTCATTTAGTTTTTAACATACGGAATACGCCTTGCCTCTGAAACAGCCCTTGTGATGAGCAGAGCACGAGTAGCTAGTGCGCAGCCTGCAAATGAGACAAATTGTGGTACTGAGAGTTGCCTTTCTGCTCGCTGTCTGTACATAAGCTGTGGATTCTTCCTTCACTAACATCATGTTAATTCTAATATTTTTTCTAGTATTTGTCCTAGTTTTAGGCTGGTTTACTCTTCTGTACTAGTGAAACCATAAGTATTTTTCTTTTTGTTCAATCATCCTGGTAGTTCTATAAAAAGTCCCTTTAGATTTTAAAAAACTGACTATCCCTGTAGAAGTAGCGTTGGAGGCTTGAGGAAGTTTACCAGACCAGATATAAAATAAACTTAATTACTTTTTCCTATTTGGTCATGCAGATGACAAAGAAAAATCTCCAGTATTTCAAATGGCTTGTAGAAATACTTAATAAAATAAAATATATGCACTCTTCCCCCCCCTCCCCACCTTTCCAGAAAAAAAAAAAAAAAAAAAAAAAAGAGAGAATTGCTGTTTGAAAATGCCTGTTAAACTCATATAATGGGCAAAAGCAGCAACGTATGTATGTAAGAGTGAGAAATTCTATTGGAAATTCTATTCTTTCATGCTGCCAAATTTTCTGTGAGGTGGAGCCATCACCACGCAGAAAGATGGAAGTTGTGGTTGGGATTTTCTGGGATCTTTTTCAGGAGTCAGCCTAGATCCAGGTCTGTCTCTGAAGCTGATGAGTTGTTGTTCTGTTAGTCTTTCAACAAATTTGGAATTCAAAAAGTTTGGTGTGGTGTTGGTTTTTTGTTTAGTGACTGGTATTGTAGAAATACCTTAAACATAGGCCTCGTTAGATTGTATCCCAAGCTTAAATACGTTGAAATTTGAAATATAGGTGTAATTGCTGGAATGTTAATTTAGGATCTAATTGCGTTGTAGCTGGTTATTTTGAAGTCTCTGAATTTTGCAATAATTATCAGGTATAAAAGTATCAAGTGCTCTCTCGAGGGGATCCTAATGCTTCCGTCCCTTTTAGTTTCAACACAATTTTTTGGCAAGCTTGGAAGAACGTTACCTGAGATGTCCCTTTTTTCTTCCTACTTCTAGAAAGCTGCACAGTGTTTCTTTTTCTCTTAGCTTTCCTGAACTGTCCTTCATAATCATCTACCGACAGAATGGTATGTTTGCTTATTTTTAAATGTAATGTTTTTTAAATTTAGGAAACTTAATATTTCTGCTTGTTTTGGGGCACTTTAAAATGGATGTGTGTCATAATGCTCACATCTGGAAAGCTGTGTGTCTTAACGTTTCTTGTGATAACATGCTAGTTACAGCATGACAGCTGTACAGAGGAGTCACAGCTGTTTGAAAGACTCACCTTTATTTAGTGCATTTTGTGTTAGAGGCATGACCTGGAAAATGGTTCTGTGATTAAAAGATAAAATAAGAGTTCTTATTATCTGGGCATTTGATGTTCGGTGGTGTTAAGTTTTGCGACCACTTCAGGAAAGTTTGTTGCTCTAGCTGATCGGTATATATAAAAAGAAAAAGGATTTCACTTCAGAAAAAGACAATCATTCAAACAGTGCAGAATTCAGTACTTGTATTTCTGCGTAAGGGAATAACCGTTTACTTTCCACTGCAATAAGTACCAAGTCCAGTACACTGTGTGTATCTGTCATAAATAGCACACAAACCCAAGAAGAAGTCTTGAGATCCTGGTGGTGAAATGTCACTCTTGTTATTAGGCATGCTGATGAGATATTTATACATTTTCACAGTTTATTGTGGCTGTTGACAATTAGTTTTGGTTTCAGTGCAAATAATAATTCCTGAAAGCGTTAGTAAGCTGCATGAGGAGCGTAAAATACGAACCTGGTTTAAATGACATTAACATTTGAATAATACACACTCCCAGAAATGTTCCTGTCACTCTCCTGTTTCATTTGGAATGTCCATACATAGTGTATAGGACCCTTAACCTGAGTTCTTGAAAATGCTTAAATTGCAGCTACGTTTGAATGCAGAAGAATTTCAGGAGCTGTTATCCGAAAGGGCTGTACAGTTTCGAGCTATTGAGCGGCGATTGCTGACACGATTCAAAGACAAAACTCCCGCTCCTCTTCAACATCTGGACACCTTGCTAGAAGGAACATTCAGAGAGGTCAGTACAGCTTGATTACGAGCCTAACCTTTCTTTATGTTGTTGGTAAAGCTTAGCTTAAAGCATATAAGCTATACTTTCCTGGTTACATTTACCATCCAAGAGACCAGGAAGCAGTAATTTGTTAAACCTAATATTCCCGGTAACTTTCCAGCTGATTCGCAATAGTTTTATTTAATCTGTGACCACAGAATCTTTACTCCTGGGTCACACCAGCTTGACAACACATCATTCTTTCCTAACTGACGTTGGTAGTGTAAATATTTTATAGTTCATAGCTTGTGTAAATATTTTACGGCACACTGTAAACTGGTGGAATGGTTTGGCTGGTGAAACATTCACAACAAAATTGTATGAGGCTGACCAAGTCCTTCCTTATGGGGATTTTATGTTCTAACCATTTCAGAATGTGATAGCTGCAGAAGAACAATGTTTTAAAAAAAATCATTCCTAAACCATCCCCATGCTGGAAATATGCAAGGAATAAAAGAAACTTTTCTTTCTTTTCTTGCCTCAGCCCTGCATTGCTTATAATAACACTTGTGTCATGATGTGTCCCCTTTGCTAAGAAGTTACTTTATATGTTTTGTGCTTTTCTGTTGGAGGATCTGATTTTACCTTCCAACACGCCTTGTTAGAGAAGCTGAGTCACAATGAGATTTCTTGCTGGAATAAAAGACTTACCTTTATGCACTGTAGTAAAATTGAAAAACTAAGCAAAAATATTTTTCCTTACTGCTTGCTCTAAGAATATATTTCTTTAAATTGGAGAAAACTGCCTTTCCCTGTACGATTATATGTGAGTCAGGTTTGCCTTTATTTCAGTCTTTACAGTGAAGGAGTTAACTATGAGATAGTCCCAGTTTGGAAGTGGGGCCTTTTTGGTTACTTCAGGAAATACAAGGTATTGTTGTGTTAGATAGATATTTCTTTATAATTCTTTAACACTTAGAAATGGCATGTCTAAAGAAGCCCTAAAGATAAACAGAAGTGAGTCTTCTCTGTGCAGAACTGTTACCTTTAAACTTAAAAGCAACTGGGGTGTGCTTGACAGTTTTCTTGCCGTTGAATGGAAAGATGAGTTCCGAGAATAGGACAAAAATCAGGTAGCTGAAATAGAGGCATATTGCAGAAGCTTATTTCAGTTCTTCAAGATTAGATGGGTGCTTTTCTTAATAATTACTGTTGTAAGCTTCTAAGATTAGAATTAGTGTAGTTGAGAGGGGAATGAGGAAGAGGATTTCTTTCCCGAGAACAAATGCTTGCATTTTCCCAAATTTGTTAAAACTTTATTTTAGGCGAGCTCACATTTTTCTTGGTAGATTGTAATTTTCTTTTGTTTGTGTGAATCCCCCTGTAACAAAGAAATGTTGTTACTGTTACTACAAACAAAAATGTAGTATAATAGTAATTACCAGAGAGACCCCGCTGCTGCGTATGATTTGCAAGTGAGAGCTGGGGTAGGATTTAATATTGTCTCTTTGCTGTGTGGGTGAAATGAGATTGCTTGATGATGTATTTCCTATATTAGAAAACACCTTGTTTTCTTTAATTCAGTTTCATCTTCTGTCTTTATTTGATCAAAAATATCTAAATGCAAATAGTTGAAGTATTCATAATATGGTACATGTGTTTTCAGTAAAGCAATAATGAGGCTGGATAAATACAAAGAGTGTAAAGTCTAACCTCTTTTAAGCATGTAACCTTTTTGACGCTGGAATTAATATGATTGTATTTTTGAGAATACTTCTTTTCAGAAGAATTGTTCAAACAAGCCGTCTCTATTTTTCCCTTTAGAAAGTTTCTGTTTTGAGCATTGTGGTTGTGTTACAAGTTTTCCCAATGCAGGATGAATTCAATGGAGAATAATGATCCATACCCCTTTGACTCTTAGTGAAATGACTCTTACTTGCTTCAGTGGAATTTGCATTGAACTCTGAATAAGTGATGTAGAGGTTTTAGGGGGTTTTGTAGTAAAATACGTATGATAAATCCCGCAATAATATACTCCAACTGTTAGAAAAGAAATTGATTTTTATACTCTTACCATTTTCTGAGAATTTCATCTTCTCCCTCATGTTAAATATTTATATAATGAGAAAAGAAAAATTTGCATTGTTTTATCCCCTCATTTTTTGCCAAAGTGGTTGTTACGTACAAAGAAAGGTTTTGTTACTTTTTACCCCGGGTTTTACAGTCATAAAGGAAACGTGTGTGTTTTGGTATGTATATGTAGTGTATTCCAAACCTTTCTACCCCGAACAGGAAGGAGTTTTTGCTTAGTATGAGTATGTGATTTTATTTTTTAACCCAGACTCTCCAGGACTTGGGCTCTGTATGAGCTACATTCTTAATAGAATAACTATTATAGCTTAGGACTTTTTTAAAAATTGAAGCTGTAATGGTATAACCTCTCCAAATCCACAGGGATATAAAGGTGCCTCTTATTGCTTCCCTTATTTCCTTACATCAGAACAATTATGAAGCAGTTACGTAACCTTTGTGTGAACAGCCTTTTAAATGCAAATAAAACAATGGTGGATATTCACCGTGTAGTTTCATTGCCTAGGTGTGATATGTACCTGCTTTAAACTTACTCTTTACAGTTTCTTTGCCTACCTGCAAATTGTTATGCATTGCCGAACTGATTTGAATTTTACAACTGGAGTAGATTGTAAATGTTAATTTGCAGATTTTCATCTTCAAATAAAAGTTGTGTGTGTGATATGTAGGTAGATGTACAATGTGTGTCAAACCTATATATACCAAACCAGAGAAAATTAATCAAGCTGCATTTGATTCTCTGGTAAAAAGCATTTCTATTTATACACTGAATTTTTGTATTAGTCCTTGTATATTACTCACTAGGCAGGATGTATTTAGTGCTACAATAAAATTACTAATGGGTTTGTTATAAGGAAACTTCAACCTTACTTTTCATCTTCACGATAACAGAGAAATGTGTAAGCAGGCATCAGTGTGTGTAATGGAGGGGGAAATGCTTGCTTTTGGTTTTATAGTCCTGTTTAATCTTTTCTAGAATTTGTCTTTCTGAAGTAATATTATAGGTCTAAATAGATTTCAGTGAGTATTAGCCACAGATAACAAATAGTGACATCAGGTGTTCCATTTTGGAAGGAAAAGCAAAACTGTTACGTACATAGTAGTCTTGAATATTAGAAAAAGGAAATGTTATTCTTATGATGTTCAGGAATGATTTGTAGGAAGATGCTCTGAAGGTGCTATGAAAAAAATTCATAGACGTACCAACGGTACCTATTGCAAATTGATTTTTCTGTTCATTTCTTGATCTCTGGTTAAAAAAATTACCAGTGCAACTGGACATGCTGCTAGCTCTTGTTCTAAGAGAGGAATTTAATAGGAAAAATGTAAAAGCAATTGAACAGTAGTTGAGACTGCATAGCTTTTTTTTGTGGTTTAAAGGACTTCAAATCTGAAATGATATTGCAGCAAATTTTATGATAGCTGTTGTAAACAGCATGTACTTTGTATAATGCTCACCTACTGGAGACATGTTATTGCTTGAAAGTGTAATTTAATGATCTTTAATCTCTACAATGCGTTTTCTGTCATACTAAAAAAATTAAAATCATAGTTTGGCAGTAGCTGCAGGTGCTTGCCCTGGAATTATAATTTTCATGCCTTGACTCTTGACATACATTATTTGGTTTCCAGGTACAAACTGCAATTAACAAGTATCATAAAACTCAGATGGTTCAATTTGTTATTTTAACCCACATGGATTTTATCCTAGTGAATCTAAGCAATACTAGCTGTGTCTAGTTGTAAGCTGTGTTTAACTCTGTAACCACGTTTAGAAGACTATGGCAGTTACATTCTGCAGGGAAAGAGGAGGAAGGATGAATTTGAAATGTGGGGTGGAGTTCTCCTAGGGCACTGACTGTTGCTTAACCCATTTTGAGTACTTAAAGAATCTGAGACAAGATAGAACAGTTCAATTTTACAAAAAACGTAATGACAAAGCAATCACTTGTACCTTGCATTGTATGACAATGAAAGGTAGCAAAATTAAGACAAATCATGAAGCAAAGAGGTTTGTCCTATATCCCCATGCCTCCATCATGTAGTAAGCATTGCTCCCTTCCTATTTTTTGATGCCAGTGTTGCACAGTACCTCAGGTTTCCCCACGTTCTGAGGCTTCTTCATCCCCACCCTGCAGAACCACTAACTCGCTTGTGCGTTCCACTACTGACATCTCAAGTTTTATCCATGGCCCCAGCACCCCTCCCCGTCAGTTGCTGGTTTGTGCACTGTCAGTAGCCACCTAACCAGGGAAGATAGATTATGTCCCATGTCTCAGTAGAAATACTAGTAGTGTCTTTCCCCTCCCAGTCTCCTAATTTAGAAAATGTAGAGAAAATTAATGGTTTCTGGATCTTCATGTCACTGTAAAATTTTGTGTGGTCATTGGAAACAACAGTTACTAGGAATGGACCGACAGAACAAGTCTCACAAAAATGGTGAACACAATTGCCTAATCTTAGACATCTAGGCTTAATAACTAAATGTTCTACAACAGTGGGTCTTTATTTTTGATTGGTGATACATTTTAGCTTTTCTTTCGTTAAGGTACTTTATAAATTTGTGTCTTGCTGTTAGTAAGAGGATCTAACATGCTTTTCTAAACAGACCTGCCAGAACTAATTGATGCTGCAAGTTTATTCCCTTTATTTTCTCCTGATTCAGCTTTTCTGTCATGGTCATCTTATTTATATTATTACTGCGTAACGTGTCTCACAGAAATATGTGGCAGTAAACAGCAATGACGTGGCCTTCAATGTAACTTTCAGATCTTGCTCTGTAAACAACGAGAAGTTGTCCAGTTCATTCTGCTGTCTTTGGTATATGGCTTGTATTTATTTTGGGTGGTCTCGCATCTGTGAGTTCTGCATATGAATCTTGTTGAGATTCAGGTGCAGAGGAATTTTTCACTTAAAAACTCTGCTTGAAACAAGGGGAGATGTAATCAAATAGTCTTTCAGGTTTCAAGCGTTGTTCATTGGTTACTGTTTACAGGGAATAGGAATAAACGGAATTTTTTCAGTGCAATCTCCCTCATCTATTCTCCCTTCAGCATTCTCATATTGTTTATCTCGTTCGTATAGCTAGCAGCACTGGAAAGTAAGCGTAGCATTCACCATCAGTCTGTTAGGAGTGGTCAAGAGAAACGAGTGCTTCCAGGCAGAGATATCGTGACTCCTCATTTAGAATAAAGAAGGCAGCTCCATCAGGAGGATCCAGTTTAATTCTTTACACGGCAGTAAACTGTAGGAATTTGTGGCCTGTGACTGAGAGCGCTTTATTCCCATGTAAAGGTAGCCATTTTCCCTGAGGTCTGTGGTCTGAGCCGTCCCTCACATACACAGCCCTGGATACTGGTTGGGGATCTTGAGCATTCTGTAGAGACTTGGGGAGAAACATGAATTTTGTGAAGGATTTGGAAGTCAAATGTCTCTAAATGAATGCTCTGTTTCTTTCAATGAGTAATATTATAGGAGTTGCCCTTTCCCTTTCATATGACAGTTTTGAAGAAAGGTGCTTCTAATATTCTCAAGACTTTATGAACTTCTTTACACAACTGTTTCTCTGTCATAGACTAACTTAAACAGAAAGATGGATCGTTTCATGTTTTTGAGACGGAATTGAAGCAACAGTGCTAAGAATTAATGCCGGCTGCTAAAACTTACGACTGGCCCACAGTTTCATGCCACAGCACAGGATTGGTATTTAGGTGTCCTTATGTTTGTTCTTTGTTTATGGATAAATTTTCTTGCAGCTGGTTTGATCCTTTGGGAGCCCTTCAATGCCATGTTATTTTCAGAGTGACACTGAGTAGCTGTACTCCATGACACGATCTATTCTAGTCTTGAAAGCTAACATTTAAATAATCAAATCTAATGTTAACTTTGGAGCTTTCTTTTTCTCAAAGAAAGAAAGAAAATAATTTTGAGCAACACCTGATTAAAGCCTGTAGAATCTGACTTGCAGCTTTGTTTAAGTTTACTCTAAAATACACACACAAAAAGAACATTCAGCTCATGTTAAAGTGTTAACTAAATGTTTGTTTAGAAAAGCATCCAGAAAGAGAAAGGTATGATACAATAAACTTTCAAAGTTAAATGTATGGAGAAAAAGCAAATTTTTTGTAACCCTGGACATACTTTAGGAGGCCACGGGAAGTGTGCTAAATATTTATGTTTCTTGAGGTTTCAGCAGAATGTGTAATTAATCTGAATTTTGGACAGAACTTAAAGGAATTTAGTTAGAATCCCTTTGAGCACATCTTACTTAACAAGAGAATTGTGAGGAGTTTTCACCCTAGTGCTGCTGATCGTTCATGTTCTGTCTTTTTCATTGTGCTTTGTGATCAAGCAAGAGTGTTGAAACTTTGTCAAGCAGTATTTAAAGTATTAAAATACTGTGTGCCAGTTCTTGTCCATTTGATAGTATTTGACGCTATCAGGGAAAATTACTTTTGGGTGTAAGTCATGATCATGATTGAGATAACTGGTTAATTTGGAATTGTCTTTTCTGAATCATATGATGTCCTCTCTGAAGTTTCAGCACTTCAAATGAAAACCAATATTCCAATTAAGAGTTGACAGGCATCTAAATGTTAAGCATATTTCGTCCTTCTTATCTCACCCTTTTGATCAGTTTTCAGAACAGATCCTTAGCGGATTGAAACCACCATTATTCCAGAGGGCCTGGTTTAGAAGACGGGCCGTTCGGGCCCAGTGTTTAATGGCTCGCCTTTATGCCTGGGGCCGTTGTCGTGCATCTGCTTCCCCTGTGTTCAGCACCAGCTAGGTGACTGTGATGCCATCTGGAAGCTTTGCACCTGTGTCAGAGCTGAATGCAAAACGTACTAGCACACCTTCTTCATAGCACTGCGCAGATGTAGTTATGCGGCTCCCAGCTGGAGACGGCTCACGATCTCCTGTCTTTCAGCTGGTGTGGAACAATTCTGTGACTGTCCGCACGCTTCTCTGCAGATCTGTTCTAACCTTTTGCCCAGCTCTTGGGTGCTGGGACAAGCAGAACTGCTGGTGATCTCCGTCTTTCGGTCTCTAGGCATGTGTTCTAGGTTCAATCTCATATCTGGCATCTTTCTTGCTCAGTTTCCTGGAGTCCACTTAACTGAAACTAGTGACAGCTCTTCCAGCTTTGTCCAGTTCCTGATACTGAATTTCCCCACTGCTGAAGATATGTGTATTTGACACTTAAAATAAATTATAATTCAATTCTGTGAAGGAATTCTTAAATGTGCATGTCATTTTGTTGTTAGCATGAAAAACACAGCTATGTGGAAAACAGAGCCACTCTAGCTGGAAGGTTCTAGTTTATTTTCATCTCTTCAACAGAAGATTTGGATCTTGTCACTGCCTTTTGAAAGAAAGCACAATCTCCCCTCTTTGCTTCTGTTGGTTTCCTGTTTTTCTCTGCTCTCAAAATAAGATTCCCCCAGCTATCAAATGACACCCTCACGTTTGATTTTTGAATCTGTTATTTCTGGGACTTGGCTGCAGACTGACATGATTGAACTGGCTTCCCTGTAGCCAGTTGTTTTGTTTTGCTTTTTTTTTATTTTAGGGAACTGGAAATACTCTAAGTTAGTAATCAGTGGTGGTTTCAGGCTGTCAGATGGAGTAATTTCTTTTGATATTTCCATAATGATTTGAGCACAAAGATGAAGAGTGTGTCAAAGGCAAATGCCTTTGCCCTGCTTTGATGTAGGTAATTTATAGGCAGTAGTACGAAAGGATATATGCTTGTGTACATGTGCATGTGCGTATGTCAGAGTACATACACATAATTCATTATACCTTAATTTTAGTCTTCAGAATGGTTCTGTAATGTCTTTTTAGAATTGTGTACCTTAAAAGCCGGAATTTTAGTTCCATTATAGCTGATACCAACAGGTCCAGCACCTAATAAACACTAAAGAAAAAAAATCTCCCCGTTTCTCTCCTTCCCTCACCTCCATCTACTGATTTAGGAAGCTAAGGTCTTTATAGCTAATCTGTAATCTACTATATAGGTATGAAATAAGTATGGGCACTGCGATTTTTAAAGTAAACATAATTTTCTAATCTTTGGAAAGCACCAGTACAGTTCCTTGCATTATTTTAACACTTGCAGTGTGTGGAGAACTTCAGTCGTTGGTGGTTTGTGGTCAGTGGCAAATAAAACTCATAATGTTCTATTCACTAAAACACATGGAATCTCATTAAAGGTCCATCAACTCTTTGTTCAAGCCCTTAACTCCTCTCCTTGCTTATTTATCGGTTGATAAAAATCTCAAAAGTGATCATTAATGATTGAGTATTCTCACTAGAGTCACACTTCTGACACGCATGGCCTCAGGAACTCGACATTTTGGGAATGATTCATTACTTGATTACTAAGGACTTTTACCTCAAAGCAAAACCATTAGGGTTTATCATGCATGACACAAAGGCTATATATCACACCCGCTCCTGTAATAGTCATTTTCCCCAGATAATGTCAGTGAGAACCACACCCATAGTGTAAATTAACCGGTTTTGGCTTGAATAAATATCCTGTTCTTTGAAAGAGTTATATTTCTCTTGTTTTATTGCTGTTTCTGCTAAATGTATTTTTTTCACAGCCACTAAAAGTAGCTTATTGGCTATTACATATAATCAAAATTCTCTATTTTACTGGTGTTCAAATAGTGTTATGTTTCTGTTTCCCTAAGACTTATTCAGCTTTAACAGTGGCACACTTACAATGTCATCAAAGCTCCTTTTTGTTAGAAGATGTATTCCAAAAATGTCTGAAAGTAGTTAGCTGTGCTTGGGAAGCATGTATTAGCATTGCTGGCACAACTCTTGTGTGTTTTGGTCTGTGGTAGCAATTACTTGCTCCGGTGTGGGACGCTCTTCACTTCAGGTCAGTCAGTTTGTAGGACAAATAGGTAAAATGGCTCATGTCTTCAGCAGGGCTGTCTGTGGAGAGAGTTAGACTCCTGTAAAAGCTGGAAACAATACAGACATCACGAGAGAAAGATGCTGGAAATGAAATGTGCTAGATATGGCACAAAGCACCTCAGCTGGGGTCTGCTGGGCTGCATTCAATCTGGCCCGTCCCATTTTCCACAAAGGAGGTTTTGAGCTACACTGTGCAGTGTCATACCGCCCTATCTACTGAATTTCTCCCCTTGAACCTGGGAATAGCCAGGTCTGAACACCCACTGCTCCATTCAAATCACTGAAGGACCAGAGGTGTGACTTTATTGGGTTTATTTTTCCCCACTCCACCCGGGATGCGGTTCCCACGTTAAAGCTGTTGCACTAATGGGACCTATCAGAGGATTCCCCAAACTTTGATTCAGTCTTCAGGGGTACGGGTCGATTGTACCCTCGGGTGTATAAAGGCAATGGCAGGAAGTGATTTATGTCACTTCTTGTGACATGAACATTCTTTGTCACTTCTTGTGACATTTGTTTCATTGGCTAATGCTTTTTTGTAGGGGTAAAAATAATATTCCTTTGCAGGGGTAGATCTTGTATCCTCAGCCTAACCTGAGCTCGCCAGACCGTATACGAGACCTTTCTGTAGGGACTGAAAGAACCTGTGTACATCTGAATGAGTGAAAATGGAACTGGTTGGCTACAGTTCCCCAAAGAAAGGAACACTGATAAGTCTTATTTCTTGGACAGAAATGTCATATCTGATAATCTGAAATACCAGATACCTGTGCCTAATCTTAAGTCATTGACAGGCTCTTTCCCTGGGAGAAAGGTATTCCATAGGCAAGGGGGGAAGTGCTGTGCAGTAGTGTAATCAAAACTGGAATAAGAAGATTGATAGTCTTCATAGAAGGATGGAAACCATTATTATTTCATGCTTCCTAGAAAGTTTTCTGTATCAGCCCTGTAATTATGCAGTATGAAAGTATTTGAAGCATAAAAGCTATACACCTGAGAACAGCTAGTGAGTGCACATAGTGGAAGATACAATGGCTACTTGGCGAGTTTGGATAAATGTTCTTTGTGAAATTGCTTATTTCAATTGAGTGGTCCAGATCTCATGAATTAAATGCATATTAAATTATTATGAGTTTTGGTGGCTTCTGATGCAATTTTAGTAGTTTTCTTTTGGGTGACTACTATACTTGTTTTACCAGCATGTACGTAGGTGCTGTGCCTTCAGGCAGCTGAAATAACATTGAACTAGATAATTTTCTTGTGTAAGCTCGCAGTAAGTGGTACTGATTTCTTTGATGTACAGTAGATGATCATTTTGCATTGTGGTTAGATGGCAAGTGTATGTTGGTTTCAAATTCATGCCGAGTAGATATTTCAGAGACTTTGATACTCGTATTCAGTGAAATGCTTGGGTTCGTGTTGACTTGTATGTTAATTATAACAATAACTAAATAATAAGGGGTAGAATTACTGAAATAATGTAATTTAATAGCATTTTATGCCCAACTCTTGACTTAAAACAAAAAGACCTCTCTCCTCCCCCTTAAAAAGAACCTACTTGGGAAATAAATATGTGAGGGGCAAATTAGCTTAAATATTTACCTAATGCTAGCAGATCTTGGTGCGAGTTGGGTACTGAGGTGGATTTCGTTGCTGTTGTATCTTTACTTTAAACCCACCAACACCAGGCTGTTTTGTCTGCTAACTTAATCTAAAATCATTTTACATCAGTCTTTACACCTACTGATTTCCATTGACATATAGAGAATGAAAATCTAAATCACCGTTCCATTGATCTTGGGTGCTCTTACAGATGTGACTTTTACTTTGGTCACTGATGATGGCTGGCTGAAAAGGACTTGTATAGACCAGTGGTGGGAGTAGACCTCAGGTCATCAGTCCCCTGCTCTGCCCAGAGCATCTAATACTGCCTGTGCATTGGTTGCACACTCTGATCAGCTCAGTTAGGATTCTTCATGGTATTACTTACTAGAGGAAGTATAGTAGTGGACTGTGGATTCCTGAAGAAAAGAAAAATTACAAAATGGTATAGACAGTTATTAAAAAAAAAATACAAATCAAAACTGTTTGTGTGTATGCCCTTGCAGTCATCTGGGAGCTCCCGCTCTAGCCACTACCTCTCTGAGGAAAAATGTAACTTGTATGGCCGTTCTCCCAATTTAGATCTTTTTAAGAAAAGGTGGAGTTGGAGCTAAACTGTTGGTTAAATCTGTAAATTGACAAAAACAAAAGGGAAAAAAACTTTCTTCACCATTCTTCTTGCCAGCTGGCATCTCAACAGGTCTATTTTATGTTTCAGTTATGCTGAACGACTAACTTCCACACAGTAGGTACTTCTACATTGTGAAGTCTTTAAATATTCTATCGTGGCTAATTTAAACCAGTATGAAAATGAAAAAGGTGGTTGATGGAGGAAAGGATGGTGTAATGAAATTGAGGGCGTCAGAAGTCAGAAAGGGAGAAGACAGTAATGATGAGTATCATAACTACAGAGGTATTATTTTAAGGCTGTTATTAAAGAGTGTTCTGCCCATTCTGCTTGCCTTGAGTTCTTTGGCAAAGTTTTGTGGCTGCCATTTTTTTTGTTATTGGTGTTTTTTTATGGATACAGACATGGTATTACTTAGAGGTCTTAAAACTGTTTGCTTGAGTCCCTTGTCGGATGGACGACCAGGTTGCTGATATGTTGAGGTGCCAGGTTTCGACCGTAACAGCTGTAATCCTTATGTTTCCCAAAAGCCTTTTGGTCAATCTAGAAAAGATTATGCATGGGTCCTGAAGACTGTACTTTCCCGGCTAGATTCCTGTAATGTGGGAAAGAGAAGTGGAGAAAAAGACATAATATATCACAGGAACTGGATTTTTTAAGTGGTATTTTTAAAGGAATCATTCCATTTCCCTTTCCAAAACGTGAAAGTATTTGGTATGGATAACATAATTGTCTTGTTCATTGTTTATACTCTTAAGGCCAATCTGCTTAGAAAAAGCAACAACTATTAACGGCCTTTGAATTCAGAGTCTTTCATGTTGCAGTGTGTCTATTTACTGCTGTCTGTAGGCTCCTAACATATTGAGTTGAAGAGGTTAACAAGCATACCCTGGAGAGTTACTTTTATTTTCTGTTCTGCGACACTTCGCAAAATCCCATTATACAATTGAGTAGTATTATAATGTTAAAATGATAATTCATTCTGCATTCCGTTAAAATTGGATCTTTTCTCTTGTGTATTGGCCCATGCGTATTGTACAAAGCCTGTAATTTAAACACTACACCGTAGAAATGCCCTAAATTAGTAACCTTTTGCCTTTGCTACCTTAATTACATCTCATTATTTAGTACTTAAAGAGCAACCTCTAGCTATTGGTTAAATATTTGCTAGCTAATTAGATTTGTCATGTTAAAGAAAACAGTAGCCCTTGCCTCTGTTCTAATTTGAATGGCGTTTCAGAGTTTTGAGAAAATTCCATGCTTTGCTAGAGGAAAAATAAACTTTTTGCATTTTCCTTATTTATTTCATTTCTCCTTAATGGGCATCGTGCGTTAGCTGTCTGCTACATTCCAGTGCGCAACTGAATGTCTGTCTTAAGTATTTCCAAGAAGACTGTTGTGTTTCAATAGGTTCTATGTCTTCTGGCTACATTTATTCCTTTTAGCTTTTATGAACATCTAATATACTCGATTTCTTTTCTCTTTTTTTTTTTTTTTTGTGGACACAAACATGAATCAGATTACCTGTTGGCTACTAAGAGCTGTCTTTCAGATTTTTACCTCCTTTTGGGAAGAACTCGGTATTGTTTGACACAAGGAATATGATTCATTAAAACATCTGTTGAATTGTCTCTTCTGACAAATTTAAAGATCATGTCTCCTGTTTGTTTGTTGGGGTTTTTTTGTTTAATTGTATGCAGAAATTATAAACTGCAGAAGTTAGGAACAGCTTGCAGATGGACTTAATCTTCGGTGTTTTATTCATGTCTACCAGATTGTACTCTTACTCTTTTGGTTTATCTTTTGCTTTTTTTTCCTTTGTATAAAAGCATGTGAAGAGATCGTAGTTTATAATTGCAGTTAGTAAAAACTCTATGATGTGAAATTCCCTGACATATGCAAAGATATCCTGCTTAATTACCTCTTTCACTTTTTTTTTTTTTTTTCCTGAGATCCACACTAGTGGAAACTTGTCTACAACAGAATTGTCTGTCTGACTTTATTCCTACCCAACACTAAACTCTTTCTCTCTTTCTCTAGTTCTTAAATTGTTGCCTGTAGTGTCCATTTACTTTTGGAAGCCCAGTGTCTCCAAAAAGTTCCTTCACCCATTCTTCCCTTATTTTTTGTTACGTTACAGGTTAGAAATTGCAGACTGGCATGGTTACACTTTGAGGTATAACTCTCCATTTATGCTTATTGTTGTGTTATCACTGACCTTTTACTTTTAACAAAGGCATCAGAGAGAAATGGAGAAAAACACATTGACAGAAGTCTTCATCTTGCTTATTTGTTTTTTCTTCTGTGGGAAACCCATCTATGGAACAAGAAATGTTTGGCCTCTGTGCATAAATTTGTTCCTGTGAAAACCAGTTTTAATTTCTGAAATGTATTTTATTAAACTTTTATTGAGGGTAGTGGTGGGCAGAATACCAGCAGTGCCTTTACAGAGAAACCAGTTGGCCTGTCTGATTTAGGCTGAGTACTTAACTTTTGAAGTAGATAGTTTCTCTGAAAAATTCATGTTTTGTTTCCTGTTTCACTGTTTGTACACTCTGTATCTGTAAGTTTCAAAACCATGACTTCACTGTTCATGTGAGGGTTTGAGTGATTTGTTGGTTATTGTCTGTATTTATTCTTGATTTTAAATTCAGCAAGGCAATCTGTAAAGGCAATGACTGACTAAAAGGGCCTGTTGTGCTTTGCAAAAAAAAAAAAAAAAAATTTCTGTGGAAACCTTTCCCTGAGAATGGTTTTCTAGATTTATGGGGATTACAAAGCATTAAGAAGGGTCATTCCTTAATTTTCTTTCCAACCAAAAATGCTGAGATACAATTTTATCAGGTATTAGTAAAAATTGAAAAGTATGCTTTGTGTTCTGGGACTGGTGCCACCATCTGTATTTGCAACTCCCAAGACAGGTGTAAGAGTGCAAGCTTTTCCTCATTGCCGTTGGACTGCTTCAACAAGATGATGACATTTCTGTTCTGTTGCATCTGTTTTATTTACTTCACCTTCAAACCCCCTTTTTTTTTTTTTTTTTTTTTTCTTTTTCGAAGTTTAGGGTCACTGCAAAGGAGTTTACTCTTATGGGTGGGGAAAGGAAAGAAAAAAGTCATAACCCTTTGTTTTGATCACAGGTGTATTTTTCTGGTAGGAGGTCACATTTAATTTGTGTAGCATGTTTGGGTGATTCTGGAGCAGATCCTCAGCCAGAATGAATTACCACGGGAGTTAATAGCTCTGTTAACACAAGCTGAGGTCTGTTCTCTAGCCCAGGCAGGTTTATTGATTTTTTTAATGCAACAAGTGGGACTGTAAATTTTAAAATGTCATTAAATGTCCAGTAAACTGTAGTAGTTTTTAAAAAGATATTCAAAGTCTTGTCGCATTTTCTGTGAATGTTATTAGAACTGATGTTGTCTCTTAATTTATTCATATTTTGATCGGGGATCAAATGGAGGGTGTTACCTTGCTGTGCACATGCTGCTTTTTTAAAAGAGTGTGTTTATCACGTGAAAGATAGCTGAAATGCATGCAAGTCTGGACGCTTGCAATCAGTGTTTCAGGAGGCTTTTCAGTCCTCACTGAGGCACTTAGTCTGCTGCAGTTCTAGTCTGAGCAGTAGGAAGCCCTCTTTAGACCTGTTCTGTCCAGGACTGTTTCAGGTGCTCTATCATGGGAAATAGGCCACTTTATTAGGTCAACTAAATATAGATTTAAATGTTTAAATTCTGTTTTGAAAAATACATATGCTTCAAAGGGGTCCATTTTTACAAGAAATAAGATTGCCTCTCTCTTTTTTGTTAACGATTGCATTGCATACAGAACAGTGTTGTTTTCATTGAAAAATGGATTGTTCCAGCAGAGTGCAGCAAAAGACAAATATTGTAAATATGTTAGCTTTCCTGTCAAGAGTTGGCACATTGTTAAAAAGGAAGAATTTAGATAAGGAGCTCATAACTCATAAAATACTGAATAAATTTTGGAGGAACTGTATAAGAAGATTGCAGTTTAGTTAAGGTCTTTCTGCAGGTTTTTTCTTCCCCAACTCCAAGACATTGGTGGAATTTAATACAAAAATAATCACTAAAGAAGTGTTACTATATAGTGATTAAGTAAAGTCTAAGGTCTCTCAAGCATTCCTTGCATTCCTAAATGGAAGCAGAACTTTGAATTGTAGGTAGCTAAATGCTACTGGTTAGTAATTTATCTGAGGCTGAACTGCAAACTGATGGAGGAGTTGAGATGACAGTTCCTGATTTTTCCCTTCTTCCCATACTTAAGCTATTAGACTCCCCTGCCTTTTCTAATTTTAGCTACTGATGTTTGTTTTGGTTTTTTTTTTCCTCCTGCTTGATCGCTTAGAAGTTAACAAGCCTTAGTTTTTTGGCCTTTGTTTCACCACGACATGCAAAAATTTTCTTTAGCCTTTTGAAGCTTTACTTTAAATTACACTGTTAAGAAAAGATTGCATAGTTACTTTGACCCTTAAAAATGTAAATAATACTGTGCAAATACTGGTTTCTGGATAATGTATACAATTTGAGTCAGTCTTCTCGTCTAATTTTGAGGAAAATTCCCAGTGATGCAAAAGGATTCTTTCCTGTTCCTTATGTCTGCATGTCTAAACTCACTTTAGGATATTTTTTGTTCATATAGGCATAGCTTTGCTGTGCCTATTAGAATAATACGTTATTGCTAATATTAGCAATAACAGTGAAGAGACCATCTAGAAATACAGGATTTTTATAACACTAAAGCCAGTAGTAGATTTCAGAAGCTGAAAAGAGGACATTTAGTCTTAAAACATGTTAATGAGTATAAGAGCTACATATTTAGCTAAGAAAAAAGTGAATAATATGTATATTCAGCGATTGAGAATTAAAATGGATATGTAAAATATTTCTTAAGAAATCTCAAAGGAGTGTAGTTTTCCTTAACCCATCTGTTAAAATTTATATCATTTGAATCAAGCCATACGTTTTCACTAATAGTTTCCAGTGTTGTTCCCATATCAGAATCTGCAGTTAGAGCCCTACGCAGGCATCTGTTTTCACTGTCTGGGTTGCAGCCTCATCCCCCGGTCCTCCTGATCCTGGGTTTCGAAATGCCTTGCACTGCCACAGTTAAAGTGGGAGATGTTCCCAGAGTTCCTTCTCAGCTCATTAATCAACATGAACAGGTCAAATGAGAGACTGAGGATGTGTCTGGGTTCCCCGTCCACTCATCTGTGGGCACTGGAGACCCGTCATCCTGACAGTATGCCCTCCCATTCTTCAGTGGGTCCCCTTCCCCACGAGCCGCCCTTCCCTGACCCCTTTGCCCAGTAGAAGTTGCAGTATTGCTGGTTGCAATAGTCCCTCCTTCTCCTCCTGCTCCTCCGCACTGGTCAGACGAGGGCAGTTCCCCAGGGCGCAGTGAGAGAAATAACCTGTGGAGAAACTAATGTTGCCATGCTGAAAGGGTGGGGTTGTTTGTCTGGAGAGAAAGCAGAGGAGGCTTTTAGGAGGCTGTCCCAGCATTCCGGTCTGCTGCAACCACCAGTTCCCCATGTCTGCTGGCTCTGACAGCTGATGGTAACAGCCTCTGATGTATGCTGAACGATTTTCCTCTACTGTGACCTTGAATCTCAGATGTCAGTAACAGAAAGTTTAAGTTGAAAAAGCTGGGGTTTGGTTCTGATCAAGATCTTTAATGCAGTTTGAAGTGACTCTAAATTTCTGGAGTGTCTATAGACTCGCGTTAGGCTCAAGGCACCCTGTGTATCGGCTGCTGCGCAAGCAGAGTAAGGTTTTTCTTTCTCTTTTTTTCTGAAGATCTTGCAATTTCATTACACCAAATCCTAACCAAGTTTTGAGCTTAAATCTAACATCCTTGAGTAAGGAAGGATGAGGGTCAGAGTGGTAAGAACATGGAGGTATTTAGGAAAGCTGTTACACAGTAAGATGATTCTGGGTTCATTTATTGGCTTTTATAATACTGTTTTTTGTTTAAATTTTTGGATCTGTCTCAGTCTGTAGTCTGAAGGGAATTAGTTACTGACCTTTCCCATACCAGAAAATCTTTTAACAGAGCAAGAACGGTGCAAAGCTCATCTAGTATTTTTCTTGCCTTATCTTTGTAAAGACTTTATTTACAAGAAGAAAAAGGGGAATACATTTAAGAATCACTTATTAATGAGAAAATGTGATTGTTGGAATGGTCATTATTCTTGCAAAAGTGATGCTTAATTTTACAGAGCACATTGTTAGACTTGGTAAACTAAAGAAAAAATGGTCAACAAATACAGGCTGTAAGGATCAGGAAGAAAAGTTTAACATTCTTTCCAAATAGTGTGGGACATCTGGAAATGACCAATTTTAGGCCTGCCCTACAGTATTCCTTATCTTAACATTTCTTTTGTGGTAGCACAGTGTGGCCACTGTCAAGTTGGAATCCTTTTCTGCAGGCAGTCCAAACTTAAAATACCAATAATTGCCTCAGACATTGTACAATCTAATACAGCATTTCTCTGCCCTTTTTCTAACATAATGAGTACCTTCACACTGATTGATTTGTTGTTGTTGTTTTCCCCTGCCGTTTGCAAGTTGGAAATGAGGAAAGTGCTTAGAATTTAGACAACAAACAGCATCTCGTTGTTTTACAGAAGCATTGCTTTAATGTTATAAAAATGGATTTTTTACATTGTCACAGGCAGCAGTCAGGAGCCAGTTTCTGACTTTGCCTTCTGGCAGGCCCAGCTGTATACCTGCCAGCTGAGTGGGATTTCTGTGTAGGTAGTTGTTATTTGTATTTTTAGTTACCAGTTGCTTCATTAATTCCGCTAGGAAGACCACGAGTAGATCTGAAATCACAATTTGAAAAACTTGCGGAGTTTACAGATGGCAAAGATAAAGGTGTCATTGGAAAGATTTAATAATAATAATAATAATAATAATAAATGAATCTGAAGATAGTAATAAAAGCTGTTTGGATTGAGGAGACTTTGGGATGATAATTATCATGATGGAAGTCAGTAGGTTGGTTCTGAAATCAGTATATGAACTGGTCCTTAGTCCTTGAGAGCCATTTTGTGAAAGTAGTAGAATGAGGGTTTCAAAAATTCATCAAGTGGGAAGAATGTTAAGATAGTAGCTACAAAGAGCATACTCACTGAGTTTTTTTGAGGTGAGGAAAAGAGAAGGTAGAGTGATAACTTGAAGAGAATATGATGTGCCTGTGTTTTTTATGATTCAGTCACGGTACAAACTATAAGCCTCTGGACTGACTATGGCACATGAACTGCATGCAGAGAAAGAGAAGAGATTCAAGGCCCTGAAATACAGAGCTGTCTGTTATCATGATACCAGACCCTTTGCAGCCTTCGTTTTTACGTTTCCAGGCACTGCAACTAGTAGGAGGTATTTATGATCTGCACAGAGTCTGCACAGAGACTGTTCATGGAGGTTGTGGGGCAGTTGGGAAGGAGATCTGAGCCTTGGATGGGTCTGTGAAGCCTAGAAGAGAGGTGGGGGCAGACTATTTTGAAGGAAGATATTGTGTAGGAAAGCACTCTCTACATAGAGTTATCGGTGCGAGGAAGAGTAGGAAAGAAGGTTAATCATAGCTCAAGGGAAGTCCATGTGTGTGAATGGCTGTTGCTATTGGGTAAGAAAATAAGAGTTTAGGAAGACTGGGGACTGGAGAAATGTGGTAGAGGTTGTGCTTGGAAGAAAAGATGGGTAAGTGACGTGCTGAAGTGAGGAAGAGAATCTGGAACTTTCAGACAAAATGAGACAAATTATTTTTACACATACTACTTTGTCTTAGTTTTTAAATCCAAATAATCGATGTATGGAGGCCTAGAAATTATTTAAAACAGGAGTGGGTGTCTAGGTTTTTTGTGTCCTGGTTGGGAGGGGAAAGGAGGGTGAAGAGGAAGAACACCCAGAAAGAACAGGAGGTAGTCATGCTTCAGAGCAATAATAAATACTTCGTAGAGATAAAGCAACATTTATGCTGCTTTTACACTTTGTCGCAGTTGATTCTTTCCACCTAGTAAAGATAATAAATGAATAATAAAATATTTGTGTTTGAAAGTTCTTCCTTGGTTTTCACGAAGAGGATTTATTTTCTGTCAGTCCACTACAGTGTAACACTGATTAGTGCATGTAATGTATTATTCATACTGTTCTAGTTTCATCCCCTTAGCAATGCCAACATGTGATGGTTTGACTCTGGCTAAATGCCAGGTATCCACCAAGTCACTCTAACACTTTTCCCCGCCACCCCCCCCACCCCTTTCCCCCTTGTTTTCTCAACAGGGTAAAGAGGGAAAGAAGATAAACTAACCCTTGTGGGTGAAACAAAAGCAGTTTTAATATAAGCAAAGCAAAGCAAAAGTCCGCGCGCGGAAGCAAAAGCAAACAGATTTATTCTCTCCTTGCCATGGACAGGCGCTGTCGGGCCTTCTCAGGAAGCAGGGCTCCAATACGCGGAGTGGTTGCCTCGGAGGACCGAGGGTGACCCCACCCCCTTCCTCCTTTCTCCCAGCTTTATACTGAGCAGACGTCACATGGTCTGGAATATCCCTTGGGTCGGTTCGGGTCAGCTGTCCTGGCTGTGTCCCCTCCCGAGATCTTGCCCACCCCGTCCCACTGGGGGAAATGTCAGAAAGAGCCTTGGTGCTGTGTGAGCACTGCTCAGCAGCAGCCACAGCACCAGGGTGCTGCCAACACCCTGCCAGCTCCCAGCATAAACCACAGCACCGTGAGGGCTGCTGTAGGGGAAAACCGATTCCAGCTCAGCCAGACCCTGTACAGTCTCCACCCCTTATTCCATACCATGTACGTTATGCCCAGGTCCCACATAATGTTCATTTCTCCATTCCATAAGCTTTCTTCACTCCTTCAGATGTTCAGTGACTTGGCTTCCATCTGTCAAGACAGATGCTCAGGACAGAAGTACGCTTGACTGTTGGACTCCAGCACCGGCTAGGTTTGGGTCGTCATTGCACGTATCAGGTTCACTCCTTGTCGTTCCTACTTCCTCCATCACTTCCTGCAACATACAACTCATCCCACAGATTACTTTCCCCCCAAGGTTAAATGTTCTTGAGGCACACCCTGAGCAGTCCCATCGTCCCGCAGTAGTCCCATCCAGGTCCCTGAGCAAAGACAATCCCGCGAGTGGGCTTGCCTTTTCCCAAGGGAGGAGCAATCCACACTGCCTTCCCCAGCCACCTCCCTGTGTGTGCTACGGGGACCTTATCTCCTCCCACAGGATGAAGGGGGTTTGTTTGGGCAGGACCAGGACGGTTAACAGATCCTCTGGTGTTCATTAGCCAAGTGGCTTCTGCTAAAGTTATATCCCAGTGCTTCCATCCCCCATTGTCCAATGCTCTCAACACAGTCTTCAACAGCCCATTATATCTTTCAATCTTTCCAGACGCTTGTGGGTAATAAGGGATGTGACACACCCACTCAATGCCATGTTTCTTTGCCCAGGAGTTTATAAGATTATTTTAAAAATGGGTCCCGTTGTCTGATTCGATTCTTTCAGGAGTACCATGCCGCCATAAAATTTGCCTTTCAAGACCTCAGATGGTATTTTGGGCAGTGGCATGATTTACAGGGTACGTTTCAAGCCAACCCGTAGTCGCTTCTACCATGGTGAGTATGTAGCGCTTGCCGTGGCGTGTTCGTGGCAGTGGTCCAATAGAGTCAATCTGCCAGGCCTCACCCTATTGAAAACTCAGCCATCGCCCTCTGTTCCAGGGAGACTTTACTCGTGTGGCTCGCTTGATTGCAGCACATGTTTCACATTCGTGAGTGACCTGTGAGATGGCCTCCGTGGTCAGGTCCACCCCTCGATCACGAGCCCATCTGTGCGTTGCATCTCTGCCGAGATGCCCTGATGTTTCATGGGCCCATCGAGCTACAAACAGCTCACCTTTACGCTCCCAGTCCAGGTGCAGCCGAGCTACTTCAATTTTGGCAGCTTTGTCTGCTTGCCCGTTGTTTTGATGTTCTTCAGTGGCACGGCTTTTGGGCACATGAGCATCTACATGACGTACCTTTAGAGCCACGTTTTCCACTCGGGCAGCGATGTCCTGCCACAGTGCAGCAGCCCAGATGGGTTTACCTCTGCGCTGCCAGTTGGTCTTCTTCCACCCCTGTAGCCACCCCCACAGGGCGTTAGCCACCATCCAGGAGTCCGTGTAGAGAGATAGTACTGGCCACTTTTCCCGTTCAGCAATCTTTAGGGCAAGTTGGATCGCTTTTACTTCTGCAAACTGACTTGACTCTCCTTCTCCTTCAGTGGCCTCAACGACTTGTCCTGTGGGACTCCACACAGCAGCTTTCCACTTCCGATGGCTTCCTACCACACGACAGGATCCATCAGTAAAGAGAGCATAACGCCTCTCATCTTCTGGTAACTCGTTATATGGCGGTGCCTCTTGGGCACGAGCCACCTCCTCAGGCAACGCTCCAAAATCTCTACCTTCTGGCCAGTCCATGATCTCTTCCAGGGTCCCTGCATGGTTGGGTTTCCCCTGTCCCCGTTGCGTGATTAAGGCTACCCATTTACTCCAGGTAGCACTGGTGGCCTGGTGTGTGGAAGGGATGTTTCCTTTGAACATCCAATGTAATACAGGCAGCCGTGGTGCCAAGAGGAGCTGTGCTTCTGTACCAACAACTTCTGAAGCAGCTCGAATCCCCTCATATGCTGCCAGTATCTCCTTTTCAGTTGGAGTGTAGTGGGCTTCTGATCCTCGATATCCCCGGCTCCAAAATCCTAATGGTCGACCTCGAGTTTCACCTGGTACCTTCTGCCAGGCCCCAGTGAAGTGCTAGAGGTTGCTGATTCTCTCTGGGATAGGCAAGACACCCCTCTATCAGGTGATGGGTCAATTTTGTGGGGTTGCTTGCCTGTTCAGGGGTGAGATCCCAGGCTACAGGAGGTGATAACCGTCCTAGGAATCTGCCCAATGCCTTCCACTCTCCCTGCCACCCAGGAACAGGCCGCCTCAGAGCACATTTTGGTACCGATTCACTCAAAATTTGCCTTCTCTTACACCAAAAGCATACCGAGCTCCACACAACCCACAGCAGGCAAACAGCATTAATAAAGAGTATCGATGAACTAACATAAGGATGACTAAGTACCTCGGGAGCCTGCAAAATAAAACCACTCATGATGTTCCCGATTCCTTGCAGCATGTTCCCAAGCTTAACAAAAATAAAGATAAGCAGCGCAATAAACAAGCCCGTGACCAGCACAAGAGCTTGTTGCTTAGTAACTACTATAGCTACAGCACATTTAATATAAAACTGCCGTTGTTTTGCCCCACGTTGGGCGCCAGAATACACTGTGATGGTTTGACTCTGGCTAAATGCCAGGTATCCACCCAGTCGCTCTATCACTTCCCACCCCCACCCCCTTCCCCTTGTTTTCTCAACAGGGCAAAGAGGGGAAAGAAGATAAACTAACCCTTGTGGGTGAAACAAAAGCAGTTTTAATATAAGCAAAGAGAAGCAAAAGTCCGTGCACAGAAGCAAAAGCAAACAGATTTATTCTCTCCTTGCCATGGACAGGCGCTGTCGGGCCTTCTCGGGAAGCAGGGCTCCAATACGCGGAGTGGTTGCCTCGGAGGACCGAGGGTGACCCCACCCCCTTCCTCCTTTCTCCCAGCTTTATACTGAGCAGACGTCACATGGTGGAATATCCCTTGGGTCGGTTCGGGTCAGCTGTCCTGGCTGTGTCCCCTCCCGAGATCTTGCCCACCCCGTCCCACTGGGGGAAATGTCTGAAAGAGCCTTGGTGCTGTGTGAGCACTGCTCAGCAGCAGCCACAGCACCAGGGTGCTGCCAACACCCTGCAGCTCCCAGCATAAACCACAGCACCGTGAGGGCTGCTGTAGGGGAAAACCGATTCCAGTTCAGCCAGACCCTGTACAGTCTAGAAATGGGGTTTGTGCTTTAAGTGTGAGGGATTGTCTGTGGAAAATGAACGCTTGGAGGATAATCATGAAGGTTTGGACCCTAAAACTGGTCCTTTGTGTAGAGAAATGAGACTTTTCACACAAAAAAAGCTGGGTTTGGGCCTTGAAATGGGGACCCCAGGCCTTGTGCCACAGAGCAGCTACGGCACAGGACAAGAGGGACCTGTGGCCAAGCCACCCCAGCCATGCCCAGAAGGGACAGCCATCCCTGTCTGGTACCTGGAGCCAAAAGGGTTCCCCGAACTGCTATTACAGGGGGAAGCATAAAGCAAAGGCTCGGGGAGAAAGGAACTGTGGCATGGACACATGTGTAAGGTGTTGCGTGGACACTTGTTTGTGTAAGGTATTAGAAGCAAAAATCAGATAGAATGTTCTTGAGTCATAAATAAGCCAGGAAGACCGTGTCATAATTCTGTACGAATGCCTTTGAAATTAACCCACTTTCCCAACATTCTCTCAAATTTTAGCATTTAATGAAAATGTGTACCTGACCCAACGGGACTACCAGAGAGCAGCCGGGAGAGCGTCCAGGCAGGTTGCCAGCAGGCCAAGGCTGGGGCGATGGCAAATCTACGGTGGGAAGGAAACAGCAGAGCATCTGGTATTCTGAAACGCAGCTACAGTTCCCCTGTGCGCTCTGGCTACGAGTCACTAGCCGCAGACTGAGAAATTCCCGTGCAGGCTGATGGGTCCCTACTCAGAGGGATGCCGCAGAGGTGCCCTTGCCAGGGGCATTCCGCAGAGCAGCCCCCGGGGGGCAACCCCCCCCCAGGCGATGGGTGGCCTTCGGCAAGCCTCCCCTTGCACCGCTGCTGTGCCCCAGGCAGGTGTGTGCACTGAGCCGGCCCAGCCCCAGGCCAGGCCAGGAGGAGCCGGGAAGCACAAAATGGCCTTTTCCAGAAAGAGGAGAGGCCCAAAGCAGGTATTTCAGCAGCAATCGCCATGCTGCTTGCTGCCAGGCAGGCCCCTTCTGCGGGAGGTCCCTCCCCTGTCAGCACTGGCAGCATGGCAGGGGGTGGAAGGGGGCTGCAGACCCTCCCGTGCCACCGCCGCCAAGCACCGGGAAAAGAATGCAAAGAGCAGTGGAGCAGGGTATTTTCGTCCCATTAAAAGACCAGCAGGATGGCAAGCTCTTATCTGTGGATAAAAATGTCTGTGTGGAGACAGAGGAGTAAACTCATGGTAACATCTGCCCCAAGGAGCCCTTTGCAGAGTGACCGTGTACGCAGGGACAGCAGCCTTGCACTCGTCTCAAGGCTGAAATCTCTCCATCAGCCTCACGAGCTGTTGGCAGCAGCACCCGAGGAGGTCAGACTTCCCCTGGCTGCGCTTTCCTGCAGCTCGCCCTGAGCGCCGTCCACACGCAGCCTCAGCCGGGCCGTGACGTCACCGTGGGGCCGTGACATCACAATGGGGCCGTGACATCAGAGCGAGGCTGTGACATCACAATGGGGCCGTGTCATCAGAGCGAGGCTGTGACATCACAATGGGTCTGTGAGGTCACAAACCCCCGCGGTGACACACTGGGTGTAAATACTGATCACTCAGCCCCCGGCCTCCACTGCAGCACCAGCAGCAGTATGGTGCGACTGGAAGGAGCCATGGCCCTCACCCGCCGTCTCCTCCTCCTCCTCCTCCTCCTCCTGGTGGCCCTGCACGCCAGGGCTGCCCGGGCTGCTCCGTGGCGAGCGCGGCGAGCAGGTAAGCGAGCGGCCGCTGGCGCACTTTCATGGGCCAGCGGGCTCTTCTCCCCAGGAAGCGTGGATGGTGGCTTTCTCCCTCCGGAGCTTCAGCAAGAGCCTTGTCTCTGTGTGCCAGAGCTCTCCCGGTACAAAAGCCCCAGGAGCCGTACGTTGGTCCATCCGCTCCTCGAGGCGTTGCACATGGCCTGGAAGGAGTGTTTGGAGAGCTGCCGGGTGCCAGCCAAGAGCTCCCCAGGCCCCGCTGCGGCTTTGACAGCCTCCGTCTTTGTCTGGCCCCCACGTTTGCTACCTGGGCCCCTTCCCCTGCCTGCAGTTCCCTAACGCAGAAGTGGATCCCATCATGCAGTGATGATGACTCTGCTTGCTTCTAGACGAGGCTGGGGGCAGTGTTTCTGCAGATTATCGCCTGGATCTTGGTATGGAGTCCTTGGGGTATCCTGGAGGTAAGTTCTCAGCGTCCCTTTCCTTGAAAGAGTAAACACTGACAAGATGGGATGGCAAGAGCTTATTGAGGTGCAATTTCCCTTCAGATCCTCTCACAGGCAATGGCGACCCAACGTCTTCATCTGTTCCTCTCCTGGACCCTGAGAGCAGTCCCACATGTAAGCCAGAGGAGGGAGCATCTACCTTTTTGTCTTGCGTCCGTGTGAAATGCAAGTTGGTCCTTCTGTGGCCGCTGCGCAGGTGGGCAGAAGAGCCGAGAAGGAAGGGGGTGGACTCAGTGATGTGTCCCGGGGCGCTTTCCCTTGCGAAGCTGTTTTTGGCGGCCTCTGGGAGCCTGAGCTGCTCCCGCCACTGGCTGCCACGCCGGCGGGCTCGTTGGGGCCGAGTTCAGAGGTGGTGTGAGCTCCAGGGAGCCCCTTTCTGCCGGCAGCTCCACCCGCCGTTCGTTCGTCCTGGCGTGGTGCCGCTGCAGGCACGTGGTAACTCTTTGCACCGCGCTCCTGAGGGGAAGGGAGAGGGCAGTGCCGTGGAGTAAGCCCGTCCTTGACTTGCCCCCGCTGCCACTCCGCTCCGAGGAGGTACCCTGAGCGGTGTCACGGGAGCTGATCTGTCGTGCGCTTCTTTGCAGCCGTGCCCGTAACAGAAGGCGACGCAGCTTCCCGGCCGGGTCCCAGGACCAAGACTCCAGGACGTGGCGTGGGTATGTCCTGGCTTTTTTTTTCCTCCCTGTGAGAGCTGCCAGCTCAAAGGCCAGAGGTCAGCCAGCCGGGCGCCTCTGCGGGTGTGAGGCAGGAGACCTGCCAGGGGGTGCCCTCTCCTTGTGAGGCCCCTTGCCGCTTTGGCGGTTGGGTTCTGCCGATGGAGATCAGAGGCGATGACGGGAGCTTCTCCGGGTGTTTGGTTACAGATGTGCCTGCAGGGAGGGCTTTCCCAGCCCCTCGGCTGCATCGGGCTGGACAGTCCGGCTGGCGTCGCCAGGGTGAGTAGTCTGTCTCTGCTGCCCTCAGGGGCGGTGCGCTGCTCTTTAATTTGTCCATGGGATATTGAGCCCAGTGCTTTCTTTTCAGATCGACAAACCACAAGACAGCCTGCTAAAGCAGGGAAGAAGTCCCAGAAGCTATCCGAGCTCCTGAAGGAAATACTGGAGAAACTGGCGAGAGTACACGGTGGGTGTATTTCTTTCACTCAGCCTTAGCCATGAGACAGCTGGAGCTTTTAGACACCCGTCTGGAGACGCTGCGGCCTGGGACAGCGGGAAGGGGTCGAGCAGAGCCTCGCAGCAGCAATGCTGGGTTTCACACCTTGCAGGCACTGTTGAGCCCGATCTGCTGTAGAGCCTCTACTGCCAGTTGTGGCTCAAGCCAAGTCCCAAGGGCCGCAGCTGCCCCTGCTGTACCGTGACGGCCCAGCGCTGCTTTCTGCAGACGTCATCAGTCAGATTTTTCTAAACCTGAGCGATGCCTTTGAGCAGTGTGGCCTCCTGAAGGCCCCATCTCCCCGACGGGGAGCGGCTCCATCTGACCCAACTGTCCTCCTTGCTTCCTCAAGGGACAGACCAGGAGGCTGTGCAGGAGGCGGCGCTTCCCAATGGAACCAGTGGCTCCCTGCCAGCTTCTGCAGCAGTAACGACACGAGCCCCCAGCACGACAGGTAATTGCTGCCCCGCGGTCAGACGGCTTCAACCACCGGGACGGCTGTGTGTCAGCCAGAGCGGCACAGAGCGGGAGCCCTCCCGCGAGCCGAGGTCCAGAGCGATGCCCTGACTGCCAGACTGGGCAGGGGCTTGGAGGGAACCTCCCCGTCCCCCTGCACCCTCTGTGCCTCAGCCATGCGGAGGCTTTACCTGTCCTGTCTCCTTTTTGGCAGTGCTCTCCATGCCTGGAGAAGGCCATGGTGGAGCAGACTCAGGTACTGAGCATTCCTGCTGGGGTCCCTAAGTGGGAGACGCGTCCCCAAGCCTGCGAGCGGCTGCGGGCGGTGCTCGTGCTGGGGAAAAGGCCGAAGGGGAGAGCAAGGCTCAGGTGTTTCTTGAGAAGGCCTGACTGCGTCCCCTGGGGGGTGGGAGACGGCCCCGGGGCAGGGAGATTCGGGGGCGGGTGGCTCTGACTGCTGCAGGGATGGTTTTTGTCCGTATCCCTCGAGGCAGCGACTGGCCAGGCAGCTGCGCTGCCCCCCGTGCTCTCCTCATGGCCGACGGAGTTTTGTTTGGAGGGACAACCTGTCCCAAAGGGTGGGAGGGTGCCACAAGCTTAGTGGTGGAGCGCTGCACAGACTAAGGTCCCAAATTTCTCCACAGATGCGGACAGCAAGAGTAGGCCAAGCCTGAGCCTTTCCCCTCCCCAGAGCAGCGCAAGGTGGTTCTGTCCCCAGGGTTTACAGACGTACTGCGAGCTCAGCATAGCGTCAGTGGTGCTTTCTGCCACAGCTGTGCTGCTGCTGGGCTCTGTCTTGGTGGCGTGGTGTTGCAGGAGGTGGGGGAACGCCCTTTTCTCCTGCAGCCGAGGGCCTCAGCAGCCTCCGGACAGTGTCGTCGTAGGCAGCGGGTCTGCTGATCGCCTGAGAGAGCAGAGGGACTCCGTCTTTGGCCAGTTCGTCCCGTACCCGTGGGAAGCCAGCGTGCAGGAAGGCATACCAAAGAAAAGGAACAAGGAAATCGAACATCCGCTACAATAAACATGAAACTGCTGTCCACAGATAAGGAACTATTTGAATTATGTTCATAAGCAAAACTTTAAGAAAGTTATCCAATCATGTACTGTTGCTATGGGGTTAGCCAATGGTGTTAGAGCTTGCGGTAGCTGAAAAAAGTGTGTAGAAAACAATAAAGCCTTCCGCTTCTTTTGCCTCTGACTTGATTATTGATTGTCGCTTGACCGTCTCTACCGCGACAGGATTGGCTGTGGAAAATGAATGCTTGGATTATAAAGAGGAATTTTTGGACCCTAGAAATGGGGGCTTTTGTAGAAAAATGAGGATTTTCACCTGGAAAAGTTTGGTTTGGACCTATGTACTGGGTCTCCACCCCTTATTCCATACCATGTACGTTATGCCCAGGTCCCACATAATGTTCATTTATCCATTCCATAAGCTTTCTTCACTCCTTCAGATGTTCAGTGACTTGGCTTCCATCTGTCAAGACAGATGCTCAGGACAGAAGTACGCTTGACTGTTGGACTCCAGCACCGGCTAGGTTTGGGTCGTCATTGCACGTATCAGGTTCACTCTTTGTCGTTCCTACTTCCTCCATCACTTCCTGCAACATACAACTCATCCCACAGATTACTTTCCCCCCAAGGTTAAATGTTCTTGAGGCACACCCTGAGCAGTCCCATCGTCCCGCAGTAGTCCCATCCAGGTCCCTGAGCAAAGACAATCCCGCGAGTGGGCTTGCCTTTTCCCAAGGGAGGAGCAATCCACACTGCCTTCCCCAGCCACCTCCCTGTGTGTGCTACGGGGACCTTATCTCCTCCCACAGGATGAAGGGGGTTTGTTTGGGCAGGACCAGGACGGTTAACAGATCCTCTGGTGTTCATTAGCCAAGTGGCTTCTGCTAAAGTTATATCCCAGTGCTTCCATCCCCCATTGTCCAATGCTCTCAACACAGTCTTCAACAGCCCATTATATCTTTCAATCTTTCCAGACGCTTGTGGGTAATAAGGGATGTGACACACCCACTCAATGCCGTGTTTCTTTGCCCAGGAGTTTATAAGATTATTTTAAAAATGGGTCCCGTTGTCTGATTCGATTCTTTCAGGAGTACCATGCCGCCATAAAATTTGCCTTTCAAGACCTCAGATGGTATTTCGGGCAGTGCCATGATTTACAGGGTACGTTTCAAGCCAACCCGTAGTCGCTTCTACCATGGTGAGTATGTAGCGCTTGCCGTGGCGTGTTCGTGGCAGTGGTCCAATAGAGTCAATCTGCCAGGCCTCACCCTATTGAAAACTCAGCCATCGCCCTCTGTTCCAGGGAGACTTTACTCGTGTGGCTCGCTTGATTGCAGCACATGTTTCACATTTGTGAGTGACCTGTGAGATGGCCTCCGTGGTCAGGTCCACCCCTCGATCACGAGCCCATCTGTACGTTGCATCTCTGCCGAGATGCCCTGATGTTTCATGGGGCCCATCGAGCTACAAACAGCTCACCTTTACGCTCCCAGTCCAGGTGCAGCCGAGCTACTTCAATTTTGGCAGCTTTGTCTGCTTGCCCGTTGTTTTGATGTTCTTCAGTGGCACGCCTTTTGGGCACATGAGCATCTACATGACGTACCTTTAGAGCCACGTTTTCCACTCGGGCAGCGATGTCTTGCCACAGTGCAGCAGCCCAGATGGGTTTACCTCTGCGCTGCCAGTTGGTCTTCTTCCACCCCTGTAGCCACCCCCACAGGGCGTTAGCCACCATCCAGGAGTCCGTGTAGAGAGATAGTACTGGCCACTTTTCCCGTTCAGCAATCTTTAGGGCAAGTTGGATCGCTTTTACTTCTGCAAACTGACTTGACTCTCCTTCTCCTTCAGTGGCCTCAACGACTTGTCCTGTGGGACTCCACACAGCAGCTTTCCACTTCCGATGGCTTCCTACCACACGACAGGATCCATCAGTAAAGAGAGCATAACGCCTCTCATCTTCTGGTAACTCGTTATATGGCGGTGCCTCTTGGGCACGAGCCACCTCCTCAGGCAACGCTCCAAAATCTCTACCTTCTGGCCAGTCCATGATCTCTTCCAGGGTCCCTGCATGGTTGGGTTTCCCCTGTCGAGCCCGTTGCGTGATTAATGCTACCCATTTACTCCAGGTAGCACTGGTGGCCTGGTGTGTGGAAGGGATGTTTCCTTTGAACATCCAATGTAATACAGGCAGCCGTGGTGCCAAGAGGAGCTGTGCTTCTGTACCAACAACTTCTGAAGCAGCTCGAATCCCCTCATATGCTGCCAGTATCTCCTTTTCAGTCGGAGTGTAGTGGGCTTCTGATCCTCGATATCCCCGGCTCCAAAATCCTAATGGTCGACCTCGAGTTTCACCTGGTACCTTCTGCCAGGCCCCAGTGAAGTGCTAGAGGTTGCTGATTCTCTCTGGGATAGGCAAGACACCCCTCTATCAGGTGATGGGTCAATTTTGTGGGGTTGCTTGCCTGTTCAGGGGTGAGATCCCAGGCTACAGGAGGTGATAACCGTCCTAGGAATCTGCCCAATGCCTTCCACTCTCCCTGCCACCCAGGAACAGGCCGCCTCAGAGCACATTTTGGTACCGATTCACTCAAAATTTGCCTTCTCTTACACCAAAAGCATACCGAGCTCCACACAACCCACAGCAGGCAAACAGCATTAATAAAGAGTATCGATGAACTAACATAAGGATGACTAAGTACCTCGGGAGCCTGCAAAATAAAACCACTCATGATGTTCCTGATTCCTTGCAGCATGTTCCCAAGCTTAACAAAAATAAAGATAAGCAGCGCAATAAACAAGCCCGTGACCAGCACAAGAGCTTGTTGCTTAGTAACTACTATAGCTACAGCACATTTAATATAAAACTGCCGTTGTTTTGCCCCACGTTGGGCGCCAGAATACACTGTGATGGTTTGACTCTGGCTAAATGCCAGGTATCCACCCAGTCGCTCTATCACTTCCCACCCCCACCCCCTTCCCTTTGTTTTCTCAACAGGGTAAAGAGGGGTAAGAAGATAAACTAACCCTTGTGGGTGAAACAAAAGCAGTTTTAATATAAGCAAAGAGAAGCAAAAGTCCGCACACAGAAGCAAAAGCAAACAGATTTATTCTCTCCTTGCCATGGACAGGCGCTGTGGGGTCTTCTCGGGAAGCAGGGCTCCAATACGCGGAGTGGTTGCCTCGGAGGACCGAGGGTGACCCCACCCCCTTCCTCCTTTCTCCCAGCTTTATACTGAGCAGACGTCACATGGTGGAATATCCCTTGGGTCGGTTCGGGTCAGCTGTCCTGGCTGTGTCCCCTCCCGAGATCTTGCCCACCCCGTCCCACTGGGGGAAATGTCCGAAAGAGCCTTGGTGCTGTGTGAGCACTGCTCAGCAGCAGCCACAACACCAGGGTGCTGCCAACACCCTGCCAGCTCCCAGCATAAACCACAGCACCGTGAGGGCTGCTGTAGGGGAAAACCGATTCCAGTTCAGCCAGACCCAGTACAGTCTAGAAATGGGGTTTGTGCTTTAAGTGTGAGGGATTGTCTGTGGAAAATGAACGCTTGGAGTATAATCATGAAGGTTTGGACCCTAAAACTGTTCCTTTGTGTAGAAAAATGAGGCTTTTCACACAAAAAAAGCTGGGTTTGGGCCTTGAAATGGGGACCCCAGGCCTTGTGCCACAGAGCAGCTACGGCACAGGACAAGAGGGACCTGTGGCCAAGCCACCCCAGCCATGCCCAGAAGGGACAGCCATCCCTGTCTGGTACCTGGAGCCAAAAGGGTTCCCCGACCTGCTATTACAGGGGGAAGCATAAAGCAAAGGCTCGGGGAGAAAGGAACTGTGGCATGGACACATGTGTAAGGTGTTGTGTGGACACTTGTTTGTGTAAGGTATTAGAAGCAAAAATCAGATAGAATGTTCTCGAGTCATAAATAAGCCAGGAAGACCGTGTCATAATTCTGTACGAATGCCTTTGAAATTAACCCACTTTCCCAACATTCTCTCAAATTTTAGCATTTAATGAAAATGTGTACCTGACCCAACGGGACTACCAGAGAGCAGCCGGGAGAGCGTCCAGGCAGGTTGCCAGCAGGCCAAGGCTGGGGCGATGGCAAATCTACGGTGGGAAGGAAACAGCAGAGCATCTGGTATTCTGAAACGCAGCTACAGTTCCCCTGTGCGCTCTGGCTACGAGTCACTAGCCGCAGACTGAGAAATTCCCGTGCAGGCTGATGGGTCCCTACTCAGAGGGATGCCGCAGAGGTGCCCTTGCCAGGGGCATTCCGCAGAGCAGCCCCCGGGGGGCAACCCCCCCCCAGGCGATGGGTGGCCTTCGGCAAGCCTCCCCTTGCACCGCTGCTGTGCCCCAGGCAGGTGTGTGCACTGAGCCGGCCCAGCCCCAGGCCAGGCCAGGAGGAGCCGGGAAGCACAAAATGGCCTTTTCCAGAAAGAGGAGAGGCCCAAAGCAGGTATTTCAGCAGCAATCGCCATGCTGCTTGCTGCCAGGCAGGGTAAAGGGGATTATTGTCCTCTCAGGGATCAAATATTAAGCATCAAAATTAAATTTTACAATTATTACAAGCAGTTCAAAAACCAAATCAGGTAGCAATCATGCACTGTAAATCACACCAAATTAGAAATACAAAAAAATGTTATTGGAAACATTTTGGCTGTCCGAACAGCAAGAAAAATAGCAAAGGAACAAGCGTTCCAAATGGCATGAATTCCCTCCAAACAGTAACTCTTCCGAGGGAAAGGCCAAACTACTCAGTAGAAGATGAAAATTAGGTCAGTTTTTGAATGCTAAGAAAAATTTAGGGGGATGGTGAATAACTCCTCATGGACGAGTAGTAGTTCCACCTTTGTTAATAAAAGAAAGAATGCAAACCAAACATCAAGAATGTCATTAGGGAACAGAAGCTGTAGTAACTTCTTTATAAAAACAAGTTATATCTGTTAAAATGGTGGACATGGCTAAATTAATAACTGCAAAATGTGACGTATGTTTGAAAAATAATCCAGTAATCAAGAAAAGAGTTCAAATGGGTAGATTAAAATCTAGTACAGAAACTGGAGATTATTGGCAAGTAGATTTTTCAGAATTACCTAGACAAAATGGGTACCGATACGTTCTGGTGGGGGTTGACACTTTTACAGGATGGCCAGAAGCTTTTCCCTGCCGCACCACACAAGCCAATGAAGTAGTAAAGTGGTTACTGCGAGAGATAATCCCAAGATTTGGAGTTCCTATTGGAATTTCGTCTGACAGAGGTCCACACTTTGTTGCAGAAATAGTCCAAAACGTTAGTAAAGTTTTGGGCATCACTTGGGATTTGCATACTCCGTGGAGGCCACAATCCAGTGGAAAAGTAGAAAGAATGAACCAAACTTCAAAAAGACAAATAAGTAAGATCTGTCAAGAGACTAATTTAAAGTGGCCTCAAGCACTTCCACTGGCATTATTACGGATCAGAGTACAACCAAAGAGTGGAACCTCAGTCAGTCCTTATGAATTACTGTATGGAAAACCTTATGAGTCCCCAGAACCAAACCCAAACATGCATGTAAAAGGAAAACAGGATGTGTATAACTACTTGCTTTCTTTAGGAAAAACACTGACTGCGATTCGGAGTGCAGTGCTGTGGAATAGAGCATTATCCCTGGAAACTCCAGTGCATGACTTTCAACCAGGAGATTATGTCTACGTGAAAACACGGACTTCTGAACCTTTACAGGAGCGCTGGAAAGGACCCTTTCAGATACTGTTAACAACCTTTACGGCTATCAAGCTTGCAGAATCAGATGCTTGGATACACTATACCTGAGTGAAGAAAGCACCTGCTCCATGGAAAATTATAAGCCGTGACCCAAAGACTTTAAAACTGACTTTAAAAGATGTTTAATATTTCATATCAATTTGTGATTGTTCTCCTTATGTTGGCTTGGAAGGTGACGCTGGTGGAATCATGGGTTGATCTGGTGGCAAGGAACAGAAGGCAATCGGATACAGAACAATTAATCCAAATTCCCAAAGAAATGCCTGAAGAAAATTTGATGTTAGGATTGATTAAGGGATTTGCCAACTTACAAAATGTCACCCAGATCACAGCTTGTTTACCAATTCCAAGAGCAGTAGGTGAATCTATTCCTTGGGGAATCTTGACTATGAATTTGACCACGAGACCACTTATTGCAAACAAAAGCCAGTGGTTCAATGGTATGAACAAGTGAAATTTATTAGAAAACTATGGAAATCACCGGGTAAAAAATCAGACTGCGAAAAACTACTAAATTATGACTGTACCAGGGTCTCAACCTAGTGCTTTGGCTCGAGTTCTCCTTCCAGGAGGCCCAAACCCTAATCTAGGATAGTGTTCATATGATGAACAAATTAAAAACAATGTGAGCAGGAGCATCATGGAACGGCAGTGTGACAGAACTGGGCAAGGTACCCAAAACCAAGCACAGTGGGACTCTGTGCGGTCTACGTCCATATTCTCACGATTTCAGTACGTGGCCAGAACCCCTTGGTGTTTGACTTGGGACGGTACCTGGGTTAACAGAGTGTTTGCAATCCTTCCCTCAATAGTAGATAAGGGCACTACCCGACTGGAAAAGGAGCATGTAGTGCCATGGTGGAAATGTGAAAAGGTGTATGATTGCAGCAATGCAGACTTAATAATTCAAAGAATTCCTCAGTTAGCAGCTGCTTTGAAGTTTGGTTGTTATTGTCGAGGTTTCCATAATAACCTCACCATGACTAGCATCTTTACACCCAGAAGAGGATACTTTTTAGTTGTAAGAAATCCACCATTCAGAGTCCAGGGCATTTAGTTTGGGCATTAAGTGATGGCACCCGGACAACCCACTTACCAGTAGATGGTAAGGTGAAACAAATTACTTTAGGCCTGCCAACATTGTGTCCAATTTAGAAGAAATCACCATTCAAGGGTTCCCTGGAAAATTTAAAATTAGAACGAATTAAAAGGTCTGAAATAGATGATGACACCTGGAATGAACCATCAACAGGAGTAAAAATTGGCTGGGCTTTAGAGTCTATTTGAACCCAATAGCGTCCTATAGAAATAGAGAATGGCTTTTCACTTAACAGGACAAGTAGAAAAATTGGCCAATGTTACAAGAAAAGGATTTAAAGAATTAAACATACAGTTACAGGCAACTTCCCGAATGACACTTCAAAACCGGATGGCATTAGACATGCTTCTGTTAAAGGAGCATGGAGTGTGTGGATATCTCAAAGACAGATTAGATCATTGCTGCATTCATATCCCGAATGTTACACAGGATGTAGAACGTAATCTAGATCTGTTAAGCAAAATCGAAAAAGAAACAGAAACCATTCGAGAAGACATGTCAGAAGATTGGCTAGGAAAAATTTTTAGTGGATTGGGTTGGAACTTGAGCTCTTGCTGAAATCCCTAATCAAGACTCTGTTTTTGCTACTGATCATCTTTTTAATGATTATGCTAGTGTATGCGTGCCTTAAAAGACAGTTTACTAATAAACTTGCAATACATCGTAGAATTATACGAGAAGTACCCACTATGCCACCAGAGTATAACCCGCCACCACCATCATCTGGCAAGATAAACTTTGCCTTCGAAGATAAAAATGAAAAAAAGGATGAAAGTATTGAAATTATTTTCATCACTTTCAAAGGGGGGAAACGTTACTGATTTTATTAATTGATCAAATTGTGTTTGATTATGTTTTGATTTTAGTATAGGTGTGGAACTAAAAGATATTTTAGTAAAAAAAAATCATTTTACATTTACTATATTTTGAACCTAACAACCAGCTGCTACTCTAAATGTTCCCTGTACAGCCCCGTACCAAGGCCGAAGGGATTGGCGGCAATTATCTAGTAGAAACAGTTAAAACTTAGGTAACCAAAACACAAGAAGATTTGTAAACTGATTTATAATACATACATAGGACTAGAAGAATGCAAGGAGTTGTCAAGGTCCAGGATTAATGGGAACTGAGGGCAGTAACCGTAACAGCTTGCAGGTACCTGCCAAGAAAACCGTGTCCTTAAGCAAAAGGTGATTCCGGCCGGGGGAGATCGCGACCGCTGACCCACGGACCACCTACTCACATTACACCCCAGAGCCATTTCTAGACATTTCTAACCTCTGCTGCGCAGAATCGGAAGTGGGAGGAGAATATGTTCATGATTTCTTGGAAGCTGTGTGCTTATACATGAAGACCTAATGAATATGTAGGAGTAAGTTCTATAGAAGGTGTATGATTCTGGTGCCTGGCACGTGTTGTTGGTGAGAGCACTCCCCTACACGTCCGGCCGTCAATAAAGGAGTGTCTGCCTATCTGCGTCAAATTGGTGTAGGTAAGTTCTTTTATCCCGGATTTTGGTGACACTGTGGCTGATTTGGGGGTCAAAGTGAGATCACGGGTTCAAAGTGGGAGATTTAAGGGTCAAAAAAGGCTTTAGGGGTCTAATGGGGAAATTCTGGGGTGATACTGGGGGTTTGGGGGTCAGACATCGATCTAGGGATGAAAGGCACTTTGGGGTGAAAAGGGGGTTTTGGGACCCAGGGAACTCACCCCGCAGCACCCAGCTGAGGGTGGCCCTGGTGACGGTGGAGGTGCCGTCCCCCACCCCCACAGCGTCCCAGCACTGGTACTGGAGGGGGTCAGGGCTGATGCTCTTGGGGTGCCCCTGGGGCAGCAGCGCCTGCGGGGAGGGGGGGAGGGACAGGTACCCCTGGGACCCCCAGGAATCCCAAATCTCCCCTGCAACCCACCCAAACTGTATTTGCCACCCTCAGGTCCCTCCAAAACACCCTCAGTCACCCCAATCCTCCCCCAACCTCGTTAGTGCCCCCCAGATACTACTGGCCCCCCAGGTCTCCAATTCACCCCCCAAGACCCCAAGTATCTCCCCGGAACCCCACCAGCCCACCCCCAGGACTACCTTAAGCCCCATTAGCCCTCCCAGAAGAGCCCCAGGACCCCAGTTACTCCCACAAGATCCCTCCCAGCACCCCACTAGCCCCCACTGGACCCTTCTTGCACCCCATTATAGTTCCCCAGGACCCCATTATCTCCCCCAGAAACTGCCCTCAGGAGCCCTTTAGACACACCACCCCCCCTTCCCCCCCCCGGACAGTGATAACCCCCTCAACTCCCCCATGGCCCCAATAACACCACCCAAGCACCAAGACCCCATTACTTCCTTCAAGACACCCCCAGAGCCCAGTAACTCCCCCTGAACCCCCTCCAGGACGTCCCCACTCCCCCCACCTCAGACACCAATATCTCCCTCAAGACACCCCCCTCCCCCCGAGGACCCCAATACCCCTCCCAAACCCCTCCAGGACACACAGAGCCCCCACCCCCCGACTCCATTACACTCCCTCTAGGGCCCAAATAATCCCCCAGGACCCCAATAACCCCCACACCTCCCACAGAACCCCCATAACACCCCCCAATAGCCCCCAGGTCCCCAGTGCCCCCTCACGGCACAGGCAGGAGTGTGGGCAGGTGCTGGGGGGACACAACGTGCTGGAGCCCCCCGGGGTCCCCTGGCCCCACAGGGCCTACTGCCTGCGACACTCTGCCAGGGCTCTGTGCTCTGAGGGAGGCGGCCTGGGCAGGAGGCCTCCAGCTCTCCATGGTCTCCCCTGAGGGATGTTCCTGCAGAGATTTGGTTCACCCGGCAAGGGGGAATTGCTCCTTTGAAAACACTCCCTTTGGTCTGGGTGGTGACTGAGTGTTTCTCCTGCCAAGGGGGCACCAGCCCCAGCAGCCCCAGCACTAGTGGTGGTGGCTCCGGCCCAGCAGTGGGTGGGCGCAGGGGGCTGGGGCCCATTTCCCTGCCGGGGGTGGGGGCATCGCCGGGGAAGGGAAAGCTTTGGTCTAAAACCCCAAACTTTTTCATGGTTCTGAATTTGTTTTCAAAAAATGAAAGGTTTGTTGTCCCGGTTGTGGCACTCCAGACGTTCTGCTGTGTGACTGTGCTTGTCCTTTTCCCTTGAACTCGGTGGGTTTTGCTGTCTGTTGGGGTCTGTGCTGTCTGCGGGGTTTATCTGTCGGGTTACCCCAGGGAAAGGGAATTTTAGCCCTTTATTTTTACTTCAAGGGTGAAAGAGGTGACCCATTTAATATTTTCTGCCCGCTGTGGTGATTTGGGGTGGGTGGGTTCAGTCTGATGAAACACCCCAGAGTGGTGCTTCAGAGGGTGCCGGTCACCAGAGCCGAGAGGTGCTGCTCAGAATCCGGCATTAAGGCCGAGGGCGAGAGCTGGCCCAGGGGGGCTCTTGCCTTCCGGCTGGGGGACAGTGTTTCCCAGCTGGGAGGTGCTGGGAGAGATGGGGGGTGAGCAGGGCTGTGCTGGAGCCCAGCCCCTCTGCAGAGCCCGGCTGCTCCTCTGGCTTTCTGGTCAAAGTTCAGCTTCGGTGCTGAGCTTCAAATTTGCACCTTTCCCCAAAAAAAACAAATCCTGTTTTTTTCAAGTCGGAACGTCCTGCTCTGCTTTCAGGAAAGAGTCTCTTGACATCTGCAGGCAGAGCCGAAATCTCCCACACTGAAGCTACAAGAAGTAACTGAAAAGTAATAAAAGGACAAGTGTCTGTGTGCCGGGAAACTGGGAGTGCCTCTGGGTGGGAAATCCGGCAGCAGCCGTTGCTCTGAGGCTGCAAACTGCCGGCACAGCAGCTGCCGCGGGGGGCACTGCTTCAGCCTCCTCCGGCAGGCTCTCCTTCACCTCCACCTCTCCCCCCTGCAGCAGCTCTGCAGAAAATCGTCACTTTTCACTGCCCGCGGCTGTGGATTGCTGTGAACGGGATGTAACCGGTTGCCACCGTGTTTCCCTGCAAGCTTGTCCTGCCTGATGTGCTGTCAGTCTGCAGATCGTCACCTCGTTCCTAGGTGAGTGTTGGGGCTTCTCCTGGGGTCTCCTGTGCATCTTCTTACGTGTTGACAATATGCCCATGGGAAAAGAGAATTATCATCAGGATAATTGATCAGGAAGAATTCATCCAGATCTTTACAAAAGCAGTCTCCTGTCCAGAACACCTGTGTAGTTCATCTTGCCTGTTTTTTCTTCCCGTCACCTTCCAGCTCCTGTTGGGTTCTGCTTTGCCCTGCACCTCTGCTTGTTCTCATCCCCATTTCATGGAGCCAGGCAGACCGACTTCCTCCTCCTCCTCCTTTTGCCTGCTTTTCTCCCTGTGACATCTGTTTTCTGTAACTGCCTGGTCTTTGTGGAACACATTTAACAAGGGCTCTGGCAGGTTCCCCCTTTCAGGAGGTGCCTGTGGCTGCAGGGATGCCGTGTGGAGCAGGTGGGACAGGGCTGGCGTCTGCTCCGGGTCGGGGTTCGCACCCTCGGGTGCTGCGCAGAGGCCGGGTGCTGTGGGCTCGCGGCGGTAGCTCGGGCTCGGAGCAGAACCTGGTCTTTGGGGAAAACGTGGGTTTTCCTGAAGTGACTCCCTGTGCCGAGGCTGGCTGGCGGCCTGCAGCCGGCGTGTGCCCTGTGCCGGGGAGCTGGCCGGGCGTGTCAGGGAGCGGAGAGGTCTGACAGCACCTTCCTGGGCGCTGGCTGGGACAGGCCGGGGAGGGCTTGAGCTCTGTGTGTGGTGGCCAGGGGAGGCGATGCAGCAGGTGGAGCCGGCTCGTCTCTGATCGACCTTTTGAGGCAATTCCTGTTGGGGATTTAGGTTTTAGGACAGTTAACTGAAATCTTGCTCTATAAGTTGCTGATGAGTATGAGCAATGCAACCCCTGAGAATGGCAGTACTCAGAGGTGGCTGCATCTGCACCCAGGGGATGCTCCTCTGTCCTTAGAACTTGAGGAAGGAAGCTTTGCAGGTGTCAGCAGTGCTGCGGCTGAGGGGACTGGGTTTTCCAGGGCTGGGCAGCAGATTCTTCCCCTGTCTATCCTGCGTCTGCACTGTGAAAGCTTGTGCACAGCAGTGCCTTGCTGCCTGTGCCTTCTGTTTCAGCGCTCTGCTGCCAGTTATTTCACTGGCTGTGGTGAGCAGCAGGCATCTGAAGGTGGTGGTGAAAATGTGATGGATCAGGAGAGGCAGCAGGACCAGCGGCAGTGAAAGATTGTCAGGTGTTCAGTGTCACAGGAGAAGCACCCGAGAGGTTTCAGAATGGTGATTTGTTTGAAGAGGGGTCACACAGGGTCACCAGGACATCATGAAGTTTACTTTAGGGTTGTAAAGAGATTTTCCACTCTGAACTTCAGGCAAGTAGCAGTTGTTTCTTGGTATTTTAAAAGCGGTTAGAATCTCCTCTACTCCTTCTGTCATTGCCAGGTGTTGAACTGGCAGCTGACAGCCCCAGAGCTCTCACTTCTGTCTCACCATCTTCCACCTCACAGGAGCTGGTGCTGTGTGGTCGGGCTGTGTGCATTGCTGAAGGCCTGCACACATTCCTCTCTATGCCATGGTTTCCTACGGGAAAAATGGAATTGGGAACAGTCACACTTTGGGGATTCCATCCTGGGCAGGCAGAGGGATGCGCCTGAAACTGTCGTTTGACTCTGTGGGGAATTGTTGCAGAACCAGAGTGTAGGGTTGAGGAGACAAGATGTTCCCGCAGCAATGGAGAGAGAAGTATGCAAAGGTTTCAGCTGCCAGCCTGCACACACTGGCTGTGCATGTACTCGAATGCTCGGCTGCAGTGCCCCGGGCTGCAGAGGTTATTGTGCAGAAAAGCCCTTGGTTAGTGGAGTAATTCTGTGTTGGAATAATTCTGCATCTGGGCAGTGGAATGGGATATTTACCTTGTGACACAGAGGTGCCTCTCGGGCAAAGCAAAACACTAAGAGATTTTTTGGAGGAATGTTCATTTTTGTTCTGATTTCATGCTGTCTGAAATGTCTCTTGCCCTTTTTTCCCCTTGGAGAAGTCTCATGAAGTTTTTGCAGCTGTCCTGACTCTCCTCCCCTGCCCTCCCTGGCAGCAGTGTGGCAGTGAGAGCTGCCCCCCGGGAGGAGGTGTGCTCTGCTGGCTGTTAAAGAGTTGGCAGCGCTGGGCTCTGTGCTCATCTCCAAAGGTTCCCTGTTCTCCCTGGGCAGTGGATTTGAGTGTTCTGCCATTCTGAGAACAGGAACATCTGTACAGATACAAACCCTCGAGTGCATGGATTGGGTTCGTGAAGGCCCGATTCTTTTAATCTCCTTTGGCAGCTCTATTGCCCCACATTTTCTCTCTGCCCTCTTCTCTGTCAAACTGTCTCACAGCTGGCCTTCTTCCCCAGGCTTTGCCTCGTCCCCTGGTCAGACTCGAGCTGTTCAGTCCCTGCAGGCCCAGCGGCTGCTGGGGGATCTGAGCTGGGCAGAGGCAGCAGGGCCTGATCGCTGAAGGAAGCAGGTGTTGTGCTCTGACTCTGATCTTGCTGAAGCTGCTTTTGTTACCCTTCCAGAAAACCAAGCGAGGGCTGAATCAGAGCTGGCGGTTTGCTGAAGGTACCAAAGAACAGGGGCTTTAGAAGGCAATGCCGAATCCCGTGGACAACCGTAATGCTGTTTGTTTGTTAACTTGTCCGAGGTATTTTATTGTGGGTTTTGTGTAAGGTGCTATCAAGCAATCCCATGCAGCTGGAAGCCAGAGGCAAGCCCGTTTACTTCAGGGCTGTGAAGATCTCTACTCCTGGGACAGCTGTCTCGCTGCTGCAGGGGTTGGTTTTTATTTTGCTGTGGAGAAACGGACCAAAAATTTTCATGCCACTTCCTTTTCCCTGAGGTGGGAGAATTCCTGGAAGTCTCCGCATAGAGTTAAGGGGAGCCTTCCTCTTTTTTCCCGGAGCTGGGCTGAGTGCAGCTCCCAGAAGGCCGGGCTTTGGAAGGCCGGGAGCGCTGACCCGACCAGGCAAGAGGACTCCTGACAGCAGGGCTGGGCTGCAGTTGTGGCTGCAGGTGCTGCGGGGAGATGCTGGGTGTCTGGGGGGCTGACCTGGCCGGTTTGGTGGTTTGAGGGCGCTGTACGCTCTGCCCCAGGTGCTGAGAAGGTGTTTTCTGTCGGCAGGGCTGGTGGCCCATCAGTCTGTGTTCTCAGAGGTGAGCCCACAGGAGTCCCTCGCTGGGGCTTGGCTGCAGAGAGCTCTGTGGTACCTTGAACGTGTTTGACCTTTCCCAGAGTGCTCAAACCTGCCAGTTGACGCTCTTTAACACTGTCCTCTGAAAGAGCCTTCCAGCAGGGATGCCTATCATCTCTGGCTTTCCCTTCAGAGAATTGTCACCAAAAGCTGCTGTATCTTTGTCACTTGCCAGATGCCACCTTGTTGCTCTGGGCTTTTCCACAAGAGGGCTGTGAGGAGGCTGTGGTTGTCTGACGTGTGGTGTAGGCAGGCTCTCGGTTGCCTCTGCGTGGCCAGCTGATAGCCTTCTGGCTCTCAGTACACTCTGGGTGGCAGCACAGGCTCTAAGACAACTGTAATGAGGATGTGAGTGGTCAGCTTTAGTCTCCAAGTGGCCCCAAGATGCTAGCCCAGGGGCTCTGAGTAGGGTCTCTGGCCAGCTCGGGTCCAAGAGGGCTGTGAGTAGGCTCTGGTTGGCTGTCCTGTGGTGTAGGCGGGCTGTAGGTTGCCTCTGGCTGGCCAGGTGGTGTCCTACTGGGCTCCAGTTAGTCTCTGGATGGCATGCTGGTCTCAAGAAGTACTCTGAGTAGGCTCTGGCTGGCCAGCTGTGCTGTCCCGTGCGCTCCAAGTAGGCTTTGGATCGCAGGCTGCAGGCCACCATGTCTCTGGGCCGGATGGGGGCGGGGTTTGCTCGGTGAATGACAGCAGTGCTGCCCAAGTGCCAGGAGCTGGATGGGGGCGGGGCTTTGCTCGGTGAATGACAGCAGTGCTGCCCAAGTGCCAGGAGCTGGATGTGGGCGGGGCTTTGCTCGGTGAATGACAGCAGTGCTGCCCAAGTGCTAGGGGCCGTATGGGGGCGGGGCTTTCCTCGGTGAATGACAGCAGTGCTGCCCAAGTGCCAGGAGGTGGATGGGGGCGGGGCTTTGCTCGGTGAGTGACAGCAGTGGTGCCCAAGTTCCAGGAGCTGGATGGGGGCGGGGCTTTGCTCGGTGAATGACAGCAGTGCTGCCCAAGTGCCAGTATCTGGATGGGGGCGGGGCTTTGCTCGGTGAATGACAGCAGTGCTGCCCAAGTGCCAGGATCTGGATGGGGGCGGGGCTTTGCTCGGTGAATGACAGCAGTGCTGCTCAAGTGCCAGGAGCTGGATGGGGGCGGGGCTTTGCTCGGTGAATGACAGCAGTGCTGCCCAAGTGCCATAAGCTGGATGGGGGCGGGGTTTGCTCGGTGAATGACAGCAGTGCTGCCCAAGTGCCAGGAGCTGTATAGGGGCGGGGTTTGCTCCGTGAATGACAGCAGTGCTGTCCAAGTGCCATAAGCTGGATTGGGGCGGGGCTTTGCTCGGTGAATGACAGCAGTGCTGCACAAGTGCCAGGAGCTGTATGGGGGCGGGGTTTGCTCGGTGAATGACAGCCGTGCTGCCCAAGTGCTAGAGATTGATGGGGGCGGGGTTTGCTCGTTGAATGACAGCAGTGCTGTCCAAGGGCCAGGAACTGGATGGGGGCGGGGCATTGCTCGGTGAATGACAGCAGTGCTGCCCAAGTGCCATAAGCTGGATTGGGGCGGGTCTTTGCTCGTTGAATGACAGCAGTGCTGTCCAAGGCCCAGGAACTGGATGGGGGCGGGGCATTGCTCGGTGAATGACAGCAGTTCTGCCCAAGAGCGAGCAGCTGGAAGGGGGCGGGGCTTTGCTCGGTGAATGACAGCAGTGCTGTCAAAGTGCCAGGAGCTGGATGGGGCGGGGCTTTGCTCGGTGAATGACAGCAGTGCTGCCCAAGTGCTAGGAGCCGGATGTGGGCGGGGCTTTGCTCAGTGAATGACAGCAGTGCTGCCCAAGTGACAGGAGCTGGATGGGGGCGTGGCTTTGCTCGGTGAATGACAGCAGTGCTTCCCAAGTGCCAGGAGGTGGATGGGGGCGTGGCTTTGCTCGGTGAGTGACAGCAGTGCTGCCCAAGTGCCAGGAGCTGGATGTGGGCGGGGCTTTGCTCGGTGAATGACAGCAGTGCTGCCCAAGTGCCAGTATCTGGATGGGGGCGGGGCTTTGCTCGGTGAATGACAGCAGTGCTGCCCAGGTGCCAGGATCTGGATGGGGGCGGGGCTTTGCTCGGTGAATGACAGCAGTGCTGCTCAAGTGCCAGGAGCTGGATGGGGGCGGGGCTTTGCTCGGTGAATGACAGCAGTGCTGCCCAAGTGCCAGGATCTGGATGGGGGCGGGGCTTTGCTCGGTGAATGACAGCCATGCTGCCCAAGTGCCAGGAGCTGGATGGGGGCGGGGATTTGCTCGGTGAATGACAGCAGTGCTGCCCAAGTGCCATAAGCTGGATGGGGGCGGGGTTTGCTCCGTGAATGACAGCAGTGCTGCCCAAGTGCCAGGAGCTGTATGGGGGCGGGGCTTTGCTCGGTGAATGACAGCAGTGCTGCCCAAGTGCCAGGAGCTGGATGGGGGCGTGGCTTTGCTCGGTGAATGACAGCAGTGCTGCCCAAGTGCGAGGAGCTGGTTGGGGGCGGGGCTTTGCTCTGTGAATGACAGCAGTGCTGCCCAAGTGCCAGGAGCTGGATGGGGGCGGGGCTTTGCTCTGTGAATGACAGCAGTGCTGCCCAAGTGCCAGGAGCTGGATGGGGGCGGGGCTTTGCTCGGTGAATGACAGCAGTGCTTCCCAAGTGCCAGGATCTGTATGCGGGCGGGGCTTTGCTCGGTGAATGACAGCAGTGCTGCCCAAGTACCAGGAGCTGGATGGGGGCGGGGCTTTGCTCGGTGAATGACAGCAGTGCTGCTAAAGTGCCAGGAGCTGGATGGGGGCGGGGCTTTGCTCGTTGAATGACAGCAGTGCTGCCCAAGTGCCAGGAGCTGGATGGGGGCGGGGCTTTGCTCTGTGAATGACAGCAGTGCTGCCCAAGTGCCAGGAGCTGGATGGGGGCGGGGCTTTGCTCGGTGAATGACAGCAGTGCTGCCCAAGTACCAGGAGCTGGATGGGGGCGGGGCTTTGCTCTGTGAATGACAGCAGTGCTGCCCAAGTGCCAGGAGCTGGATGTGGGCGGGGCTTTGCTCGGTGAATGACAGCAGTGCTGCCCAAGTGCCAGGAGCTGGATGGGGGCGGAGCTTTGCTCTGTGAATGACAGCAGTTCTGCCCAAGTGCCAGGAGCTGGATGGGGGTGGGGCTTTGCTCGGTGAATGACAGCAGTGCGGCCCAAGTGCCAGGAGCTGGATGTGGGCGGAGCTTTGCTCTGTGAATGACAGCAGTGCTGCCCAAGTGACAGGAGCTGGATGGGGGCGGGGTTTGCTCGGTGAATGACAGCCGTGCTGCCCAAGTGCTAGAGATTGATGGGGGCGGGGTTTGCTCGTTGAATGACAGCAGTGCTGCCCAAGTGCCAGGAGCTGGATGGGGGCGGGGCTTTGCTCGGTGAATGACAGCAGTGGTGCCCAAGTGCCAAGAACTGGATGGGGGCGGGGTTTGCTCGTTGAATGACAGCAGTGGTGCCCAAGTGCCAAGAGCTGGATGGGGGCGGGGCTTTGCTCGGTGAATGACAGCAGTGCTGTCCAAGTGACAGGAGCTGGATGGGGGCGGGGCTTTGCTCGGTGAATGACAGCAGTGGTGCCCAAGTGCCAGTATCTGGATGGGGGCGGGGCTTTGCTCGGTGAATGACAGCAGTGGTGCCCAAGTGCCAGTATCTGGATGGGGGCGGGGCTTTCCTCTGTGGATGACAGCAGCACTGAGCAAGTGCCAGGAGCTGGATGGGGGCGGGGTTTGCTCCGTGAATGACAGCAGTGCTGCCCAAGTGCCAGGAGCTGTATGGGGGCGGGGTTTGCTCCGTGAATGACAGCAGTGCTGCCCAAGTGCCAGGAGCTGGATGGGGCGGGGCTTTGCTCGGTGAATGACAGCAGTGCTGCCCAAGTGCCAGGAGCTGGATGGGGGCGGGGTTTGCTCGTTGAATGACAGCAGTGGTGCACAAGTGCCAAGAGCTGGATGGGGGCGGGGCTTTGCTCGGTGAATGACAGCAGTGCTGTCTAAGTGACAGGAGCTGGATGGGGGCGTGGCTTTGCTCGGTGAATGACAGCAGTGCTGTCCAAGTGCCAGTATCTGGATGGGGGCGTGGCTTTGCTCGGTGAATGACAGCAGTGCTGCCCAAGTGCCAGGAGCTGGATGGGGGCGGGGCTTTGCTCGTTGAATGACAGCAGTGCTGCCCAAGTGACATAAGCTGGATGGGGGCGGGGCTTTGCTCGTTGAATGACAGCAGTGCTGCTCAAGTGCCAAGAGCTGGATGGGGGCGGGGCTTTGCTCGTTGAATGACAGCAGTGCTGCCCAAGTGCCAGGAGTTAGATGTGGGCGGGGCTTTGCTCGGTGAATGACAGTAGTGCTGCCCAAGTGCCAGGAGCTAGATGGGGGCGGGGCTTTGCTCGGTGAATGACAGCGGTGCTGCCCAAGTGCTAGGAGCTGGATGTGGGCGGGGCTTTGCTCGTTGAATGACAGCCGTGCTGCCCAAGTGCCAGGAGCTCGATGGGGGCGGGGTTTGCTCGGTGAATGACAGCAGTGCTGCCCAAGTGCCAAGACCTGGATGGGGGCGGGGCTTTGCTCGGTGAATGACAGCAGTTCTGCCCAAGAGCTAGGAGTTGGAAGGGGGCGGGGCTTTGCTCGGTGAATGACAGCAGTTCTGCCCAAGTGCTAGGAGCTGGATGGGGGCGGGGCTTTGCTCGGTGAATGACAGCAGTGGTGCCCAAGTGCCAGGAGCTGTATGGGGGCGGGGCTTTGCTCGGTGAATGACAGCAGTGCTGCCCAAGTGCCAGTATCTGGATGGGGGCGGGGCTTTCCTCAGTGAATGACAGCAGTGCTGTCCAAGTGACAGGAGCTGGATGTGGGCGGGGCTTTGCTCGGTGAATGACAGCAGTGCTGCCCAAGTGACAGGAGCTGGATGGGGGCGGGGCTTTCCTTATTGAATGACAGCAGTGCTGCCCACGTGTTAGATCTGGATGTGGGCGGGGCTTTGCTCGGTGAATGACAGCAGTGCTGCCAAGAGCTATGAGCTGGAAGAGGGCGGGGCTTTGCTCTGTGAATGACAGCAGCACTGAGCAAGTGCTACGAGCTGGATGGGGGCGGGGCTTTGCTCGGTGAATGACAGCAATGCTACCCAAGAGCTAGGAGCCGGATGGGGGCGGGGCTTTGCTCGGTGAATGACAGCAGTGCTGCCCAAGTGCCAGGAGCTGGATGGGGGCGGGGCTTTGCTCGGTGAATGACAGCCGTGCTGCCCAAGTGCTAGAGATTGATGGGGGCGGGGTTTGCTCGTTGAATGACAGCAGTGCTGTCCAAGGGCCAGGAACTGGAAGGGGGCGGGGCTTTGCTCGGTGAATGACAGCAGTGCTGCCAAGTGCCATAAGCTGGATGTGGGCGGGGCTTTGCTCGGTGAATGACAGCAGTGCTGCCCAAGTGCCAGTATCTGGATGTGGGCGGGGCTTTGCTCGGTGAATGACAGCAGTGCTGTCCAAGTGACAGGAGCTGGATGGGGGCGGAGCTTTGCTCGGTGAATGACAGCAGTGCTGCCCAAGTGCCAGTATCTGGATGGGGGCGGGGCTTTGCTCGGTGAATGACAGCAGTGCTGCCCAAGTGCCAGGAGCTGGATGGGGGCGGGGCTTTGCTCGGTGAATGACAGCAGTGCTGCCCAAGTGCCAGGAGCTGGATGGGGGCGGGGCTTTGCTCGGTGAATGACAGCAGTGCTGTCCAAGTGACAGGAGCTGGATGGGGGCGTGGCTTTGCTCGGTGAATGACAGCAGTGCTGCCCAAGTGCCAGGAGCTGGATGGGGGCGGGGCTTTGCTCGTTGAATGACAGCAGTGCTGCCCAAGTGCTAGGAGCTGGATTTGGGCGGGGCTTTGCTCAGTGAATGACAGCAGTTCTGCCTAAGAGCTAGGAGCTGGAAGGGGGCGGGGCTTTACTCGGTGAATGACAGCAGTTCTGCCCAAGTGCTAGGAACTGGATGGGGGCGGGGCTTTGCTCGGTGAATGACAGCAATGCTGCCCAAGTGCCAGGAGCTGGATGTGGGCGGAGCTTTGCTCTGTGAATGACAGCAGTGCTGCCCAAGTGCCATAAGCTGGATGTGGGCGGGGCTTTGCTCGGTGAATGACAGCAGTGCTGCCCAAGTGCCAGGAGCTGGATGGGGGCGGGGTTTGCTCCGTGAATGACAGCAGTGCTGCCCAAGTGCCAGGAGATGGATGGGGGCGGGGTTTGCTCCGTGAATGACAGCAGTGCTGCCCAAGTGCCAGGAGCTGTATTGGGGCGGGGCTTTGCTCGGTGAATGACAGCCGTGCTGCCCAAGTGCTAGAGATTGATGGGGGCGGGGTTTGCTTGTTGACTGACAGCAGTGCTGTCCAAGGGCCAGGAACTGGATGGGGGCGGGGTTTGCTCGTTGAATGACAGCAGTGGTGCCCAAGTGCCAAGAGCTGTATGGGGGCGGGGCTTTGCTCGGTGAATGACAGCAGTGCTGTCCAAGTGACAGGAGCTGGATGGGGGCGTGGTTTGCTCGGTGAATGACAGCAGTGCTGCCCAAGTGCCAGTATCTGGATGGGGGCGGGGTTTGCTCGGTGAATGACAGCAGTGCTTCCCAAGTGTCAGGAGCTGGATGTGGGCGGGGCATTCCTAGTTGAATGACAGCAGTGCTGCCCACGTGCTAGATCTGGATGTGGGCGGGGCTTTGCTCGGTGAATGACAGCAGTGCTGCCCAAGTTCCAGGAGCCGGATGGGGGTGGGGCTTTGCTCGGTGAATGACAGCAGTGTTGCCCAAGTGACAGTATCTGGATGGGGGCGGGGCTTTGCTCGGTGAATGACAGCAGTGCTGCCCAAGTGCCATAAGCTGGATGGGGGCGGGGTTTTCTTGGTGAATGACAGCAGTGCTGCCCAAGTGCCAGGAGCTGGATGGGGGCGGGGCTTTGCTCGGTGAATGACAGCGGTGTCATCAGCATTCAAGTTAGAAGATTAACGATGTCTAAATTAATGACGCCCTTGTCTTAGAAGATTAACGGCGTCTAGATTAACGACGGCGAAAAGCGAAAGAATTTGTGCTCCTTAGGGAAGAAACAGAGAAGAATGGGATCGGTAGAGTAACAAAGCAGAAATTTATCTACCGGTTGTGCACGCTTAGTAGCGCTTGTTGAAAGTGCTGAGAGGAACGAGTTGTTGAAATGAGCATGCGCCAGAGCCACACACGGGTTTGCTGTCACAAGAATATATAAGGACTTGTTTTTCTAATAAACGTTGGAGCTTGACTGTTAACCATATCGGGGTGTGTCTTGTCTCACAGCCTCGTCCTGCAAATAAGGGGGTTCCTGCTACACCCGCTGTTCAGAAGAACAGATGCAACCTTCCGCAACTTTTCTTTTTGCCTGTTGCTGACGTAGAGCACAGGAAGATGGCTTATGGCAGAGGCTGTTATTTTCTCTGACCTGAGTGGAAGGAGTTCCAGTTGTGCAAAAATGAATCTAAAGACATAATTTTCCTTTGCTTTCTGCTTGAATTGAAGCCATCAGCTGGTGGCAGAAACTCTCCAGGTTTCTAGTTCCGTGGATCCCATGGAACAGAAGAAGCATTCGCTATCCTGAACAATTTTTTTTGGTGGATAATGGAACAGAGGGGTGTAGAATATCTGTGTGGTATAATGCATAGCCATGTGATGTATTCTGTATGGGTTCAGAAGGTTGTTACAATCATTATCCCTGCTTTTTTTATATCAGTAATAGGAAATGACAAGTCACACCTGAAGAACTTGCACACTGTCTTCTCTGACAGCACCTTCAAATCACCAGGATTGGCCACAGTCCCATAACAAGGTTATGCCCAGTTTAAGAGCTCCCATGAAGAAATTAGCAGTGAGACAAGTGATGGTCAGTCACAAGTGCTTTTTTCCTTTTTAAGTGAGACTTCATTCTGAGAATTAAATGAAATCCTTTTTGCATTTTTTTTTTTAAATTCACTATCTGAAAGCTTCTTTTTAAGTGAAATTTTGAAATCTAGATTTGTATTAAAGGGCAGAAGGCAGTACCATATCATCCTCTTATTTTTAGTTTGAAAGGAGAATGTGTGTGTTTGGTTGAAATCCAAGTATAACAGCGAATGTGGTTGGACCGGCACACAGAGTTAATTAAAAGTATGCCAGAAGGCCATCAGGTCTGCCCTGACAACAGCAGTAATGATGGACTTCTTACATTCTGAGCAGCATTAACATTTAAATTCCTACACCTCTCCATTAGAGTTCAAGTTTCTGACCCAGAGCCCTGAGGCACCAACTGCAGGCAATGAGGCTGCATATCACTGCACCATTTGTCTCTGTCAGGGAGCCAGGAAGGCATCTGTTCGTTGTGGAGCTGAGAAATTAATTTTTGATTACCTGATTTTCTGAACACAAACAGACGGCCCACTGCAATTCAAAGTCATTCTTTTGGGGAATGCATCAAAATGAGGATCTGCAGGCTTTCTGCGGACTCACGTGTGTTTCACCAAGCATTTAGTTTTCCTTTTGGCGCCGTGGCGCTCTGGAAGTGGCAGCGTGTTGCTTTGGGGCTGGAAGGGTGGGAGGTTGCTCAGCAGTAAAGCGGCCTGATGGATCAATTGCCACGGCAAGTCCAACGCTTCTGTTGAAGCTCTTCAGGGTGAGGTGCCAAGCTTCAGCTTCAGCGTTGTGTGGTGTGGCCGACGGGGAAGAGATGCCCCAGTGCCCTGGGCAGCTGTTAGGCTGAGCAGTTCTCCTGGGGATGCAGAGAAATGCTCTGAGTGCTGCCATGGACAGGCCGGCTCCGCAGAGTTTTACTCTGCCTCTGTAGGCAGCAAGAGGCTGGGAAAGGAATTTGCAGCTTTCTAGAGAGTTGAGTTGGAGTATTCGGTAGTTCAGGGTTGTTGGTCAGCAGCAGGGCAAGTGCTATAGGGGAGGGAAAATAAAATCCTACTGCAGTGCTGCCTAACAGAGGTCAGGCTTGGGTTCCTCGTTACTGTAAGTTGTCTCACACATTTCAGACAAGAATGATTTAACAGCACAGAGACACTGCACAGAGATTTCTCTGAGACGGCACCATGCCAAGGAAAGGCGACGCTATCTTGTGGATTTTCTTTATGTATTCCTGCACGAAGCTGCGGCTATTTCTGTTTTTCAGTCTGTGACTCTGGCAGGAAGACACTGGCTGGGCGGCACACGGTGTTCTGCAGAGGCACAAGGTGCTGCCGACGGCAGGAGCTGCCGTGGCTGGGGCAGGCGCAGCTCTCTGTGTTCCACCGGGCTCCTTCTCTGCCTGGGAAAGGAGAGTGGGATGGCATGCTCCTGGGTCGCAGAGCTTACATCACAGACTGTTACGGCGAAGGACCTTAAAAATGCATTTTCCCACTCGTAGTGGCACCTTGTGGAAGTTCAGTACTGAACACTTGTACCGTGGGTCCTCGTAAGGTTGCGGTGAAGCGGAGGAGGGATGGAGCAGAGAGCTGGGGTTGTGATCAGCTCTGCCTGAAGAATCTCCTGCTGAATGGGAGTGCAAAAAGTCACCTGCGGAGTCATTTGTTCAGAGACTTACTATTTGAGTAAGCCAGACAGACCTGGAGTAGGAGTGGAGACAGGACCTTCGGGTTGAAGAGATTACCTGAGGTGATGGAGCAGAAAGTGCTGAATTATGTAAAAGCTCCGAGTTTCCTCTGTGACTGACGTCCCTTTAGGTTATGCTGCCTTTCAGGTGCAATGTTGGAGTCCTTCTAGTTGATAGTTTGGTCAAACTCAAAAAATTAAAGCAAAATACAAGCGGGTGACAAGTTTTTATCTTCTTTCATATCCAAACAAGATAAAATACAAGATTAATATTAGCTGTGGTAAGTCAGAAGACTTTCACAAGCTGTGTAACCAAGCAAAGCATCTCCTGGCTCCGATTCCACTGAAAATGCCTTTTTGAAAGCAGAGAGTTGCTGAGTCAGAGCAGATGATCACCTGCTCTTTTTCCAAAAGGCATGAAATCTCCTTTTCCTCGGACACTCAGGCCAAGCCGTGCGGTGAGTGGAGCAGATGAAGGCTGCTGCTTTTGTCAACGCAAGCAGATCTTCCCTGGCAACAGTCAAGGGTGTTAGTGCGAGTCCTGGCGTTTTATGGCCTGCAAACCACAGGGCTGTTAATGTAACCTTATAAATAATGAGAATATATAATTTTGGAGACTTATTTTGTACATGGGAAATACCATGTGCGTTGGTAGTTTTTCTCTGCTTTATCTCTGATAAATGACACAAGAATCTTTAGTGTCATATTTTACTTTTTGAGATAGTCCGTGGAAAATGAACAGTTATCGATCTGTTCAGGGGTGGTACCTGCAAAACACTGTCTGACATGGGGGTTTGCACACCAAGATTTTTTTTAACGTGTGATGTTTACATTCTCGCAGACTGATCTGGAACGTCCCCAGGGATCAGGATGCCCAACTGTCCCTGACCCACTGTGCTGTCAGGTGCTGTCGTGCCTCCCGGGTATCCTGAGCGAAGGGGAAACAACAGCCCCATCACATCCCTGCAGTTCATCCTTCTGCGGACAGCCTGAGTCACCGTCTGGAAGGAGGACGCACACAGCACCCAGTTATTTGCAGGGTAGGAGGGCGCTTGCCTCCAGTGCAGGACTGGAGCTGAGAGCAGCGCCAGCTCAGCACACCTGTGATGAAGTACTGCCCAGGCAGGGACCAGGAGAAGGAAAATGAAGTCTTCATTTTTGTTTCCTTTCTCATCGCCTAAAGGAACCGATGAACGCTGAACTTAGTTCAATGTGCTCGTAGTTGTAAGCACGTGTGATTTGTTGTTTCGGTGTTCGTGGTTTTTTAGTGTTCTAGCCCAGTACTTTCCAATTCTGCCACTTGCACCCCGATGCAACCGATGTCCCAAACCCCCAGGACGTGGCGCAGCACAGTCTGGAAATCCTCTGTTCCCAGTTGAAACAAGTGGGAATTTTCAGTAGAAAAACTGCAGAGCTGTGCAAGGCCTTTCCTTCCTCTGGCTCCCTCTGCTTGGAGGAGGCAGGAGCTTTGCCTCTGGCTGCTGAAGGATGTGATTTTTCAAAACCGAGTTGGAATCTCTCTCTGTCCTCTTACCTGCACCTCACTGGAGAACGTGGACGCTGTTCCTCAGTAATGAGGTGGCAGTGCTGGCAGGGGAGTTTGTCAAAGAAATATTACCTGTCTTTACTGGTAAAAGGAACCTGTTGGGTTTGGGGTTTTGTAAGATGCTAAACACGACTCTGGCTAAAGGTCAAGTCCATTTACAGAGTCTGTTTTGGATTACTGCTTTTTGTTCTTGAATCCTGTGCTGACTGAGGGTCTTACTGTATAAAACTTGTCAAATTCTGTCATTGCTCTGTGTCTGTTGTTACAGATCACGGCACCAGAACAGAGTCCAGCAGCTTCCGTCACCGTCAGGGCCGTCAAGATGAGGAAGGAGATGGAAGCCCGGAAAGGGCTCTTGGCCTGGGCACTCCTTAATGTGTCTCTCGCAGGCATGATATATCCTGAAATGTGCGTTAATTGTCACACCTGAGTCAAACAAGCAAAGCCTCCTCCTTCCTGTCTCCCGAAATATTTCCTGGGACGGAGTAGTTGCAAAATGCTAACTTCTCTTTTTTCCTTTCAGGACTGGAAACCTCATCAGCTCGTATTACAACATCGCGTGCTGGCCGCTCTGGTGCCTTGGTGAGTTGCTGCAGCATAGAAATTGGTTTTCAGGGTTCTTTTCTTTTTTTCACTTGTCAGTTTGATTGCTGAAGAGGTAGACTTTACACTAGCTGTTTTATGAAAAAAAAAATGGGGTTTTTTGTTTATTTAAATTGAAACCAAAGCTTGGGTTTGCTTTCTGCTGTGTCCCTTGAAACTTGGCATTTCATCCAGTGTAGTGACAGGTAAGGAGTGTTAACAGCTCTCTTAGATAGGAAGAACTTAGTTGGTGCCTTAAATCTGTTGACCGTGTAGAGGAAGGCTTTGGGGAACACGGCAGATTTCCCTGCTCTGTTGTACTGCGGGCGTGGATGGCATTTCACAAGAATTCAAGTTTGTTTTGGAGGAGCAGACTCTAAGCCAGCTGTATCAAATATGGTTAGAGGATGAAGCAGGAGGAGGAGAAAAATCCTGAGATGAGTGACAGATGAACTGACAGAAGATGGTTTTTGAGAAATACTGTGCAACTTCATTGTAGTAGATTTGGAAAATAACTGTCCATCTTTAAACATTCCATTTTAGCCGTACCGATTATCTCAATACAGGAAGGAAAATAATCTCCAAGGGTTCTGGTATAAAAAGGTGAAGAAATCTTGGCTATTGCCCAGATTGGTACTTACCGACAGCACTAATAACTAGACCTGTTTTGAATGGGCATAAGCCCGTTTTTGCAAGCAAGACACTTTGGTTACTCCCCGTGCTCAAGCGACGGTAAAAACTTCTCTGTTTCTTCTAGAACTCCCACTGGCATCCCTGCTCAGCCTGAACGCCGCCTTTGGTTTCTGGGTGTGCTTCAAATACACAGGGGCACCGACCAGCCTGGTCGCGCGTCCTCGCCAGCAGAGCCTGCTGGGGTTGCAGAATGCAGGTGGGTGCAGTCAATCTCTCTGGCAATTCTGTTTTTATTCTTTTCTTTTGTTTCCAGACGGTCTCTGTCTCAAGGGCAGGATTCTCTAGCGAAGCGCGCTCTGAATCGCCTCCTCTGACAGGAGCGGTAACCTGAATTACCCGCAGCGTATTAAAATTCCCCACGTCAAGTGATCATTTGATGCGTGTTTGTGGGAGAACTGGAGGGGAAACAAACGCAGGCGGTGGGAAAGGGCAGGATGAGAGCGGCTGCTGAAGGACAGGGAGGGACTTGAACCCTGTGAGGCTGGGCAGGGAATCTGTGACTTGTCCACGGAAGTAGGAGCCAGGCAGAGAGCGCAGGTTCATATTTAATTTTGATGTCCTACTCCTGTCACGCGGGGTCAGGAGAACCCAAGGAGAGGTGTTGTGGTAGAGATGGACACAACAATGTTTTTGCAGCAGAATAGCCTCCTTTACGGCTCCTCTCATATCTTATCTACTTTATCCTTTTATCCACACATAATTCTCATTGGTTACACGGCTCTTTGACTATTACTTTATTGCTACTTTTCTGGAAATTCCCCACTGTTCGGGTATCTGACAACCACAGTATATTTCTTCTCCTTATCATTTCCATTCTCAGCCTGACAGAGCGCTCCTCCGGGACTTGTCCAGCTGCTCGGGGGTACACAACAAGCTGGTCAGGGTCAAACAGTTCTCTCTGTGTCAGGCATTCGGCGGAGGCGCTGCCTCCCCCAACAGTTATGTGCCAGGGTCCCAGGCCAAAGCGTGCAGGCGGGGTGTCTGCCATCTCCCAGGGCTGGTGAATGCCTTGCAGCCAGGAGTGGTTGAAAATGTCCTCCAGGGATGGTCTGTCTGAAGGTTGCAAGGACAAGCACCACCTGATAAGATGCTGGCACTCTGGGGAGAGAAACCAGACACCGCCGGTCAGAGAAGGCTCCTGTCCACCTTCCCCCACCGTCCGCAGTGCCCGGGCCGTGCTGGCTGTGCTCAGAGCTACCCCCAAACCTCCCAGTCCAGGAGCTGTTTTGGAGGAGAGCGGGATGGCAGGACACGTGCCACCTCCCCCCGGTAACCGCGGGAGATCACCCTCCTCACGCGCCACCTCCCCCAGCTGACCCCGGGACATCACCCTCCTCCACAGCCCTAAGAGCGGGGATGCTCCTGCGCCCGGAGCCGTCTCCCACACCCGCTGCCCGCCACGACGCCGGGTACCCACCGAGGGAGATCGGCTGGGGGAAGAAGAGCTGGCCCCTGACAATGTCCTCATCCTGCTTGAAGGGGACGTCCCCGCAGACCAAGTCGAAGAGCAGGATGCCCAGGGACCAGACTGTTGCTGACCAGCCGTGGTAGTAGTGGAAGCGGACCCACTCCGGCGGGCTGTACTCTCGTGTTCCTGCAGGAGACAGGCGGAGCTCGTCAGGTGGATGGTGCCCACTCCCAGATCCTCACCCGAGCGTCCCTGGGGACACGGGGGCTGCACCGGTGGCGGAGGGGACAACACACGGTGTGACCCGCCACCCCCTCGCCAACATGGGTCTCTTGCTTACAAACTTTGGGTTGTAAAGAAAGCCACCGGTGAGAGAAGAGGGCAGCACGGGCCCGGCTGTTACGTGCAAAAAAAACCCCTTGCCAAAAAAAAAAAAAATCTAAAAAGCCAAGGCAAACAAGGGGAGCGGAGCAGCCCAAGCCCTTCCACGCCTGCAAACCAAACTGGCCAGTATACGGGTTTTGCAGGCCCCCCCGCACCCACACCCTCTGCAACCCCACCGGTGTTTGTTTTTGTCAGGCTGGCTCCCCCCTCCCCAGCCCCGGGCAGGGTGGGTGGCAGCGGCTGGGAGCCGGCTCCCGTTTCACAACATCCACCCCGCGCCAAAAAGCAACTTGGCAGCCGGATGAGTAATTAATTCCCCCACGCCCCCTCCCAAGGGGGAACCGGTGCCCGGCCAGGCCGGGCCGTGCAGTGCCGGGAGCAGCCCCCCGGGTGTGGGCTCACCGGCAAATTCGGTGTAGGCCGCGTCCTGGAGGAAGGTGCCACAGCCAAAGTCGATGAGCTTCAGCTCGCCGGTGGCGAGGTCGATGATGATATTTTCCGTCTTGATGTCCCGGTGCAGGACACCGCAAGCGTTGCAGTGCCGCACGGCCTCCAGCACCTGCCGGAACAGCCCCCGCGCCACCTCCTCCGACAAGGATCCCCTCTCGAGCGTGAAATCGAAGAGATCCTGCACGAGCTCGGGACGCTCCATCACCAGGACGAAGCTGTCCGGCAGCTCGAACCAGTCGAGCAGGTGGCTGATGCCACGGAAGCCGGAGGAGCCCACGGCGTTCAGCAGCACGATCTCCATCGGTACTCGAGTGCCGCTGGGCTGCGGGGGGACGCGATGCCGTCAGAGGGACGGGGCAGGGGGCCGGTAGCCCCCGCCTGGGGTGCCCCAGTGCCCCCACCCGACCCCACCGGTGCCTGGGGGTCCCCCCTGCCAAGGGGGTGCTCCTGTGCCCCCCTCCCACCCCGCCCCGGTACTGGACAGCCCATTCCCCCGGGATGCTCCGTGTCCCCCAGTGACTCCCCGCCCGCTCCCACCGTGGTGTCCCGGTTTCCACCCTCTTGGGCCTCCCCTTATCCCCCAGGCCGTGACGCCCCGGTTTCTCCCGGCAGCCCCGGTCACTCACCAGCTCACCCCACGCTGTGACGCGTTCCCGGGACACGTGTTTGATGGCCACCTGCAAGACAAGGGGAGCGGCGGGATGAGCCTCCTCCTCCTGATCCTCCTCCCCCCGCCCCGCCGCCGTCCCGCCACTTACCGGGCTGCCATCGGAGAGGCGGGTGCCCGAGTACACGGAGCCGTAGCCGCCGCTCCCCAGTAGCGGCCCCTGCCGGTACAGCTCCTCCAGCCGCCCCTTCTCCGTCCCTGTGGGCCAGACCGGGCCGTCACCGCTCGGCCCCGCCCGCCCAACCGCCCCCCCGCTCAACCGGCCCGGCCCGCTCTGACCGGGCGCTGCTGTGGCCGCGCGTCGCTCCCCGCCGCTCCCGGAACGGAGATGGGCCGCCGAGGTGATCTCCGGCACCGGCACCGCGGCCCCCTCGCTCCATTCCGGGGCCGGGCTTGGCAGCTCCCGACCCGGACCAGTCACCGGGGGCTCGGTGCCGGCGCTCAGGCTGCCGAGCGGCTCCAGGCGGGCGGGAGAGCCCGAGGAGAAGGAGATGGACACGGGGGAGGCAGGGACGGAGGGGGCAGCCTCAATGCTGCGGCTCCCGGTCGGCCCCGGGGAAAGCGGGGGCCGGGCCAGGGCCGGGCAGAACTGGGTGGCGGCGCCGACGCGCCGGGACGTCCAGCGGCGCCAACGCCCACATGGGCGGCGGATCCTGGCACGGCGGGAAGGGAAAGGGGCCGGAGGCGCCCGGCAGGGTTTGGGGGCGAGAAACGCCGGGACAGGCAGACAGCTGCTGATGCAGCCCATTGCTCATCCGCTGCGTGACTGCCCAGCCGCAGGCTCACTGCCCAGGGAGCCCCAGCACATTCCGTGGTTGCCACGGCCCCATTGCCCATGGTGCCCCAGCACGTTCCATGGTTGCCACGGCACGTTCCGTGGTTGCCACGGCCCCATTGCCCAGGGAGCCCCGGCACGTTCCATGGTTGCCACGGCACGTTCCGAGGTTGCCACGGCCCCATTGCCCAGGGAGCCCCAGCACGTTCCGTGGTTGCCACCGCACGTTCCATGGTTGCCACGGCACGTTCCGCGGTTGCCACGGCTCACAGGATGCAAACGGGGCGGGGCGGGGGCGCAGGGATGGGGTGCATTCCCGCCCAGCCCTGCCACCAGCACCGCCCAGCTGGCCGCCACAGAGCTCCTCTTCCTTCCGCATCTGCACCAAAGGCCCCATGGTTTATTGCCTTGTTGTTCCCTTCATTGTGCTTTCCCTGCCATCTCACAGCTTCCTGTTGGAGCCCGTCCCGCCCTCCCGCCCCACCGTTACTTCATCACTGGCAAACCGCTGCCGCAACTCTTCCCTCTTCTAGTAAAAGTGGCAACTCCAGCTGGGGACTCTTGACTAATAACCCTTTTAAAATTTCTTTTCCCTCCTCTTTTTTTCCCCTCAGAAGTCACTGAGATGCTTCCCCAAGTTCCAGAGATAAGATAAATCATTTCCTGGATGGGGTCTCTGATTACCGGAGAGGAGGGTGCTCAGAGCCACCCCGGCACAGAGAAGACCGGCACGTGGGGGCCAGAAAGAGGCCAGGAAAAATCGATGTGACACGCAGAGATCTCTGGGGCACGTGCGCACACACACACTGCCTGCAGACACACGTGGGGTACAAAGAGAAGGTGCGATGCCCACCCGGAGCGTGCGCACACCCGCGCTGCAAGAGACACGCTGGAACACAGAGCGCAAGGCGCAGTGTGCACACACCCCCCGAGTGTGCGCACACACACACACACACGCGCTGCAGCATGAGGAATGCACCCTCCCACCCCCCGCACGCACCCACCCCGCGTGCACCCGCCCCTGCGCCCACCCGCGAGCTCCCAGCGAGCTCCCAGCGATGCGCGCGCTCGCAGAACGCCCCTCCCACGGGGGCACACGCAAACTCTGCCCTCCTCTCCCCGCTGCAGCTTTTCCAGCTCTTTCTGGGGCTTCCTCCCCCGGCTTCTTAAACACCTTCTGACAGCGGCGCTGCCACCAGCGCTGACGGGCTCAGCCGTGGCCGGCAGCGGGGCCGCCTTGGAGCCGGGGAAGCTTCCAGCAGGTTCTCGCAGGAGCCGCCCCTCTAGTTCCGCACCCCCCCCAACACAACCCGGACCCAAACTGCATTTCCCCTATCGCCCCGCTGTTAAGGGATGCTGCTGCTAAAATAGAGGGTTCTTTGAATACAGAATATTTAATAGGTTATAGTAAAACATCTCAAGAAGCAAACGTGCTGAATTTATAAACTACTTCTTCTCTAAGCAGAACATATCTCCTGTCCACGGAAAATAACTGACTAGCTAACTAAATGGTAAAAATATAGACATAATTCGCATTTCTTCCTTTAAAAGTAAAAAAATCCATAGTGTTCCATTTCTTCTCTATAGGAAATTCCCGCACCAGAGGCTGCTGATGGGTCCTTTAAAGACACAGCAAGCAGTTCTTGTGGTGGTATTTTTTTCTCCCCCAAGTGTTTCTGTGTCGTCTGAGAATGAAGCTGGTCAGTGTCAATGCAGATGTCTCTGTCTCTGGAAAAATCTTGTCCCTTGGCAGTGCCAGCAGCATGGGGGGAGTGTCCCAAAGTCTGTGTGGGCTCTGAAGGGTGTCTGGCCCTTGGACGAGAGATGCCGGACTGCTCCAGTAAGACGGGGAACCGTGGGGCAGGGGCTGAGGCCCGGACAGGTACCGGATCTCAGGGGGTGTCTTCGTGTGCGCGCGTGGGAGCGGAAGGGCAGAGCCTGCCTGGGAAAGGGAGAGCCCCTGGCCCGGGCTGTCTGACCTGGCGTGGAGCCCTCGTGCCTCTTCCCTCCCCTGCTCCCGGCACGCACATTGTGCCACTCGTCCCCCTGAGCTCCGAGCGAGCGTCGGGGACAACCTCTGGGCTGCAGGGAGGTGCCTGGAGGGAAGGGCCGCCCCGAGGTGCCCCAGGCCGGCAGAGGAGGCTGCAGCAAGCCTTTGGCTCCAGGTGGCATCCCCAGCCCTGCCCAGGGCTCACAGACACCCCCCCGCGGAGGCCGCGTCGTCTCCTCTGCAAAGGCCGAGAACCGGGGGCTGCTGGTCCCCAAGCGCAGCGAAGGCCGGGGGCTGCTGCCAGGGCCCTGTGGTCCCCGCTGGAGCCCCCGGCCAGCGGCACCTCCTCCAGCTCCGCGGGGGCCATCGGCCCCAGCGCGAGCTTCCCCTGCCCTTCCGGGCGGGGCCGGCGGGAAGCGCCGCCGCGGCCGTGGCTCCGTCTCCCCGAGGCGGCTGCCGGCCGCTTGCTCCGCTCGCCGCGTCTCGGTGTCGGCGCTGCGGCGCTCAGCGCTGCGGAGGGGCCGGCGGGGCCGGCGGGGCCGGGTGCGGCCGCTCGGTCCCGGGACGCCGGTTCCTCCGGGCGGGGGATTCCCGCTGGCTCTGTGCGTGGACCCGGGGCGGGCGGCCGGGAACATGCCGGGGGGGGATCTGCGGAGGGTGTGCGCGTGTTGGTGGGAGAGAGAAAGTGGGCGAGAGGCGGATCAAAAGTGCAAAGGACAGTTAAAAAAATGAGAGTGAAATGGGGGCTTCTGGGCGCCAAGGCCGCGTGGAAATTGCACTTTGGGCAAGAGTGAGGTTGAGCAAAGGATTCGTTTCCTCGCTCCTTCCCGGTCTAACCGGGACGGTGGGTGTTTTCGGGGGTTTTGGAAAGCTGGAGGTGAGCTGTCTCGAGGGAACGCCGCTGTCAGACTCCCGGCGGTACCGGGCGTTCCCCTCCAGACCCCATCTGCCGAGGTTCCCGGAGATCTGGGTTAGAGTCTGGCCTGGGGTGGCTGTTACTGTAAAACACTTTAATCAAGGGAAGAGTGTAACGGGTGAGAAACCAGAATTAATGCCCTGGCTGCTGCTGGGTGTAAAGAGGAAGGAAACGTAGAGAAGTGTCAGGATTCTTTTTGGTGCAGGAGGAACCCCGGGCAGTGGTGCCAGGATCTGTGTGATCGTGTGTTTCGGGGATACACCCACGGTGAAGCGATGCTCCAGACCCTGGGTTTCTGCTCTTGGTAATGTTACTGATTTTATTATTAACGGATCAAATTGTGTTTGATTGTGTTTTGATTTTAGTATAAGTGTGGAACTAAAAGATATTTTAGTAAAACTCATTTTACATTTATTGTATTTTGAACCTAACAACCAGCTGCTACTCTAAATGTTCCCTGTACAGCCCCGTACCAAGGCCGAAGGGATTGGCGGCAATTATCTAGTAGAAACACAAGATCCCTCCCAGCACCCCACTAGTCCCCACTGGACCCTTCTTGCACCCCATTATAGTTCCCCAGGACCCCATTATCTCCCCCAGAAACTGCCCTCAGGAGCCCTTTAGACACACCACCCCCCCTTCCCCCCCCCAGACAGTGATAACCCCCTCAACTCCCCCATGGCCCCAATAACACCACCCAAGCACCAAGACCCCATTACGTCCTTCAAGACACCCCCAGAGCCCAGTAACTCCCCCTGAACCCCCTCCAGGACGTCCCCACTCCCCCCACCTCAGACACCAATATCTCCCTCAAGACACCCCCCCCCCCCGAGGACCCCAATACCCCTCCCAAACCCCTCCAGGACACACAGAGCCCCCACCCCCCGACTCCATTACACTCCCTCTAGGGCCCAAATAATCCCCCAGGACCCCAATAGCCCCCACACCTCCCACAGAACCCCCATAACACCCCCCAATAGCCCCCAGGTCCCCAGTGCCCCCTCACGGCACAGGCAGGAGTGTGGGCAGGTGCTGGGGGGACACAACGTGCTGGAGCCCCCCGGGGTCCCCTGGCCCCACAGGGCCTACTGCCTGCGACACTCTGCCAGGGCTCTGTGCTCTGAGGGAGGCGGCCTGGGCAGGAGGCCTCCAGCTCTCCATGGTCTCCCCTGAGGGATGTTCCTGCAGAGATTTGGTTCACCCGGCAAGGGGGAATTGCTCCTTTGAAAACACTCCCTTTGGTCTGGGTGGTGACTGAGTGTTTCTCCTGCCAAGGGGGCACCAGCCCCAGCAGCCCCAGCACTAGTGGTGGTGGCTCCGGCCCAGCAGTGGGTGGGCGCAGGGGGCTGGGGCCCATTTCCCTGCCGGGGGTGGGGGCATCGCCGGGGAAGGGAAAGCTTTGGTCTAAAACCCCAAACTTTTTCATGGTTCTGAATTTGTTTTCAAAAAATGAAAGGTTTGTTGTCCCGGTTGTGGCACTCCAGACGTTCTGCTGTGTGACTGTGCTTGTCCTTTTCCCTTGAACTCGGTGGGTTTTGCTGTCTGTTGGGGTCTGTGCTGTCTGCGGGGTTTATCTGTCGGGTTACCCCAGGGAAAGGGAATTTTAGCCCTTTATTTTTACTTCAAGGGTGAAAGAGGTGACCCATTTAATATTTTCTGCCCGCTGTGGTGATTTGGGGTGGGTGGGTTCAGTCTGATGAAACACCCCGGAGTGGTGCTTCAGAGGGTGCCGGTCACCAGAGCCGAGAGGTGCTGCTCAGAATCCGGCATTAAGGCCGAGGGCGAGAGCTGGCCCAGGGGGGCTCTTGCCTTCCGGCTGGGGGACAGTGTTTCCCAGCTGGGAGGTGCTGGGAGAGATGGGGGGTGAGCAGGGCTGTGCTGGAGCCCAGCCCCTCTGCAGAGCCCGGCTGCTCCTCTGGCTTTCTGCACAAAGGTCAGGTTCTGTGCAGAGCTGCTAATTCGCGCCTTTGCCAAAAGACCAATCCTGTTTTTTTCAAGTCGGAACGTCCTGCTCTGCTTTCAGGAAAGAGTCTCTTGACATCTGCAGGCAGAGCCGAAACCTCCCACACTGAAGCTACAAGAAGTAACTGAAAAGTAATAAAAGGACAAGTGTCTGTGTGCCGGGAAACTGGGAGTGCCTCTGGGTGGGAAATCCGGCAGCAGCCGTTGCTCTGAGGCTGCAAACTGCCGGCACAGCAGCTGCCGCGGGGGGCACTGCTTCAGCCTCCTCCGGCAGGCTCTCCTTCACCTCCACCTCTCCCCCCTGCAGCAGCTCTGCAGAAAATCGTCACTTTTCACTGCCCGCGGCTGTGGATTGCTGTGAACGGGATGTAACCGGTTGCCACCGTGTTTCCCTGCAAGCTTGTCCTGCCTGATGTGCTGTCAGTCTGCAGATCGTCACCTCGTTCCTAGGTGAGTGTTGGGGCTTCTCCTGGGGTCTCCTGTGCATCTTCTTACGTGTTGACAAAATGCCCATGGGAAAAGAGAATTATCATCAGGATAATTGATCAGGAAGAATTCATCCAGATCTTTACAAAAGCAGTCTCCTGTCCAGAACACCTGTGTAGTTCATCTTGCCTGTTTTTTCTTCCCGTCACCTTCCAGCTCCTGTTGGGTTCTGCTTTGCCCTGCACCTCTGCTTGTTCTCATCCCCATTTCATGGAGCCAGGCAGACCGACTTCCTCCTCCTCCTCCTTTTGCCTGCTTTTCTCCCTGTGACATCTGTTTTCTGTAACTGCCTGGTCTTTGCGGAACACATTTAACAAGGGCTCTGGCAGGTTCCCCCTTTCAGGAGGTGCCTGTGGCTGCAGGGATGCCGTGTGGAGCAGGTGGGACAGGGCTGGCGTCTGCTCCGGGTCGGGGTTCGCACCCTCGGGTGCTGCGCAGAGGCCGGGTGCTGTGGGCTCGCGGCGGTAGCTCGGGCTCGGAGCAGAACCTGGTCTTTGGGGAAAACGTGGGTTTTCCTGAAGTGACTCCCTGTGCCGAGGCTGGCTGGCGGCCTGCAGCCGGCGTGTGCCCTGTGCCGGGGAGCTGGCCGGGGGTGTCAGGGAGCGGAGAGGTCTGACAGCACCTTCCTGGGCGCTGGCTGGGACAGGCCGGGGAGGGCTTGAGCTCTGTGTGTGGTGGCCAGGGGAGGCGATGCAGCAGGTGGAGCCGGCTCGTCTCTGATCGACCTTTTGAGGCAATTCCTGCTGGGGATTTAGGTTTTAGGACAGTTAACTGAAATCTTGCTCTATAAGTTGCTGATGAGTATGAGCAATGCAACCCCTGAGAATGGCAGTACTCAGAGGTGGCTGCATCTGCACCCAGGGGATGCTCCTCTGTCCTTAGAACTTGAGGAAGGAAGCTTTGCAGGGGTCAGCAGTGCTGCGGCTGAGGGGACTGGGTTTTCCAGGGCTGGGCAGCAGATTCTTCCCCTGTCTATCCTGCGTCTGCACTGTGAAAGCTTGTGCACAGCAGTGCCTTGCTGCCTGTGCCTTCTGTTTCAGCGCTCTGCTGCCAGTTATTTCACTGGCTGTGGTGAGCACCAGGCATCTGAAGGTGGTGGTGAAAATGTGATGGATCAGGAGAGGCAGCAGGACCAGCGGCAGTGAAAGATTGTCAGGTGTTCAGTGTCACAGGAGAAGCACCCGAGAGGTTTCAGAATGGTGATTTGTTTGAAGAGGGGTCACACAGGGTCACCAGGACATCATGAAGTTTAATTTAGGGTTGTAAAGAGATTTTCCACTCTGAACTTCAGGCAAGTAGCAGTTGTTTCTTGGTATTTTAAAAGCGGTTAGAATCTCCTCTACTCCTTCTGTCATTGCCAGGTGTTGAACTGGCAGCTGACAGCCCCAGAGCTCTCACTTCTGTCTCACCATCTTCCACCTCACAGGAGCTGGTGCTGTGTGGTCGGGCTGTGTGCATTGCTGAAGGCCTGCACACATTCCTCTCTATGCCATGGTTTCCTACGGGAAAAATGGAATTGGGAACAGTCACACTTTGGGGATTCCATCCTGGGCAGGCAGTGGGATGCGCCTGAAACTGTCGTTTGACTCTGTGGGGAATTGTTGCAGAACCAGAGTGTAGGGTTGAGGAGACAAGATGTTCCCGCAGCAATGGAGAGAGAAGTATGCAAAGGTTTCAGCTGCCAGCCTGCACACACTGGCTGTGCATGTACTCGAATGCTCGGCTGCAGTGCCCCGGGCTGCAGAGGTTATTGTGCAGAAAAGCCCTTGGTTAGTGGAGTAATTCTGTGTTGGAATAATTCTGCATCTGGGCAGTGGAATGGGATATTTACCTTGTGACACAGAGGTGCCTCTCGGGCAAAGCAAAACACTAAGAGATTTTTTGGAGGAATGTTCATTTTTGTTCTGATTTCATGCTGTCTGAAATGTCTCTTGCCCTTTTTCCCCTTGGAGAAGTCTCATGAAGTTTTTGCAGCTGTCCTGACTCTCCTCCCCTGCCCTCCCTGGCAGCAGTGTGGCAGTGAGAGCTGCCCCCCGGGAGGAGGTGTGCTCTGCTGGCTGTTAAAGAGTTGGCAGCGCTGGGCTCTGTGCTCATCTCCAAAGGTTCCCTGTTCTCCCTGGGCAGTGGATTTGAGTGTTCTGCCATTCTGAGAACAGGAACATCTGTACAGATACAAAGCCTCGAGTGCATGGATTGGGTTCGTGAAGGCCCGATTCTTTTAATCTCCTTTGGCAGCTCTATTGCCCCACATTTTCTCTCTGCCCTCTTCTCTGTCAAACTGTCTCACAGCTGGCCTTCTTCCCCAGGCTTTGCCTCGTCCCCTGGTCAGACTCGAGCTGTTCAGTCCCTGCAGGCCCAGCGGCTGCTGGGGGATCTGAGCTGGGCAGAGGCAGCAGGGCCTGATCGCTGAAGGAAGCAGGTGTTGTGCTCTGACTCTGATCTTGCTGAAGCTGCTTTTGTTACCCTTCCAGAAAACCAAGCGAGGGCTGAATCAGAGCTGGCGGTTTGCTGAAGGTACCAAAGAACAGGGGCTTTAGAAGGCAATGCCGAATCCCGTGGACAACCGTAATGCTGTTTGTTTGTTAACTTGTCCGAGGTATTTCATTGTGGGTTTTGTGTAAGGTGCTATCAAGCAATCCCATGCAGCTGGAAGCCAGAGGCAAGCCCATTTACTTCAGGGCTGTGAAGATCTCTACTCCTGGGACAGCTGTCTCGCTGCTGCAGGGGTTGGTTTTTATTTTGCTGTGGAGAAACGGAACAAAAATTTTCATGCCATTTCCTTTTCCCTGAGGTGGGAGAATTCCTGGAAGTCTCCGCATAGAGTTAAGGGGAGCCTTCCTCTTTTTTCCCGGAGCTGGGCTGAGTGCAGCTCCCAGAAGGCCGGGCTTTGGAAGGCCGGGAGCGCTGACCCGACCAGGCAAGAGGACTCCTGACAGCAGGGCTGGGCTGCAGTTGTGGCTGCAGGTGCTGCGGGGAGATGCTGGGTGTCTGGGGGGCTGACCTGGCCGGTTTGGTGGTTTGAGGGCGCTGTACGCTCTGCCCCAGGTGCTGAGAAGGTGTTTTCTGTCGGCAGGGCTGGTGGCCCATCAGTCTGTGTTCTCAGAGGTGAGCCCACAGGAGTCCCTCGCTGGGGCTTGGCTGCAGAGAGCTCTGTGGTACCTTGAACGTGTTTGACCTTTCCCAGAGTGCTCAAACCTGCCAGTTGACGCTCTTTAACACTGTCCTCTGAAAGAGCCTTCCAGCAGGGATGCCTATCATCTCTGGCTTTCCCTTCAGAGAATTGTCACCAAAAGCTGCTGTATCTTTGTCACTTGCCAGATGCCACCTTGTTGCTCTGGGCTTTTCCACAAGAGGGCTGTGAGGAGGCTGTGGTTGTCTGACGTGTGGTGTAGGCAGGCTCTCGGTTGCCTCTGCGTGGCCAGCTGATAGCCTTCTGGCTCTCAGTACACTCTGGGTGGCAGCACAGGCTCTAAGACAACTGTAATGAGGATGTGAGTGGTCAGCTTTAGTCTCCAAGTGGCCCCAAGATGCTAGCCCAGGGGCTCTGAGTAGGGTCTCTGGCCAGCTCGGGTCCAAGAGGGCTGTGAGTAGGCTCTGGTTGGCTGTCCTGTGGTGTAGGCGGGCTGTAGGTTGCCTCTGGCTGGCCAGGTGGTGTCCTACTGGGCTCCAGTTAGTCTCTGGATGGCATGCTGGTCTCAAGAAGTACTCTGAGTAGGCTCTGGCTGGCCAGCTGTGCTGTCCCGTGCGCTCCAAGTAGGCTTTGGATCGCAGGCTGCAGGCCACCATGTCTCTGGGGAGGCTCTGTCTGGCCAGCGGCTGCCGCCCAAGAGGGCTGTGAGCAGGTGGTGGCTAGCTGAGCTGTGCTCCAGACTGACTCTGAAGTTTCCTCTGGCTGGCCATCTGGTATCTAGCTGTGCTCTGAATAGGCTCTGGGTGGCAGGCCGGGCTCCAAGGCAACTCTGAATAGGAGCTGTCCGTCCAGCTGTGGTCCACAAGGGATGCAAGTAGGCTCTGCCTGAATTACCTCTTGTCCAGGTGGACACTTAGTTGCCTCTGGCTGGCCAGGTGGTGTCCAGTTGGGCTTGAGAAAGGCTCTGGCTGGCACACGGGGCTCAAAGACAACCCTGAGTGGGATCTGGCTGGCAAGCTGGGCTCCAAGACGGCTCTGAGTAGGCTTCAGCTGGCTGAGCTGTGGTCTAGGCAGGCTCTATGTTGCCTCTGGCTGGCCAGCTTGTGTCCAAGTGAGCTCTAAGTAGGCTCTGGGTGCCATGCCGTTCTCAAGGACAAATCTGAGTAGGATCTGTCTGGCCAGCTTTGGTCCAAGAGGGCTGCAAGTAGGCTCTGACTGGCGTGCTGCAGGCCACCAGGGCTCTGAGTAGGCTCTTGCAGGACGACCTCTGCTGCAGGCAGGTTCTAGGTTGCCTCTGGGTGGCCAGGTGGTGTCTAGCTGGGCTCTAATTCGTCTCTGGGTGGCAGGCCAGGATCAAAGACAACCCTGAGTAGGATCTGGCTGGCCAGGTTTGGTCCAAGATGGCTCCAGGTGGGCTCTGGTGGTTGGCTTTAAAACTCCTTTAAAAAATGGACAGAAGATTCTTACCACCGTCCGGCATGATAGAAAAGAAATACATCAAGTGCTAATGAGACTCAAAAAGGATGGAGAACACTGATGGTGGGCAAGGTTAATTTGGTGGTCACCAACAGTCACAGGACTGTTTAATTCCATGTTTCACCCAGCCATGATTTTCCTAATTCTAACTTTAATATGTTTACTGCTTATAGTAGTATTGTATATTAAGGTTTGGGGGATGGTTAGACAGATTATGCAGTTACAAAAGTGTCCCCGTGTGTATACTTCTCCAAAATATATATATATATATTTTTTTTTTTTTTTTTTTTTAATAGAAGCTAATCAAACACAAAATCGCCTCCAATTATAACTGGATTGTGGCATCCTCTGTTTATAGGCGTAGAGGCAAGAGGCAACCACACTGCCCCTCTATGGACAAGATAAATTGACTTCAGTCATGAGGTGGATTGTGGTGGTGCAATTCTGACCCCTCCCTGCCCCTCCTTGCTGGGCTGCTTGGTGCCAGGTGTGATTCCAGCTGCCTCCCCGGAGCTATACACCCATCTGTGGAGATAAGGACTGATAACGTTAAGGCGCCCCCTTAACAAGCCTGGCTCCTGCCCTCCCGAGTGCTCGGAAATGGTTATAATTTCCCAGCGGCCTGGCACACCTGTGCCTGGGATGGGGTCAAATGGGAACAGTAACAGAGCTGCACATGCGTCAAGTTCTTGTGCGACTGCTGGGAAGCACGACAATACTTTGTTGTTCAAGCTGGGCATGAGCAAAAGGGATCTGACAAAAGTCAGTTGTCTTGGAGCCTATAAATTGCGACCCCAAGGGAGACCCTTTGAACTCTCCTGGATGGCAGCGGCCTGTGACCAGCATCTCCCCGGGGCTGGGAGCCTCTCGGATATCAAAACCCTTACGGTGTTTCTGCTGCCAGAGCTGAGGGAAGGGCAGGGCCAAGTCAACCCGCGCGAGTCTCAGTTATCGCCCGTTGAGGAATGCCGAGGCATTGTGGGTATTTACTCTAAACTCAAGAGGAGGGAGATTTTACTTTGAGCTACCTTCTCTTTCACCCACCCTCTTCTGCTTACTGGTGTGTGGGGACATACTTCATCCTACTGGACACTTTTGTCTCTGTGTGTGCGTCTGCGTCTGCGCTGGCCGTAAGGGTTTTGGGCCCGACGCTCGAGGCGGGAGCGGTCCCTCAACCGCACGGGCCCACGGCGGCTGGAGCGGCTGCTGCCCTCGAGCGCTGGGGAGTCCTGGGATGGCCCCGATCCAGCCGGGCTACCAGTGCCAGAGCCAGCCATGTCTGAGATGTCAGTGGAGTCTGTAAGAGGAAGCAGGATAGTCCTGGGCACAGAGGCCACTGTGCAGAGGCCAGAGCGGTGCCCCCAGCCCTCCCGGGGCAGAGAGGCTCTGCCAAGCCCAGCCTGGGCACCCGCTGCCAGGCCTTGCCTGGGCCCTGGCCCCAGCCCAGGGGCATGAAGGTGCTTTGCCTCTTACCGGTGCCCTGGCCAGCACAGCTCTCGCACTCCCAGCTGGTTCTGCTGGTGCTCAAGTTGGAGCAGCGCCGGTGGGTGCCCTCGGCAGCGCAGGATCTGCAGAGCAGCAGTTCCCAGGGCCTGGGGAAGCAAAAGGGTTCATGGCTGTGAGGACAGAGTGACCGCAGCACGGGAATGTGCGGCACAGCTCCTGCTCTCAGTCCTTCTGCTTCAAGCTCTTGGCGAGGCAGAGATCCCGTGCAGAGCCCAGGGTGCTGCTTTGGCTACTTACCCCCGTTCCTCTGCCTGCTCCCTGCCTCCAGGACAAAGGCACTGGCGGGCATCGCAGCGGCTGTGCCTCAGCATTAGTGCTTCATCCTGAGCCCCGTTGTCCTGTGATGGCAATCTGATGGAGAAAGGGAAATGGCTGAGCCCCTGCTGCCCCGGCATGAGGCCGATGCAGGGAATCCCTCCTCCTCTCCGCTGCCCGGTTTCCAGCTCCTGCGTGAAGCTGAAGCCCAGGCAGACGGGACAGCGGAGGGGCAGGACTGCAGGGGCAGCCCCGGGCACGGCACAGGGCTTGCAGCCTCCTGTGCTGTGAGCCGGCAGGACACCAACCTCAAGGGCAGTCGGATGCCCATGGTGACCATGTTCAGGATGAAGTCACGCCTGTCTCTGCACAGGGGGCACTTGAAGGCACTAATACCGCTGTACCGAGCCTGGCCCTGCGGCGGAAACAAAAGGAGCAGGAGTGAGGCCCTGGTGCTGCCCAGCGCCTGCCGTGCCCCGGGGGTGAGGGAACGGCTCCTACCTGGATGCAGCCCCTGTGGAACCAGGCGTGTTTGCAGGTGGGGCACACCATGTTGCGGTAGGACTTTGTGTCCTCCACACGCTCCAGGCAGATGAGGCAGGTGCTGTCGTCGTCCGGAGCCGCCTCCACCTGCTGCTCTGGGCGGTGCTCTCTGCAGAAGGACCTGGGGGGCAGAGGGAAGGGATGGGTGAGGTGAGAAGCGCTGGGTCCTTCCCCGGTGGGGGCGAGGAGGGGAGAGGGGGTACCTGTATGGAGAGAAGTACTGGGTGATGCATTCACCCTCGATGGCGCAGGGCAGATGAAAGCTGCGGTCACAGCCCTCCTGGCAGCAGGTGACGGCGGCCCCGCTCTCCCCGCAGACGAAGCATCGCTGGAGAGAGCAGAGCAGCCCCGTCAGCGGCAGCCTCAGGGCCTCCCCAGCCAGCCCCACGCCTCCGGGCAGGGCGCAGGACGTGGCCGCTGCCGGGCCACAGCCCACAGATCCGCCCGGCGCACGAGGCTCCTGGGCTGGAGCTCTGTGGAGCTGCGGGGAGCAGGGCTTTTGTCCCGGGGCTGCTTGGAGGGGCGGGGATTTCTTTCCTGGGCTCTGGGCTAAGGTGCCCCAAACCTGTCCTGGCACAAATCTCCCCGATCTTGTCAGGTCCTCACCTTCTGCTCGACCTGCTCGACTGTGCAGCGAATGTGCTCAGGGTCAAATCCCAGCACCCCTGATTCCTCGTCCTGCCAGTAAAGAAGCTTGTTGGCAAAAAACTGCAGAAGAGAAGAGAAGAGAAGATGAGCTGATGAGGAGAGCATGGGCAGGAGTGCCTGTCGGTGAGCTGGAGGGAGCCCTGGGGCACTCACCAGGCAGAAGAGGTGGGCACAGAGCCCTCCCTGCTGGATTTTCTCGCCACAGAGAAACGGGTCCGCCGCTGCCCGGCCACACAGCACGCACACTGGAGGGAGAGAGCAAATGCCGTCGGGAATGAGCACCTCTGCGGGGCCGGGGGAGGCGTCCCTGAGGGATCGTCCCCAGGGCCCTGCTCCGTCCCTGGGGGGTGAGGGGCAGGGCTGGGGGCCGTGGCGAGGAAGGGGCATCGCAGGCACTGCCTCCCCCTGCCACCGCGCTCGGCCCCACGCTGACTGCCCCGACAGCCCCCCTGCTGTGCTGCGGGAGGGACACTTTGCTCTCACCGTGCTCCATCGAGTCGGGGGCCTCCTCCTCTCTCCTCTCAGCCATGGACAGGTCCACAGCGGGCGCCGGGAGCGTCCCTGTCCCAGGAGCACTGGGCTGTCTCTGAGGGAGAAGCGGGGCGCGGGTCAGCTCTCAGCACAGCCCCAGCGCCCCGAGGCGTGGGACCCCCCCTCCTCCCTCGGCAGCCCCCCGCAAGCCCCCTCCCTCCCCTGCCCGCTCCTCACCTCCCAGGTGACACTGACACACAGCTGGAGCCACAGAGCCAGAGCCTCCCGCTCCTCCTCACTACTCACCTCCTCCTCGCTGCTCGCCTCCTCCTCGCTACTCGCCACGTCGTCACTGTGCGCCTCCTCCTCCTCCTCCTCACTGCTCGCCTCCTCCTCACTAACTCGCCGCCGCCTCCTCCTCGCTACTCAACTCCTCCGCACCAACTCACGCCTGCTCACTACTCGCCTTCTCCTCCTCAAAGGATGGCCGCTGCCCTGGCGCTGCTGGTCACATCCAGCGTTACTGGGACACAGCAGGGGCGGGGCTTCACTCGGCCAATGGGGGCAGAGCTGCCCTGGTCACTAGGATACTGGGCAGGGGCAGAGTTTCGCTCAGCCAATCACAAAAGTGCTGCTGCCCTAATTGTTAGCAGCTGGAAGGGGGCGGGGCTTTCCTCGATGAATGACAGCTGTGCTGCCCAAGATCCAGGAGCTGGATGGGGGCGGGGCTTTACTCGGTGAATGACAGCAGTGCTGCCCAAGTGCCACGTGTTTGATGGGGGCGGGGCTTTGCTCGATGAATGACAGCAGTGCTGCCCAAGTACCAGGAGCTGGATGTGGGCGGGGCTTTGCTCGGTGAATGACAACAGTTTTGTCCACGTGCTAGGGGCCGTATGGGGGCGGGGCTTTGCTAAGTGAATGACAGCAGTGCTGGCCAACTGCTAGGAGCTGGATGGGGGCGGGGTTTTCTCTGTGAATGACAGCAGTGCTGGTCAAGAGCGAGGAGCCAGATGGGGGCGGGGCTTTGCTCGTTGAATGACAGCAGTGGTGCCCAAGTGCCAGGAGCTGGATGGGGGCGGGGCTTTGCTCGGTGAATGACAGCAGTGCTGGTCAAGAGCGAGGAGCCAGATGGGGGCGGGGCTTTGCTCGGTGAATGACAGCAGTGGTGCCCAAGTGCCAAGAGCTGGATGGGGGCGGGGCTTTGCTCGGTGAATGACAGCAGTGGAGCCCAAGTGCCAGGAGCTGGATGGGGGCGGGGCTTTACTCTGTGAATGACAGCAGTGGTGCCCAAGTTCTAGGAGCTGGATGGGGGCGGGGCTTTGCTCTGTGAATGACAGCCGTGCTGCCCAAGTGCCAGGAGCTGGATGGGGGCGGGGCTTTACTCTGTGAATGACAGCAGTGGTGCCCAAGTTCTAGGAGCTGGATGGGGGCGGGGCTTTGCTCTGTGAATGACAGCCGTGCTGCCCATGTGCTAGGAGCTGGATGTGGGAGGGGCTTTGCTCGGTGAATGACAGCAGTGCTGCCCAAGTGCCAAGAGCAGGATGGGGGCGGGGCTTTGCTCGGTGAATGACAGCAGCACTGACCAAGTGCTAGGAGCTTGATGGGGGCGGGACTTTGCTCGGTGAATGACAGCAGTGCTGCCCAAGTACCAGGACCTGGATGGGGGCGGGGCTTTGCTCGGTGAATGACAGCAGTGCTGCCCAAGAGCTAGAAGCTGGATGGGGGCGGTGCTTTGCTCGGTGAATGACAGCAGTGCTGCCCAAGTGCCAAGAGCAGGATTGGGGCGGGGCTTTGCTCGGTGAATGACAGCAGCACTGACCAAGTGCTAGGTGCTTGATGGGGGCGGGACTTTGCTCGGTGAATGACAGCAGTGCTGCCCAAGTACCAGGAGCTGGATGGGGGCGGGGCTTTGCTCGGTGAATGACAGCAGTGCTGCCCAAGTACCAGGAGCTGGATGGGGGCGGGGCTTTGCTCGGTGAATGACAGCAGTGCTGCCCAAGTACCAGGATCTGGATGTGGGCGGGGCTTTGCTCGGTGAGTGACAGCAGTGCTGCCCAACTGCTAGGAGCTGGATGTGGGCGGGGCTTTGCTCGGTGAATGACAGCAGTGCTACCCAAGAGCTAGGAGCCGGATGGAGGCGGGGATTTGCTCGGTGAGTGACAGCAGTGCTGCCCAACTGCTAGGAGCTGGATGTGGGCGGGGCTTTGCTCGGTGAATGACAGCAGTGCTACCCAAGAGCTAGGAGCCGGATGGGGGCGGGGATTTGCTCGGTGAATGACAGCAGTGCTGCCCAAGTGCCAGGAGCTGGATGGGGCGGGGCTTTGCTCGGTGAATGACAGCAGTGGTGCCCAAGTGCCAAGAGCTGGATGGGGGCGGGGTTTGCTCGGTGAATGACAGCAGTGCTGCCCAAGCGCCAAGAGCTGCATGGGGGCGGGGCTTTGCTCGGTGAATGACAGCAGTGCTGTCCAAGTGCCAGGAGCTGGATGTGGGCGGGGCTTCGCTCTGTGAATGACAGCAGTGCTGCCCAAGTGCCAGGATCTGGATGTGGGCGGGGCTTTGCTCGGTGAATGACAGCAGTGCTGCCCAAGTGCCAGGAGCTGGATGGGGGCGGGGCTTTGCTCGGTGAATGACAGCAGTGCTGCCCAAGTGCCAGGAGCCGGATGGGGGCGGGGCTTTACTCGGTGAATGACAGCAATGCTGCCCAAGTGCCAGGAGATGGATGTGGGCGGAGCTTTGCTCTGTGAATGACAGCAGTGCTGCCCAAGTGCCAAGAGCTGGATGGGGGCGGGGCTTTGCTCGTTGAATGACAGCAGTGCTGCCCAAGGGCCAGTAACTGGATGGGGGCGGGGCTTTGCTCTGTGAATGACAGCAGTACTGCCCAAGTGCCAGGAGCTGGATGGGGGCGGGGCTTTACTCGGTGAATGACAGCAATGCTGCCCAAGTGCCAGGAGATGGATGTGGGCGGGGCTTTGCTCGGTGAATGACAGCAGTGCTGCCCAAGTGCCAGTATCTGGATGGGGGCGGGGCTTTGCTCGTTGAATGACAGCAGTGCTGCCCAAGTGCCAGGAGCTGGATGGGGCGGGGCTTTGCTCGGTGAATGACAGCAGTGCTGCCCAAGTGCCAGGAGCTGGATGGGGGCGGGGATTTGCTCGGTGAATGACAGCAGTGCTGCCCAAGTGCCAGGAGCTGGATGGGGGCGGGGTTTGCTCCGTGAATGACAGCAGTGCTGCCCAAGTGCCAGGAGCTGGATGGGGGCGGGGCTTTGCTCGGTGAATGACAGCAATGCTGTCCAAGTGCCAGGAGCTGGATGGGGGCGGGGCTTTGCTCGGTGAATGACAGCAGTGCGGCCCAAGTGCCAGGAGCTGGATGTGGGCGGAGCTTTGCTCTGTGAATGACAGCAGTGCTGCCCAAGTGCCATAAGCTGGATGGGGGCGGGGTTTGCTCCGTGAATGACAGCAGTGCTGCCCAAGTGCCAGGAGCTGGATGCGGGCGGGGCTTTGCTCGGTGACTGACAGCAGTTTTGCCCAAGTGCTAGAGATTGATGGGGGCGGGGTTTTCTCGTTGAATGACATCAGTGCTGTCCAAGGGCCAGTAACTGGATGGGGGCGGGGCATTGCTCGGTGAATGACAGCAGTGCTGCCCAAGTGCCAAGAGCTGGAAGGGGGCGGGGCTTAGCTCGGTGAATGACAGCAGTGCTGCCCAAGTGCCAGGAGCTGGATGTGGGCGGGGCTTTGCTCGGTGAATGACAGCAGTGCTGCCCAAGTGCCAGGAGCTGGATGGGGGCGGGGCTTTGCTCGGTGAGTGACAGCAGTGCTGCCCAAGTGCTAGGAGCTGGATGTGGGCGGGGCTTTCCTCGGTGAATGACAGCATTTCTGCCCAAGAGCTAGGAGCTGGAAGGGGGCGGGGCTTTGCTCGGTGAATGACAGCAGTGCTGCCCAAGTGCCATAAACTGGATGGGGGCGGGGTTTCCTTGGTGAATGACAGCAGTGCTGCCCAAGTGAGAGTATCTGGATGGGGGCGGGGCTTTGCTCGGTGAATGACAGCAGTGCTTCCCAAGTGCCAGGGGATGGATGGGGGCGGGGCTTTGCTCGGTGAATGACAGCCGTGATTCCCAAGTGCTAGAGATTGATGGGGGCGGGGTTTGCTCGTTGAATGACAGCAGTGCTGCGCAAGTGCCAGGAACTGGATGGGGGCGGGGCTTTCCTCAGTGAATGACAGCAATGCTGCCCAAGTGCCAGGAGCTGGATGGGGCGGGGCTTTGCTCGGTGAATGACAGCAGTGCTGCCCAAGTGCCAGGAGCTGGATGGGGGCGGGGTTTGCTCGTTGAATGACAGCAGTGCTGCCCAAGTGCCAAGAGCTGGATGGGGGCGGGGCTTTGCTCGTTGAATGACAGCAGTGGTGCCCAAGTGCCAAGAGGTGGATGGGGGCGGGGTTTGCTCGGTGAATGACAGCAGTGCTGCCCAAGTGCTTGGAGCTGGATGGGGGCGGGGCTTTGCTCGGTGAATGACAGCAGTGCTGCTCAAGTGCCAGTATCTGGATGTGGGCGGGGCTTTGCTCTGTGAATGACAGCAGTGCTGCCCAAGTCCCAGGAGCTGGATGGGGGAGGGGCTTTACTTGGTGAATGACAGCAGTGCTGCCCAAGTGCCAGGAGCTGGATGTGGGCGGGGCTTTGCTCGGTGAATGACAGCAGTTCTGCCCAAGAGCTAGCAGCTGGAAGGGGGCGGGGCTTTGCTCGGTGAATGACAACAGTGCTGCCCAAGTGCCAGGAGCTGTATGGGGGCGGGGCTTTGCTCGGTGAATGACAGCCGTGATGCCCAAGTGCTAGAGATTGATGAGGGCGGGGTTTGCTCGGTGAATGACAGCAGTGCTGCCCAAGCGCTAGGAGCTGAAGAGGGCGGGGCTTTGCTCTGTGAATGACAGCAGTGCTGCCCAAGTGCCAGGAGCCAGATGGGGGCGGGGCTTTGCTCGGTGAATGACAGCAGTGCTGCCCAAGTGCCAGGAGCTGGATGGGGGCGTGGCTTTGCTCGTGAATGACAGCCGTGCTGCCCAAGTGCCATAAGCTGGAAGGGGGCTGGGCTTTGCTCGGTGAATGACAGCAGTGCTGTCCAAGTGCCAGGAGCTGGATGTGGGCGGGGCTTTGCTCGGTGAATGACAGCAGTGCTGCCCAAGTGCCAGGAGCTGTATGGGGGCGGGGCTTTGCTCGGTGAATGACAGCCGTGATGCCCAAGTGCTAGAGATTGATGGGGGCGGGGTTTGCTCGTTGAATGACAGCAGTGCTGTCCAAGGGCCAGGAACTGGATGGGGGCGGGGCATTGCTCGGTGAATGACAGCAGTTCTGCCCAAGTGCAGGAGCTGGATGGGTGCGGGGCTTTACTTGGTGAATGACAGCAGTGCTACCCAAGAGCTAGGAGCCGGATGGGGGCGGGGCTTTGCTCGTTGAATGACAGCAGTGCTGCCCAAGTGCCAGGAGCTGGATGTGGGCGGGGCTTTGCTCGGTGAATGACAGCAGTGCTGCCCAAGTGCCAGGAGCTGGATGGGGGCGGGGTTTGCTCGGTGAATGACAGCAGTGCTGCCCAAGTGCCAGGAGCTGGATGGGGGCGGGGCTTTGCTCGGTGAATGACAGCAGTGCTGCCCACGTGCTAGATCTGGATGTGGGCGGGGCTTTCCTCAGTGAATGACAGCAGTGCTGCCCAAGTGCCAGGAGCTGTATTGGGGCGGGGCTTTGCTCGGTGAATGACAGCAGTGCTGCCCAAGTGCCAGGAGCTGGATGTGGGCGGGGCTTTGCTCGGTGAATGACAGCAGTGCTGCCCAAGTGCTAGGAGCTGGAAGAGGGCGGGGCTTTGCTCTGTGAATGACAGCAGCACTGAGCAAGTGCTAGGAGCTGGATGTGGGCGGGGCTTTGCTCGGTGAATGACAGCAGTGCTGCCCAAGTGCCAGGAGCTGGATGGGGGCGGGGCTTTGCTCGGTGAATGACAGCAGTGCTGGCCAAGCGCCAGGAGCTGTATTGGGGCGGGGCTTTGCTCGGTGAATGACAGCAGTGCTGTCCAAGTGCCATAAGCTGGATGGGGGCGGGGCTTTGCTCGTTGAATGACAGCAGTGCTGTCCAAGGCCCAGGAACTGGATGGGGGCGGGGCATTGCTCGGTGAATGACAGCAGTTCTGCCAAGTGCCAGGAGCTGGATGCGGGCGGGGCTTTGCTCGGTGAATGACAGCAGTGCTGCCCAAGTGCCAGGAGCTGGATGGGGGCGGGGCTTTGCTCGGTGAATGACAGCAGTGCTGCCCAAGTGCCAGTATCTGGATGGGGGCGGGGCTTTGCTCGGTGAATGACAGCAGTGCTGCCCAAGTGCCAGGAGCTGGATGGGGGCGGGGCTCTACTTGGTGAATGACAGCAGTGCTGCCCAAGTGCTAGGAGCTGGAAGAGGGCGGGGCTTTGCTCTGTGAATGACAGCAGCACTGAGCAAGTGCCAGGAGCTGGATGGGGGCGGGGTTTGCTCCGTGAATGACAGCAGTGCTGCCCAAGTGCCATAAGCTGGATGGGGGTGGGGCTTTGCTCGGTGAATGACAGCAGTGCTGCCCAAGTGCTAGGAGCTGGAAGGGGGCGGGGCTTTGCTCGGTGAATGACAGCAGTGCTGCCCAAGTGCCATAAGCTGGATGGGGGCGGGGCTTTGCTCGGTGAATGACAGCAGTGCTGCCCAAGTGACAGTATCTGGATGGGGGCGGGGCTTTGCTCGGTGAATGACAGCAGTGCTGCCCAAGTGCCAAGAGCTGGATGTGGGCGGGGCTTTGCTCGGTGAATGACAGCAGTGCTGCCCAAGTGCCAGGAGCTGGATGGGGGCGGGGCTTTGCTCGGTGAATGACAGCAGTGCTGCCCAAGTGACAGTATCTGGATGGGGGCGGGGCTTTGCTCGGTGAATGACAGCAGTGCTGCCCAAGTGCCAAGAGCTGGATGTGGGCGGGGCTTTGCTCGGTGAATGACAGCAGTGCTGCCCAAGTGCTAGGGGCCATATGGGGGCGGGGCTTTGCTCGGTGAATGACAGCAGCACTGATCAAGTGCTAGGAGCTGGATGGGGGCGTGGCTTTGCTCGGTGAATGACAGCAGTGCTGCCCAAGTGCCAGGAGCTGGATGGGGGCGGGGTTTGCTCCCTGAATGACAGCAGTGCTGCCCAAGTGCCATAAGCTGGATGGGGGCGGGGTTTGCTCCCTGAATGACAGCAGTGCTGCCCAAGTGCCAGGAGCTGTATGGGGGCGGGGTTTGCTCCCTGAATGACAGCAGTGCTGCCCAAGTACCAGGAGCTGGATGGGGGCGGGGCTTTGCTCTGTGAATGACAGCAGTGCTGCCCAAGTACCAGGAGCTGGATGTGGGCGGGGCTTTACTCGGTGAATGACAGCAGTTCTGCCCAAGAGCTAGCAGCTGGAAGGGGGCGGGGCTTTGCTCGGTGAATGACAGCAGTTCTGCCCAAGAGCTAGCAGCTGGAAGGGGGCGGAGCTTTGCTCTGTGAATGACAGCAGTGCTGCCCAATTGCTAGGGGCCGTATGGGGGCGGGGCTTTGCTCAGTGAATGACAGCTGTGCTGCCCAAGATCCAGGAGCTGGATGTGGGCGGGGCTTTGCTCGGTGAATGACAGCAGTGCTGCCCAAGAGCTAGGAGCCGGATGGGGGCGGGGCTTAGCTCGGTGAATGACAGCAGTGCTGCAGAAGTGCTAGGGGCCGTATGGGGGCGGGGCTTTGCTAAGTGAATGACAGCAGTGCTGGCCAACTGCTAGGAGCTGGATGGGGGCGGGGCTTTGCTCGGTGAATGACAGCCGTGCTGCCCAAGTGCTAGAGATAGATGGGGGCGGGGTTTGCTCGGTGAATGACAGCAGTGTTGCCCAAGTGCCAAGAGCTGGATGGGGGCGGGGCTTTGCTCGGTGAATGACAGCACTGCTGTCCAAGTGACAGGAGCTGGATGGGGGCGGGGCTTTGCTCTGTGAATGACAGCAGTGCTGCCCAAGTGCCAGTATCTGGATGGGGGCGGGGCTTTACTCGGTGAATGACAGCAGTGCTGCCCAAGTGCCAGGAGCTGGATGGGGGCGGGGTTTGCTCCGTGAATGACAGCAGTGCTGCCCAAGTGCCAGGAGCTGGATGGGGGCGGGGCTTTGCTCGGTGAATGACAGCAGTGCTGCCCAAGTGCCAGGAGCTGGATGGGGGCGGGGCTTTGCTCGGTGAATGACAGCAGTGCTGCCCAAGTGCCATAAGCTGAATGGGGGCGGGGCTTTGCTCGGTGAATGACAGCAGCACTGACCAAGTGCTAGGAGTTTTATGGGGGCGTGGCTTTCGTCGGTGAATGACAGCAGTGCTGCCCAAGTGCCAGGAGCTGGATGGGGGCGGGGCTTTGCTCGGTGAATGACAGCAGTGGTGCCCAAGTGCCAGGAGCTGGATGTGGGCGGGGCTTTGCTCGGTGAATGACAGCAGTGCTGCCCAAGTGCCAGGAGCTGGATGGGGGCGGGGCTTTGCTCGGTGAATGACAGCAGTGCTGCCCAAGTGCCAGGAGGTGGATGGGGGCGGGGCTTTGCTCGGTGAATGACAGCAGTGCTGGCCAAGCGCCAGGAGCTGGATGGGGGCGGGGCTTTGCTCGGTGAATGACAACAGTTTTGTCCACGTGCTAGGGGCCGTATAGGGGCGGGGCTTTGCTCGGTGAATGACAGCAGTGCTGCCCAAGTGCCAGGAGCTGTATTGGGGCGGGGATTTGCTCGGTGAATGACAGCAGTGCTGCCCAAGTGCCAGGAGCTGGATGTGGGCGGGGTTTGCTCGGTGAATGACAGCAGTGCTGCCCAAGTGCCATAAGCTGGATGGGGGCGGGGTTTGCTCGGTGAATGACAGCAGTGCTGCCCAAGTGCCAAGAGCTGGATGGGGGCGGGGCTTTGCTCGGTGAATGACAGCAGTGCTGCCCAAGTGCCAGGAGCTGGATGTGGGCGGGGTTTGCTCGGTGAATGACAGCAGTGCTGCCCAAGTGCCATAAGCTGGATGGGGGCGGGGTTTGCTCGGTGAATGACAGCAGTGCTGCCCAAGTGCCAAGAGCTGGATGGGGGCGGGGCTTTGCTCGGTGAATGACAGCAGTGCTGTCCAAGTGACAGGAGCTGGATGGGGGCGGGGCTTTGCTCTGTGAATGACAGCAGTGCTGCCCAAGTGACAGGAGCTGGATGGGGGCGGGGCTTTACTCGGTGAATGACAGCAGTGCTGCCCAAGTGCCAGGAGCTGGATGGGGGCGGGGTTTGCTCCGTGAATGACAGCAGTGCTGCCCAAGTGCCAGGAGCTGGATGGGGGCGGGGCTTTGCTCGGTGAATGACAGCAGTGCTGCCCAAGTGCCAGGAGCTGGATGGGGGCGGGGCTTTGCTCGGTGAATGACAGCAGTGCTGCCCAAGTGCCAGGAGCTGGATGGGGGCGGGGTTTGCTCCGTGAATGACAGCAGTGCTGCACAAGTGCCAGGAGCTGTATGGGGGCGGGGCTTTGCTCGGTGAATGACAGCAGTGCTGCCCAAGTGCCATAAGCTGAATGGGGGTGGGGCTTTGCTCGGTGAATGACAGCAGCGCTGACCAAGTGCTAGGAGTTTTATGGGGGCGTGGCTTTCGTCGGTGAATGACAGCAGTGCTGCCCAAGTGCCAGGAGCTGGATGGGGGCGGGGTTTGCTCCGTGAATGACAGCAGTGCTGCCCAAGTGCCAGGAGCTGTATGGGGGCGGGGTTTGCTCCGTGAATGACAGCAGTGCTGCCCAAGTGCCAGGAGCTGTATTGGGGCGGGGCTTTGCTCGGTGAATGACAGCAGTGCTGTCCAAGTGCCAGGAGCTGGATGGGGGCGGGGCTTTGCTCGTTGAATGACAGCAGTGCTGCCCAAGTGCCAGGAGCTGGATGCGGGCGGGGCTTTGCTCGGTGAATGACAGCAGTGCTGCCCAAGTGCCAAGAGCTGGATGTGGGCGGGGCTTTGCTCGGTGAATGACAGCAGTGCTGCCCAAGTGACAGTATCTGGATGGGGGCGGGGCTTTGCTCGGTGAATGACAGCAGTGCTGCCCAAGTGCCAGGAGCTGGATGTGGGCGGGGCTTTGCTCGGTGAATGACAGCAGTGCTGCCCAAGTGCTAGGAGCTGGAAGAGGGCGGGGCTTTGCTCTGTGAATGACAGCAGCACTGAGCAAGTGCTAGGAGCTGGATGTGGGCGGGGCTTTGCTCGGTGAATGACAGCAGTGGTGCCCAAGCGCCGGGAGCTGGATGGGGGCGGGACTTTGCTCGGTGAATGACAACAGTTTTGTCCACGTGCTAGGGGCCGTATAGGGGCGGGGCTTTGCTCGGTGAATGACAGCAGTGCTGCCCAAGTGCCAGGAGCTGTATTGGGGCGGGGCTTTGCTCGGTGAATGACAGCAGTGCTGTCCAAGTGCCATAAGCTGGATGGGGGCGGGGCTTTGCTCGTTGAATGACAGCAGTGCTGTCCAAGGCCCAGGAACTGGATGGGGGCGGGGCATTGCTCGGTGAATGACAGCAGTTCTGCCAAGTGCCAGGAGCTGGATGCGGGCGGGGCTTTGCTCGGTGAATGACAGCAGTGCTGCCCAAGTGCCAGGAGCTGGATGGGGGCGGGGCTTTGCTCGGTGAATGACAGCAGTGCTGCCCAAGTGCCAGGAGCTGGATGGGGGCGGGGCTTTGCTCGTTGAATGACAGCAGTGCTGCCCAAGTGCCAGGAGCTGGATGCGGGCGGGGCTTTGCTCGGTGAATGACAGCAGTGCTGCCCAAGTGACAGTATCTGGATGGGGGCGGGGCTTTGCTCGGTGAATGACAGCAGTGCTGCCCAAGTGCCAGGAGCTGGATGGGGGCGGGGCTTTGCTCGTTGAATGACAGCAGTGCTGCCCAAGTGCCAGGAGCTGGATGCGGGCGGGGCTTTGCTCGGTGAATGACAGCAGTGCTGCCCAAGTGCCAAGAGCTGGATGTGGGCGGGGCTTTGCTCGGTGAATGACAGCAGTGCTGCCCAAGTGACAGTATCTGGATGGGGGCGGGGCTTTGCTCGGTGAATGACAGCAGTGCTGCCCAAGTGCCAGGAGCTGGATGGGGGCGGGGCTTTGCTCGTTGAATGACAGCAGTGCTGCCCAAGTGCCAGGAGCTGGATGCGGGCGGGGCTTTGCTCGGTGAATGACAGCAGTGCTGCCCAAGTGCCAGGAGCTGTATTGGGGCGGGGCTTTGCTCGGTGAATGACAGCAGTGCTGCCCAAGTGCCAGGAGCTGGATGTGGGCGGGGCTTTGCTCGGTGAATGACAGCAGTGCTGCCCAAGTGCTAGGAGCTGGAAGAGGGCGGGGCTTTGCTCTGTGAATGACAGCAGCACTGAGCAAGTGCTAGGAGCTGGATGTGGGCGGGGCTTTGCTCGGTGAATGACAGCAGTGCTGCCCAAGTGCCAGGAGCTGGATGGGGGCGGGGCTTTGCTCGGTGAATGACAGCAGTGCTGGCCAAGCGCCAGGAGCTGTATTGGGGCGGGGCTTTGCTCGGTGAATGACAGCAGTGCTGTCCAAGTGCCATAAGCTGGATGGGGGCGGGGCTTTGCTCGTTGAATGACAGCAGTGCTGTCCAAGGCCCAGGAACTGGATGGGGGCGGGGCATTGCTCGGTGAATGACAGCAGTTCTGCCAAGTGCCAGGAGCTGGATGCGGGCGGGGCTTTGCTCGGTGAATGACAGCAGTGCTGCCCAAGTGCCAGGAGCTGGATGGGGGCGGGGCTTTGCTCGGTGAATGACAGCAGTGCTGCCCAAGTGCCAGTATCTGGATGGGGGCGGGGCTTTGCTCGGTGAATGACAGCAGTGCTGCCCAAGTGCCAGGAGCTGGAAGGGGGCGGGGCTCTACTTGGTGAATGACAGCAGTGCTGCCCAAGTGCTAGGAGCTGGAAGAGGGCGGGGCTTTGCTCTGTGAATGACAGCAGCACTGAGCAAGTGCCAGGAGCTGGATGGGGGCGGGGTTTGCTCCGTGAATGACAGCAGTGCTGCCCAAGTGCCATAAGCTGGATGGGGGTGGGGCTTTGCTCGGTGAATGACAGCAGTGCTGCCCAAGTGCTAGGAGCTGGAAGGGGGCGGGGCTTTGCTCGGTGAATGACAGCAGTGCTGCCCAAGTGCCATAAGCTGGATGGGGGCGGGGCTTTGCTCGGTGAATGACAGCAGTGCTGCCCAAGTGACAGTATCTGGATGGGGGCGGGGCTTTGCTCGGTGAATGACAGCAGTGCTGCCCAAGTGCCAAGAGCTGGATGTGGGCGGGGCTTTGCTCGGTGAATGACAGCAGTGCTGCCCAAGTGCCAGGAGCTGGATGGGGGCGGGGCTTTGCTCGGTGAATGACAGCAGTGCTGCCCAAGTGCTAGGAGCTGGAAGAGGGCAGGGCTTTGCTCTGTGAATGACAGCAGTGCTGCCCAAGTGCCAGGAGCTGGATGTGGGCGGGGCTTTGCTCGGTGAATGACAGCAGTGCTGCCCAAGTGCTAGGAGCTGGAAGAGGGCAGGGCTTTGCTCTGTGAATGACAGCAGCACTGAGCAAGTGCTAGGAGATGGATGGGGGCGGGGCTTTGCTCGGTGAATGACAGCAGTGCTGCCCAAGTGCCAGGAGCTGTATGGGGGCGGGGCTTTGTTCTGTGAATGACAGCAGTGCTGCCCAAGTGCCAGGAGGTGGATGTGGGCGGGGCTTTGCTCGGTGAATGACAGCAGTGCTGCCCAAGTGCTAGGGGCCATATGGGGGCGGGGCTTTGCTCGGTGAATGACAGCAGCACTGACCAAGTGCTAGGAGCTGGATGGGGGCGTGGCTTTGCTCGGTGAATGACAGCAGTGCTGCCCAAGTACCAGGAGCTGGATGGGGGCGGGGTTTGCTCCCTGAATGACAGCAGTGCTGCCCAAGTGCCATAAGCTGGATGGGGGCGGGGTTTGCTCCCTGAATGACAGCAGTGCTGCCCAAGTGCCAGGAGCTGTATGGGGGCGGGGTTTGCTCCCTGAATGACAGCAGTGCTGCCCAAGTACCAGGAGCTGGATGGGGGCGGGGCTTTGCTCTGTGAATGACAGCAGTGCTGCCCAAGTACCAGGAGCTGGATGTGGGCGGGGCTTTACTCGGTGAATGACAGCAGTTCTGCCCAAGAGCTAGCAGCTGGAAGGGGGCGGGGCTTTGCTCGGTGAATGACAGCAGTTCTGCCCAAGAGCTAGCAGCTGGAAGGGGGCGGAGCTTTGCTCTGTGAATGACAGCAGTGCTGCCCAAGTGCCATAAGCTGGATGGGGGCGGGGTTTTCTTGGTGAATGAGAGCAGTGCTGCCCAATTGCTAGGGGCCGTATGGGGGCGGGGCTTTGCTCGGTGAATGACAGCTGTGCTGCCCAAGATCCAGGAGCTGGATGTGGGCGGGGCTTTGCTCGGTGAATGACAGCAGTGCTGCCCAAGTGCCAGGAGCTGGATGGGGGCGGGGCTTTGCTCGGTGAATGACAGCAGTGCTACCCAAGAGCTAGGAGCCGGATGGGGGCGGGGCTTAGCTCGGTGAATGACAGCAGTGCTGCAGAAGTGCTAGGGGCCGTATGGGGGCGGGGCTTTGCTAAGTGAATGACAGCAGTGCTGGCCAACTGCTAGGAGCTGGATGGGGGCGGGGCTTTGCTCGGTGAATGACAGCCGTGCTGCCCAAGTGCTAGAGATAGATGGGGGCGGGGTTTGCTCGGTGAATGACAGCAGTGTTGCCCAAGTGCCAAGAGCTGGATGGGGGCGGGGCTTTGCTCGGTGAATGACAGCACTGCTGTCCAAGTGACAGGAGCTGGATGGGGGCGGGGCTTTGCTCTGTGAATGACAGCAGTGCTGCCCAAGTGCCAGTATCTGGATGGGGGCGGGGCTTTACTCGGTGAATGACAGCAGTGCTGCCCAAGTGCCAGGAGCTGGATGGGGGCGGGGTTTGCTCCGTGAATGACAGCAGTGCTGCCCAAGTGCCAGGAGCTGGATGTGGGCGGGGCTTTGCTCGGTGAATGACAGCAGTGGTGCCCAAGTGCCAGGAGCTGGATGTGGGCGGGGCTTTGCTCGGTGAATGACAGCAGTGCTGCCCAAGTGCCAGGAGCTGGATGGGGGCGGGGCTTTGCTCGGTGAATGACAGCAGTGCTGCCCAAGTGCCAGGAGGTGGATGGGGGCGGGGCTTTGCTCGGTGAATGACAGCAGTGCTGGCCAAGCGCCAGGAGCTGGATGGGGGCGGGGCTTTGCTCGGTGAATGACAACAGTTTTGTCCACGTGCTAGGGGCCGTATAGGGGCGGGGCTTTGCTCGGTGAATGACAGCAGTGCTGCCCAAGTGCCAGGAGCTGTATTGGGGCGGGGCTTTGCTCGGTGAATGACAGCAGTGCTGCCCAAGTGCCAGGAGCTGGATGTGGGCGGGGTTTGCTCGGTGAATGACAGCAGTGCTGCCCAAGTGCCATAAGCTGGATGGGGGCGGGGTTTGCTCGGTGAATGACAGCAGTGCTGCCCAAGTGCCAAGAGCTGGATGGGGGCGGGGCTTTGCTCGGTGAATGACAGCAGTGCTGCCCAAGTGCCAGGAGCTGGATGTGGGCGGGGTTTGCTCGGTGAATGACAGCAGTGCTGCCCAAGTGCCAAGAGCTGGATGGGGGCGGGGCTTTGCTCGGTGAATGACAGCAGTGCTGTCCAAGTGACAGGAGCTGGATGGGGGCGGGGCTTTGCTCTGTGAATGACAGCAGTGCTGCCCAAGTGCCAGTATCTGGATGGGGGCGGGGCTTTACTCGGTGAATGACAGCAGTGCTGCCCAAGTGCCAGGAGCTGGATGGGGGCGGGGTTTGCTCCGTGAATGACAGCAGTGCTGCCCAAGTGCCAGGAGCTGGATGGGGGCGGGGCTTTGCTCGGTGAATGACAGCAGTGCTGCCCAAGTGCCAGGAGCTGGATGGGGGCGGGGCTTTGCTCGGTGAATGACAGCAGTGCTGCCCAAGTGCCAGGAGCTGGATGGGGGCGGGGTTTGCTCCGTGAATGACAGCAGTGCTGCACAAGTGCCAGGAGCTGTATGGGGGCGGGGCTTTGCTCGGTGAATGACAGCAGTGCTGCCCAAGTGCCATAAGCTGAATGGGGGTGGGGCTTTGCTCGGTGAATGACAGCAGCGCTGACCAAGTGCTAGGAGTTTTATGGGGGCGTGGCTTTCGTCGGTGAATGACAGCAGTGCTGCCCAAGTGCCAGGAGCTGGATGGGGGCGGGGTTTGCTCCGTGAATGACAGCAGTGCTGCCCAAGTGCCAGGAGCTGTATGGGGGCGGGGTTTGCTCCGTGAATGACAGCAGTGCTGCCCAAGTGCCAGGAGCTGTATTGGGGCGGGGCTTTGCTCGGTGAATGACAGCAGTGCTGTCCAAGTGCCAGGAGCTGGATGGGGGCGGGGCTTTGCTCGTTGAATGACAGCAGTGCTGCCCAAGTGCCAGGAGCTGGATGCGGGCGGGGCTTTGCTCGGTGAATGACAGCAGTGCTGCCCAAGTGCCAAGAGCTGGATGTGGGCGGGGCTTTGCTCGGTGAATGACAGCAGTGCTGCCCAAGTGACAGTATCTGGATGGGGGCGGGGCTTTGCTCGGTGAATGACAGCAGTGCTGCCCAAGTGCCAGGAGCTGGATGTGGGCGGGGCTTTGCTCGGTGAATGACAGCAGTGCTGCCCAAGTGCTAGGAGCTGGAAGAGGGCGGGGCTTTGCTCTGTGAATGACAGCAGCACTGAGCAAGTGCTAGGAGCTGGATGTGGGCGGGGCTTTGCTCGGTGAATGACAGCAGTGGTGCCCAAGCGCCAGGAGCTGGATGGGGGCGGGACTTTGCTCGGTGAATGACAACAGTTTTGTCCACGTGCTAGGGGCCGTATAGGGGCGGGGCTTTGCTCGGTGAATGACAGCAGTGCTGCCCAAGTGCCAGGAGCTGTATTGGGGCGGGGCTTTGCTCGGTGAATGACAGCAGTGCTGTCCAAGTGCCATAAGCTGGATGGGGGCGGGGCTTTGCTCGTTGAATGACAGCAGTGCTGTCCAAGGCCCAGGAACTGGATGGGGGCGGGGCATTGCTCGGTGAATGACAGCAGTGCTGCCCAAGTGCCAGGAGCTGGATGGGGGCGGGGCTCTACTTGGTGAATGACAGCAGTGCTGCCCAAGTGCTAGGAGCTGGAAGAGGGCGGGGCTTTGCTCTGTGAATGACAGCAGCACTGAGCAAGTGCCAGGAGCTGGATGGGGGCGGGGTTTGCTCGGTGAATGACAGCAGTGCTGCCCAAGTGCCAGGAGCTGTATGGGGGCGGGGCTTTGCTCGGTGAATGACAGCAGTGCTGCCCAAGTGCCATAAGCTGAATGGGGGTGGGGCTTTGCTCGGTGAATGACAGCAGTGCTGCCCAAGTGCCAGGAGCTGGATGGGGGCGGGGTTTGCTCCGTGAATGACAGCAGTGCTGCACAAGTGCCAGGAGCTGGATGGGGGCGGGGCTTTGCTCGGTGAATGACAGCAGTGCTGCCCAAGTGCCATAAGCTGAATGGGGGCGGGGCTTTGCTCGGTGAATGACAGCAGCACTGACCAAGTGCTAGGAGTTTTATGGGGGCGTGGCTTTCGTCGGTGAATGACAGCAGTGCTGCCCAAGTGCCAGGAGCTGGATGGGGGCGGGGCTTTGCTCGGTGAATGACAGCAGTGGTGCCCAAGTGCCAGGAGCTGGATGTGGGCGGGGCTTTGCTCGGTGAATGACAGCAGTGCTGCCCAAGTGCCAGGAGCTGGATGGGGGCGGGGCTTTGCTCGGTGAATGACAGCAGTGCTGGCCAAGCGCCAGGAGCTGGATGGGGGCGGGGCTTTGCTCGGTGAATGACAACAGTTTTGTCCACGTGCTAGGGGCCGTATAGGGGCGGGGCTTTGCTCGGTGAATGACAGCAGTGCTGCCCAAGTGCCAGGAGCTGTATTGGGGCGGGGCTTTGCTCGGTGAATGACAGCAGTGCTTCCCAAGAGCTAGGAGCCGGATGTGGGCGGGGCTTTGCTCAGTGAATGACAGCAGTGCTGCCCAAGTGCCAGGATCTGGATGGGGGCGGGGCTTTGCTCGGTGAATGACAGCAGTGCTGCCCAAGTGCCAGGAGCTGGATGGGGGCGGGGCTTTGCTCGGTGAATGACAGCAGTGCTGCCCAAGTGCCATAAGCTGGATGGGGGCGGGGTTTGCTCCGTGAATGACAGCAGTGCTGCCCAAGTGCCAGGAGCTGTATGGGGGCGGGGTTTGCTCCGTGAATGACAGCAGTGCTGCCCAAGTGCCAGGAGCTGTATTGGGGCGGGGCTTTGCTCGGTGAATGACAGCAGTGCTGCCCAAGTGCTAGGAGCTGGAAGGGGGCGGGGCTTTGCTCGGTGAATGACAGCAGTGCTGCCCAAGTGCCAGGAGCTGGATGTGGGCGGGGCTTTGCTCGGTGAATGACAGCAGTGCTGCCCAAGTGCCAGGAGCTGGATGGGGGCGGAGCTTTGCTCTGTGAATGACAGCAGTGCTGCCCAAGTGCCAGGAGCTGGATGTGGGCGGGGCTTTGCTCGGTGAATGACAGCAGTGCTGCCCAAGTGCCAGGAGCTGGATGGGGGCGGGGTTTGCTCGGTGAATGGCGGCAGCGTCATCAGCATTCAAGTTAGAAGATTAACGTTGTCTAAATTAATGACGCCCTTGTCTTAGAAGATTAACGGCGTCTAGATTAACGACGGCGAAAAGCGAAAGAATTTGTGCTCCTTAGGAAGAAACAGAGAAGAAGGGGATCGGTAGAGTAACAAAGCAGAAATTTATCTACCGGTTGTGCACGCTTAGTAGCGCTTGTTGAAAGTGCTGAGAGGAACGAGTTGTTGAAATGAGCATGCGCCAGAGCCACACACGGGTTTGCTGTCACAAGAATATATAAGGACTTGTTTTTCTAATAAACGTTGGAGCTTGACTGTTAACCATATCGGGGTGTGTCTTGTCTCACAGCCTCGTCCTGCAAATAAGGGGGTTCCTGCTACACCCGCTGTTCAGAAGAACAGATGCAACCTTCCGCAACTTTTCTTTGCCTGTTGCTGACGTAGAGCACAGGAAGATGGCTTATGGCAGAGGCTGTTATTTTCTCTGACCTGAGTGGAAGGAGTTCCAGTTGTGCAAAAATGAATCTAAAGACATAATTTTCCTTTGCTTTCTGCTTGAATTGAAGCCATCAGCTGGTGGCAGAAACTCTCCAGGTTTCTAGTTCCGTGGATCCCATGGAACAGAAGAAGCATTCGCTATCCTGAACAATTTTTTTTGGTGGATAATGGAACAGAGGGGTGTAGAATATCTGTGTGGTATAATGCATAGCCATGTGATGTATTCTGTATGGGTTCAGAAGGTTGTTACAATCATTATCCTTGCTTTTTTTATATCAGTAATAGGAAATGACAAGTCACACCTGAAGAACTTGCACACTGTCTTCTCTGACAGCACCTTCAAATCACCAGGAGTGGCCACAGTCCCATAACAAGGTTATGCCCAGTTTAAGAGCTCCCATGAAGAAATCAGCAGTGAGACAAGTGATGGTCAGTCACAAGTGCTTTTTTCCTTTTTAAGTGAGACTTCATTCTGAGAATTAAATGAAATCCTTTTGGCATTTTTTTTTTTTTTAAATTCACTATCTGAAAGCTTCTTTTTAAGTGAAATTTTGAAATCTAGATTTGTATTAAAGGGCAGAAGGCAGTACCATATCATCCTCTTATTTTTAGTTTGAAAGGAGAATGTGTGTGTTTGGTTGAAATCCAAGTATAACAGCGAATGTGGTTGGACCGGCACACAGAGTTAATTAAAAGTATGCCAGAAAGCCGTCAGGTCTGCCCTGACAACAGCAGTAATGATGGACTTCTTACATTCTGAGCAGCATTAACATTTAAATTCCTACACCTCTCCATTAGAGTTCAAGTTTCTGACCCAGAGCCCTGAGGCACCAACTGCAGGCAATGAGGCTGCATATCACTGCACCATTTGTCTCTGTCAGGGAGCCAGGAAGGCATCTGTTCGTTGTGGAGCTGAGAAATTAATTTTTGATTACCTGATTTTCTGAACACAAACAGACGGCCCACTGCCATTCAAAGTCATTCTTTTGGGGAATGCATCAAAATGAGGATCTGCAGGCTTTCTGCGGACTCACGTGTGTTTCACCAAGCATTTAGTTTTCCTTTTGGCGCCGTGGCGCTCTGGAAGTGGCAGCGTGTTGCTTTGGGGCTGGAAGGGTGGGAGGTTGCTCAGCAGTAAAGCGGCCTGATGGATCAATTGCCACGGCAAGTCCAACGCTTCTGTTGAAGTTCTTCAGGGTGAGGTGCCAAGCTTCAGCTTCAGCGTTGTGTGGTGTGGCCGACGGGGAAGAGATGCCCCAGTGCCCTGGGCAGCTGTTAGGCTGAGCAGTTCTCCTGGGGATGCAGAGAAATGCTCTGAGTGCTGCCATGGACAGGCCGGCTCCGCAGAGTTTTACTCTGCCTCTGTAGGCAGCAAGAGGCTGGGAAAGGAATTTGCAGCTTTCTAGAGAGTTGAGTTGGAGTATTCGGTAGTTCAGGGTTGTTGGTCAGCAGCAGGGCAAGTGCTATAGGGGAGGGAAAATAAAATCCTACTGCAGTGCTGCCTAACAGAGGTCAGGCTTGGGTTCCTCGTTACTGTAAGTTGTCTCACACATTTCAGACAAGAATGATTTAACAGCACAGAGACACTGCACAGAGATTTCTCTGAGACGGCACCATGCCAAGGAAAGGCGACGCTATCTTGTGGATTTTCTTTATGTATTCCTGCACGAAGCTGCGGCTATTTCTGTTTTTCAGTCTGTGACTCTGGCAGGAAGACACTGGCTGGGCGGCACACGGTGTTCTGCAGAGGCACAAGGTGCTGCCGACGGCAGGAGCTGCCGTGGCTGGGGCAGGCGCAGCTCTCTGTGTTCCACCGGGCTCCTTCTCTGCCTGGGAAAGGAGAGTGGGATGGCATGCTCCTGGGTCGCAGAGTTTACATCACAGACTGTTACGGCGAAGGACCTTAAAAATGCATTTTCCCACTCGTAGTGGCACCTTGTGGAAGTTCAGTACTGAACACTTGTACCGTGGGTCCTCGTAAGGTTGCGGTGAAGCGGAGGAGGGATGGAGCAGAGAGCTGGGGTTGTGATCAGCTCTGCCTGAAGAATCTCCTGCTGAATGGGAGTGCAAAAAGTCACCTGCGGAGTCAGTTGTTCAGAGACTTACTATTTGAGTAAGCCAGACAGACCTGGAGTAGGAGTGGAGACAGGACCTTCGGGTTGAAGAGATTACCTGAGGTGATGGAGCAGAAAGTGCTGAATTATGTAAAAGCTCCGAGTTTCCTCTGTGACTGACGTCCCTTTAGGTTATGCTGCCTTTCAGGTGCAATGTTGGAGTCCTTCTAGTTGATAGTTTGGTCAAACTCAAAAAATAAAAGAAAAATACAAGCTGGTGACAAGTTTTTATCTTCTTTCATATCCAAACAAGATAAAGTACAAGATTAATATTAGCTGTGGTAAGTCAGAAGACTTTCACAAGCTGTGTAACCAAGCAAATCATCTCCTGGCTCCGATTCCACTGAAAATGCCTTTTTGAAAGCAGAGAGTTGCTGAGTAAGAGCAGATGATCACCTGCTCTTTTTCCAAAAGGCATGAAATCTCCTTTTCCTCGGACACTCAGGCCAAGCCGTGCGGTGAGTGGAGCAGATGAAGGCTGCTGCTTTTGTCAACGCAAGCAGATCTTCCCTGGCAACAGTCAAGGGTGTTAGTGCGAGTCCTGGCGTTTTATGGCCTGCAAACCACAGGGCTGTTAATGTAACCTTATAAATAATGAGAATATATAATTTTGGAGACTTATTTTGTACATGGGAAATACCATGTGCGTTGGTAGTTTTTCTCTGCTTTATCTCTGATAAATGACACAAGAATCTTTAGTGTCATATTTTACTTTTTGAGATAGTCCGTGGAAAATGAACAGTTATCGATCTGTTCAGGGGTGGTACCTGCAAAACACTGTCTGACATGGGGGTTTGCACACCAAGATTTTTTTAACGTGTGATGTTTACATTCTCGCAGACTGATCTGGAACGTCCCCAGGGATCAGGATGCCCAACTGTCCCTGACCCACTGTGCTGTCAGGTGCTGTCGTGCCTCCCGGGTATCCTGAGCGAAGGGGAAACAACAGCCCCATCACATCCCTGCAGTTCATCCTTCTGCGGACAGCCTGAGTCACCGTCTGGAAGGAGGACGCACACAGCACCCAGTTATTTGCAGGGTAGGAGGGCGCTTGCCTCCAGTGCAGGACTGGAGCTGAGAGCAGCGCCAGCTCAGCACACCTGTGATGAAGTACTGCCCAGGCAGGGACCAGGAGAAGGAAAATGAAGTCTTCATTTTTGTTTCCTTTCTCATCGCCTAAAGGAACCGATGAACGCTGAACTTAGTTCAATGTGCTCGTAGTTGTAAGCACGTGTGATTTGTTGTTTCGGTGTTCGTGGTTTTTTAGTGTTCTAGCCCAGTACTTTCCAATTCTGCCACTTGCACCCCGATGCAACCGATGTCCCAAACCCCCAGGACGTGGCAGCACAGTCTGGAAATCCTCTGTTCCCAGTTGAAACAAGTGGGAATTTTCAGTAGAAAAACTGCAGAGCTGTGCAAGGCCTTTCCTTCCTCTGGCTCCCTCTGCTTGGAGGAGGCAGGAGCTTTGCCTCTGGCTGCTGAAGGATGTGATTTTTCAAAACCGAGTTGGAATCTCTCTCTGTCCTCTTACCTGCACCTCACTGGAGAAGGTGGATGCTGTTCCTCAGTAATGAGGTGGCAGTGCTGGCAGGGGAGTTTGTCAAAGAAATATTACCTGTCTTTACTGGTAAAAGGAACCTGTTGGGTTTGGGGTTTTGTAAGATGCTAAACACGACTCTGGCTAAAGGTAAAGCCCATTTACAGAGTCTGTTTTGGATTACTGCTTTTTGTTCTTGAATCCTGTGCTGACTGAGGGTCTTACTGTATAAAACTTGTCAAATTCTGTCATTGCTCTGTGTCTGTTGTTACAGATCACGGCACCAGAACAGAGTCCAGCAGCTTCCGTCACCGTCAGGGCCGTCAAGATGAGGAAGGAGATGGAAGCCCGGAAAGGGCTCTTGGCCTGGGCACTCCTTAATGTGTCTCTCGCAGGCATGATATATCCTGAAATGTGCGTTAATTGTCACACCTGAGTCAAACAAGCAAAGCCTCCTCCTTCCTGTCTCCCGAAATATTTCCTGGGACGGAGTAGTTGCAAAATGCTAACTTCTCTTTTTTCTTTTCAGGACTGGAAACCTCATCAGCTCGTATTACAACATCGCGTGCTGGCCGCTCTGGTGCCTTGGTGAGTTGCTGCAGCATATAAATTGGTTTTCAGGGTTCTTTTCTTGTTTTCACTTGTCAGTTTGATTGCTGAAGAGGTAGACTTTACACTAGCTGTTTTATGAAAAAAAAAAATGGGTTTTTTTGTTTATTTAAATTGAAACCAAAGCTTGGGTTTGCTTTCTGCTGTGTCCCTTGAAACTTGGCATTTCATCCAGTGTAGTGACAGGTAAGGAGTGTTAACAGCTCTCTTAGATAGGAAGAACTTAGTTGGTGCCTTAAATCTGTTGACCGTGTAGAGGAAGGCTTTGGGGAACACGGCAGATTTCCCTGCTCTGTTGTACTGCGGGCGTGGATGGCATTTCACAAGAATTCAAGTTTGTTTTGGAGGAGCAGACTCTAAGCCAGCTGTATCAAATATGGTTAGAGGATGAAGCAGGAGGAGGAGAAAAATCCTGAGATGAGTGACAGATGAACTGACAGAAGATGGTTTTTGAGAAATACTGTGCAACTTCATTGTAGTAGATTTGGAAAATAACTGTCCATCTTTAAACATTCCATTTTAGCCGTACCGATTATCTCAATACAGGAAGGAAAATAATCTCCAAGGGTTCTGGTATAAAAAGGTGAAGAAATCTTGGCTGTTGCCCAGATTGGTACTTACCGACAGCACTAATAACTAGACCTGTTTTGAATGGGCATAAGCCCGTTTTTGCAAGCAAGACACTTTGGTTACTCCCCGTGCTCAAGCGACGGTAAAAACTTCTCTGTTTCTTCTAGAACTCCCACTGGCATCCCTGCTCAGCCTGAACGCCGCCTTTGGTTTCTGGGTGTGCTTCAAATACACAGGGGCACCGACCAGCCTGGTCGCGCGTCCTCGCCAGCAGAGCCTGCTGGGGTTGCAGAATGCAGGTGGGTGCAGTCAATCTCTCTGGCAATTCTGTTTTTATTCTTTTCTTTTGTTTCCAGACGGTCTCTGTCTCAAGGGCAGGATTCTCTAGCGAAGCGCGCTCTGAATCGCCTCCTCTGACAGGAGCGGTAACCTGAATTACCCGCAGCGTATTAAAATTCCCCACGTCAAGTGATCATTTGATGCGTGTTTGTGGGAGAACTGGAGGGGAAACAAACGCAGGCGGTGGGAAAGGGCAGGATGAGAGCGGCTGCTGAAGGACAGGGAGGGACTTGAACCCTGTGAGGCTGGGCAGGGAATCTGTGACTTGTCCACGGAAGTAGGAGCCAGGCAGAGAGCGCAGGTTCATATTTAATTTTGATGTCCTACTCCTGTCACGCGGGGCCAGGAGAACCCAAGGAGAGGTGTTGTGGTAGAGATGGACACAACAATGTTTTTGCAGCAGAATAGCCTCCTTTACGGCTCCTCTCATATCTTATCTACTTTATCCTTTTATCCACACATCATTCGCATTGGTTACACGGATATTAGACTATTATTTTATTGCTACTTTTCTGGAAATTCCACACTGCTCAGGTATCTGATAACCACAGTATTTTTCTTCAGCTTATCATTTCCATTCTCAGGCTGGCTGACAGAGCGCTCCTCCGGGACTTGTCCAGCTGCTCGGGGGTACACAACAAGCTGGTCAGGGTCAAACAGTTCTCTCTGTGTCAGGCATTTGGTGGAGGCGCTGCCTCCCCTGACGGTTATGTGCCAGGGTCCCAGGCCAAAGCGTGCAGGCGGGGTGTCTGCCATCTCCCAGGGCTGGTGAATGCCTTGCAGCCAGGAGTGGTTGAAAATGTCCTCCAGGGATGGTCTGTCTGAAGGTTGCAAGGACAAGCACCACCTGATAAGATGCTCGCACTCTGGGGAGAGAAACCAGACACCGCCGGTCAGAGAAGGCTCCTGTCCACCTTCCCCCACCGTCCGCAGTGCCCGGGCCGTGCTGGCTGTGCTCAGAGCTACCCCCAAACCTCCCAGTCCAGGAGCTGTTTTGGAGGAGAGCGGGATGGCAGGACACGTGCCACCTCCCCCCGGTAACCGCGGGAGATCACCCTCCTCCCGTGCCACCTCCCCCAGCTGACCCCGGGACATCACCCTCCTCCACAGCCCTAAGAGCGGGGATGCTCCTGCGCCCGGGGCCGTCTCCCACACCCGCTGCCCGCCACGACGCCGGGTACCCACCGAGGGAGATCGGCTGGGGGAAGAAGAGCTGGCCCCTGACGATGTCCTCATCCTGCTTGAAGGGGACGTCCCCGCAGACCAAGTCGAAGAGCAGGATGCCCAGGGACCAGACTGTTGCTGACCAGCCGTGGTAGTAGTGGAAGCGGACCCACTCCGGCGGGCTGTACTCTCGTGTTCCTGCAGGAGACAGGCGGAGCTCGTCAGGTGGATGGTGCCCAATCCCAGATCCTCACCCGAGCGTCCCTGGGGACACGGGGGCTGCACCGGTGGCGGAGGGGACAACGCACGGTGTGACCCGCCACCCCCTCGCCAACATGGGACTCTTGCTTACAAACTTTGGGTTGTAAAGAAAGCCACCGGTGAGAGAAGAGGGCAGCACGGGCCCGGCTGTTACGTGCAAAAAAACCCCTTGCCAAAGAAAAAAAATCTAAAAAGCCAAGGCAAACAAGGGGAGCGGAGCAGCCCAAGCCCTTCCACGCCTGCAAACCAAACTGGCCAGTATACGGGTTTTGCAGGCCCCCCCGCACCCACACCCTCTGCTACCCCACCGGTGTTTGTTTTTGTCAGGCTGGCTCCCCCCTCGCCAGCCCCGGGCAGGGTGGGTGGCAGCGGCTGGGAGCCGGCTCCCATTTCACAACATCCACCCCGCGCCAAAAAGCAACTTGGCAGCCGGATGAGTAATTAATTCCCCCACGCCCCCTCCCAAGGGGGAACCGGTGCCCGGCCAGGCCGGGCCGTGCAGTGCCGGGAGCAGCCCCCCGGGTGTGGGCTCACCAGCAAATTCGGTGTAGGCCGCGTCCTGGAGGAAGGTGCCACAGCCGAAGTCGATGAGCTTCAGCTCCTCGGTGGCGAGGTCGATGATGATATTTTCCGTCTTGATGTCCCGGTGCAGGACACCGCAGGCGTTGCAGTGCCGCACGGCCTCCAGCACCTGCCGGAACAGCCCCCGCGCCACCTCCTCCGACAAGGATCCCCTCTCGAGCGTGAAATCGAAGAGATCCTGCACGAGCTCGGGACGCTCCATCACCAGGACGAAGCTGTCCGGCAGCTCGAACCAGTCGAGCAGGTGGCTGATGCCACGGAAGCCGGAGGAGCCCACGGCGTTCAGCAGCACGATCTCCATCGGTACTCGAGTGCCGCTGGGCTGCGGGGGGACGCGATGCCGTCAGAAGGACGGGGCAGGGGGCCGGTAGCCCCCGCCTGGGGTGCCCCAGTGCCCCCACCCGACCCCACCGGTGCCTGGGGGTCCCCCCTGCCAAGGGGGTGCTCCTGTGCCCCCCTCCCACCCCGCCCCGGTACTGGACAGCCCATTCCCCCGGGATGCTCCGTGTCCCCCAGTGACTCCCCGCCCGCTCCCACCGTGGTGTCCCGGTTTCCACCCTCTTGGGCCTCCCCTTATCCCCCCGCCCGTGACGCCCCGGTTTCTCCCGGCAGCCCCGGTCACTCACCAGCTCACCCCACGCTGTGACGCGTTCCCGGGACACGTGTTTGATGGCCACCTGCAAGACAAGGGGAGCGGCGGGATGAGCCTCCTCCTCCTGATCCTCCTCCCCCCGCCCCGCCGCCGTCCCGCCACTTACCGGGCTGCCATCGGAGAGGCGGGTGCCCGAGTACACGGAGCCGTAGCCGCCGCTCCCCAGTAGCGGCCCCTGCCGGTACAGCTCCTCCAGCCGCCCCTTCTCCGTCCCTGTGGGCCAGACCGGGCCGTCACCGCTCGGCCCCGGCCGCCCAACCGCCCCCCCGCTCAACCGGCCCGGCCCGCTCTGACCGGGCGCTGCTGTGGCCGCGCGTCGCTCCCCGCCGCTCCCGGAACGGAGATGGGCCGCCGAGGTGATCTCCGGCACCGGCACCGCGGCCCCCTCGCTCCATTCCGGGGCCGGGCTTGGCAGCTCCCGACCCGGACCAGTGACCGGGGACTCAGTGCCGGCGCTCAGGCTGCCGAGCGGCTCCAGGCGGGCGGGGGAGCCTGAGGAGAAGGAGATGGACACGGGGGAGGCAGGGACGGAGGGGGCGGCCTCGATGCTGCGGCTCCCGGTCGGCCCCGGGGAAAGCGGGGGCCGGGCCATGGCCGGGCAGAACTGGGTGGTGGCGCCGCCGCACCGGGACGTCCAGCGGCGCCAACGCCAACATGGGCGGCGGATCCTGGCACGGCGGGAAGGGGAAGGGGCCGGAGGCGCCCGGCAGGGTTTGGGGGCGAGAAACGCCGGGACAGGCAGACAGCTGCTGATGCAGCCCATTGCTCATCCGCTGCGTGACTGCCCAGCCGCAGGCTCACTGCCCAGGGAGCCCCAGCACATTCCGTGGTTGCCACGGCCCCATTGCCCAGGGAGCCCCAGCACGTTCCATGGTTGCCACGGCACGTTCCGAGGTTGCCATGGCACCTTTGCCTAGGGAGCCCCGGCATGTTCCGCGGTTGCCACGGCTCACAGGATGCAAACGGGGCGGGGCGGGGGCGCAGGGATGGGGTGCATTCCGGCCCGGCCCTGCCACCAGCACCGCCCAGCTGGCCGCCACAGAGCTCCTCTTCCTTCTGCATCTGCACCAAAGGCCCCATGGTTTATTGCCTTGTTGTTCACTTCATTGTGCTTTCCCTGCCATCTCACAACTTCCCGGTGGAGCCCGTCCCGCCCTCCCGCCCCACCGTTACTTCATCACTGGCAAACCGCTGCCAGAACTCTTCCCTCTTCTAGTAAAAGTGGCAACTCCAGCTGGGGACTCTTGACTAATAACCCTTTTAAAATTTCTTTTCCCTCCTCTTTTTTTCCCCTCAGAAGTCACTGAGATGCTTCCCCAAGTTCCAGAGATAAGATAAATAATTTCCTGGATGGGGTCTCTGATTACCGGAGAGGAGGGTGCTCAGAGCCACCCCGGCACAGAGAAGACCGGCACGTGGGGGCCAGAAAGAGGCCAGGAAAAATCGATGTGACACGCAGAGATCTCTGGGGCACGTGCGCACACACACACTGCCTGCAGACACACGCGGGGTACAAAGAGAAGGTGCGATGCCCACCCGGAGCGTGCGCACACCCGCGCTGCAAGAGACACGCTGGAACACAGAGCGCAAGGCGCAGTGTGCACACACACCCCGAGTGTGCGCACACACACACACACACACGCGCTGCAGCACGAGGAATGCACCCTCCCACCCCCCGCACGCACCCACCCCGCGTGCACCCGCCCCTGCGCCCACCCGCGAGCTCCCAGCGAGCTCCCAGCGATGCGCGCGCTCGCAGAACGCCCCTCCCACGGGGGCACACGCAAACTCTGCCGTCCTCTCCCCGCTGCAGCTTTTCCAGCTCTTTCTGGGGCTTCCTCCCCCGGCTTCTTAAACACCTTCTGACAGCGGCGCTGCCACCAGCGCTAACGGGCTCAGCCTTGGCCGGCAGCGGGGCCGCCTTGGGGCCGGGGAAGCTTCCAGCAGGTTCTCGCAGGAGCCGCCCCTGTAGCCCCGCACCCCCCCCAACCCGACCCCGACCCAAACTGCATTTCCCCTATCGCCCCGCTGTTAAGGGATGCTGCTGCTAAAATAGAGGGTTCTTTGAATACAGAATATTTAATAGGTTATAGAAAAACATCTCAAGAAGCAAACGTGCTGAATTTATAAACTACTTCTTCTCTAAGCAGAACATATCTCCTGTCCACGGAAAATAACTGACTAGCTAACTAAATGGTAAAAATATAGACATAATTCACATTTCTTCCTTTAAAAGTAAAAAAATCCGTAGTGTTACATTTCTTCTCTATAGGAAACTCCCGCACCAGAGGCTGCTGATGGGTCCTTTAAAGACACAGCAAGCAGTTCTTGTGGTGGTATTTTTTTCTCCCCCAAGTGTTTCTGTGTCGTCTGAGAATGAAGCTGGTCAGTGTCAATGCAGATGTCTCTGTCTCTGGAAAAATCTTGTCCCTTGGCAGTGCCAGCAGTATGGGGGGAGTGTCCCAAAGTCTGTGTGGGCTCTGAAGGGTGTCTGGCCCTTGGACGAGAGATGCCGGACTGCTCCAGTAAGACGGGGAACCGTGGGGCAGGGGCTGAGGCCCGGACAGGTACCGGATCTCAGGGGGTGTCTTCGTGTGCGCGCGTGGGAGCGGAAGGGCAGAGCCTGCCTGGGAAAGGGAGAGCCCCTGGCCCGGGCTGTCTGACCTGGCGTGGAGCCCTCGTGCCTCTTCCCTCCCCTGCTCCCGGCACGCACATTGTGCCACTCGTCCCCCTGAGCTCCGAGCGAGCGTCGGGGACAACCTCTGGGCTACAGGGAGGTGCCTGGAGGGAAGGGCCGCCCCGAGGTGCCCCAGGCCGGCAGAGGAGGCTGCAGCAAGCCTTTGGCTCCAGGTGGCATCCCCAGCCCTGCCCAGGGCTCACAGACACCCCCCCGCGGAGGCCGCGTCGTCTCCTCTGCAAAGGCCGAGAACCGGGGGCTGCTGGTCCCCAAGCGCAGCGAAGGCCGGGGGCTGCTGCCAGGGCCCTGTGGTCCCCGCTGGAGCCCCCGGCCAGCGGCACCTCCTCCAGCTCCGCGGGGGCCATCGGCCCCAGCGCGAGCTTCCCCTGCCCTTCTGGGCGGGGCCGGCGGGAAGCGCCGCCGCGGCCGTGGCTCCGTCTCCCCGAGGCGGCTGCCGGCCGCTTGCTCCGCTCGCCGCGTCTCGGTGTCGACGCTGCGGCGCTCGGCGCTGCCGGAGGGTCCGGCGGGGCCAGCGGGGCTGGGTGCGGCCGCTCGGTCCCGGGACGCCGGTTCCTCCGGGCGGGGGATTCCCGCGGGCTCTGTGCGTGGACCCGGGGCGGGCGGCCGGGAACATGCCGGGGGGGGATCTGCGGAGGGTGTGCGCGTGTTGGTGGGAGAGAGAAAGTGGGCGAGGGGCGGATCAAAAGTGCAAAGGACAGTTAAAAAAATGAGAGTGAAATGGGGGCTTCTGGGCGCCAAGGCCGCGTGGAAATTGCACTTTGGGCAAGAGTGAGGTTGAGCAAAGGATTCGTTTCCTCGCTCCTTCCCGGTCTAACCGGGACGGTGGGTGTTTTCGGGGGTTTTGGAAAGCTGGAGGTGAGCTGTCTCGAGGGAACGCCGCTGTCAGACTCCCGGCGGTACCGGGCGTTCCCCTCCAGACCCCATCTGCCGAGGTTCCCGGAGATCTGGGTTAGAGTCTGGCCTGGGGTGGCTGTTACTGTAAAACACTTTAATCAAGGGAAGAGTGTAACGGGTGAGAAACCAGAATTAATGCCCTGGCTGCTGCTGGGTGTAAAGAGGAAGGAAACGTAGAGAAGTGTCAGGATTCTTTTTGGTGCAGGAGGAACCCCGGGCAGTGGTGCCAGGATCTGTGTGATCGTGTGTTTCGGGGATACACCCACGGTGAAGCGATGCTCCAGACCCTGGGTTTCTGCTCTTGGTAATGTTACTGATTTTATTATTAACGGATCAAATTGTGTTTGATTGTGTTTTGATTTTAGTATAAGTGTGGAACTAAAAGATATTTTAGTAAAAATCATTTTACATTTATTGTATTTTGAACCTAACAACCAGCTGCTACTCTAAATGTTCCCTGTACAGCCCCGTACCGAGGCCGAAGGGATTGGCGGCAATTATCTAGTAGAAACACAAGATCCCTCCCAGCACCCCACTAGTCCCCACTGGACCCTTCTTGCACCCCATTATAGTTCCCCAGGACCCCATTATCTCCCCCAGAAACTGCCCTCAGGAGCCCTTTAGACACACCACCCCCCCTGCCCCCCCCCCAGACAGTGATAACCCCCTCAACTCCCCCATGGCCCCAATAACACCACCCAAGCACCAAGACCCCATTACTTCCTTCAAGACACCCCCAGAGCCCAGTAACTCCCCCTGAACCCCCTCCAGGACGTCCCCACTCCCCCCACCTCAGACACCAATATCTCCCTCAAGACACCCCCCTCCCCCCGAGGACCCCAATACCCCTCCCAAACCCCTCCAGGACACACAGAGCCCCCACCCCCCGACTCCATTACACTCCCTCTAGGGCCCAAATAATCCCCCAGGACCCCAATAACCCCCACACCTCCCACAGAACCCCCATAACACCCCCCAATAGCCCCCAGGTCCCCAGTGCCCCCTCACGGCACAGGCAGGAGTGTGGGCAGGTGCTGGGGGGACACAACGTGCTGGAGCCCCCCGGGGTCCCCTGGCCCCACAGGGCCTACTGCCTGCGACACTCTGCCAGGGCTCTGTGCTCTGAGGGAGGCGGCCTGGGCAGGAGGCCTCCAGCTCTCCATGGTCTCCCCTGAGGGATGTTCCTGCAGAGATTTGGTTCACCCGGCAAGGGGGAATTGCTCCTTTGAAAACACTCCCTTTGGTCTGGGTGGTGACTGAGTGTTTCTCCTGCCAAGGGGGCACCAGCCCCAGCAGCCCCAGCACTAGTGGTGGTGGCTCCGGCCCAGCAGTGGGTGGGCGCAGGGGGCTGGGGCCCATTTCCCTGCCGGGGGTGGGGGCATCGCCGGGGAAGGGAAAGCTTTGGTCTAAAACCCCAAACTTTTTCATGGTTCTGAATTTGTTTTCAAAATGAAAGGTTTGTTGTCCCAGTTGTGGCACTCCAGACGTTCTGCTGTGTGACTGTGCTTGTCCTTTTCCCTTGAACTCGGTGGGTTTTGCTGTCTGTTGGGGTCTGTGCTGTCTGCGGGGTTTATCTGTCGGGTTACCCCAGGGAAAGGGAATTTTAGCCCTTTATTTTTACTTCAAGGGTGAAAGAGGTGACCCATTAAATATTTTCTGCCCGCTGTGGTGATTTGGGGTGGGTGGGTTCAGTCTGATGAAACACCCCGGAGTGGTGCTTCAGAGGGTGCCGGTCACCAGAGCCGAGAGGTGCTGCTCAGAATCCGGCATTAAGGCCGAGGGCGAGAGCTGGCCCAGGGGGGCTCTTGCCCTCCGGCTGGGGGACAGTGTTTCCCAGCTGGGAGGTGCTGGGAGAGATGGGGGGTGAGCAGGGCTGTGCTGGAGCCCAGCCCCTCTGCAGAGCCCGGCTGCTCCTCTGGCTTTCTGCACAAAGGTCAGGTTCTGTGCAGAGCTGCCAATTCGCGCCTTTGCCAAAAGACCAATCCTGTTTTTTTCAAGTCGGAACGTCCTGCTCTGCTTTCAGGAAAGAGTCTCTTGACATCTGCCGGCAGAGCCGAAATCTCCCACACTGAAGCTACAAGAAGGAACTGAAAAGTAATAAAAGGACAAGTGTCTGTGTGCCGGGAAACTGGGAGTGCCTCTGGGTGGGAAATCCGGCAGCAGCCGTTGCTCTGAGGCTGCAAACTGCCGGCACAGCAGCTGCCGCGGGGGGCACTGCTTCAGCCTCCTCCGGCAGGCTCTCCTTCACCTCCACCTCTCCCCCCTGCAGCAGCTCTGCAGAAAATCGTCACTTTTCACTGCCCGCGGCTGTGGATTGCTGTGAACGGGATGTAACCGGTTGCCACCGTGTTTCCCTGCAAGCTTGTCCTGCCTGATGTGCTGTCAGTCTGCAGATCGTCACCTCGTTCCTAGGTGAGTGTTGGGGCTTCTCCTGGGGTCTCCTGTGCATCTTCTTACGTGTTGACAAAATGCCCATGGGAAAAGAGAATTATCATCAGGATAATTGATCAGGAAGAATTCATCCAGATCTTTACAAAAGCAGTCTCCTGTCCAGAACACCTGTGTAGTTCATCTTGCCTGTTTTTTCTTCCCGTCACCTTCCAGCTCCTGTTGGGTTCTGCTTTGCCCTGCACCTCTGCTTGTTCTCATCCCCATTTCATGGAGCCAGGCAGACCGACTTCCTCCTCCTCCTCCTTTTGCCTGCTTTTCTCCCTGTGACATCTGTTTTCTGTAACTGCCTGGTCTTTGTGGAACACATTTAACAAGGGCTCTGGCAGGTTCCCCTTTCAGGAGGTGCCTGTGGCTGCAGGGATGCCGTGTGGAGCAGGTGGGACAGGGCTGGCGTCTGCTCCGGGTCGGGGTTCGCACCCTCGGGTGCTGCGCAGAGGCCGGGTGCTGTGGGCTCGCGGCGGTAGCTCGGGCTCGGAGCAGAACCTGGTCTTTGGGGAAAACGTGGGTTTTCCTGAAGTGACTCCCTGTGCCGAGGCTGGCTGGCGGCCTGCAGCCGGCGTGTGCCCTGTGCCGGGGAGCTGGCCGGGGGTGTCAGGGAGCGGAGAGGTCTGACAGCACCTTCCTGGGCGCTGGCTGGGACAGGCCGGGGAGGGCTTGAGCTCTGTGTGTGGTGGCCAGGAGAGGCGATGCAGCAGGTGGAGCCGGCTCGTCTCTGATCGACCTTTTGAGGCGATTCCTGTTGGGGATTTAGGTTTTAGGACAGTTAACTGAAATCTTGCTCTATAAGTTGCTGATGAGTATGAGCAATGCAACCCCTGAGAATGGCAGTACTCAGAGGTGGCTGCATCTGCACCCAGGGGATGCTCCTCTGTCCTTAGAACTTGAGGAAGGAAGCTTTGCAGGGGTCAGCAGTGCTGCGGCTGAGGGGACTGGGTTTTCCAGGGCTGGGCAGCAGATTCTTCCCCTGTCTATCCTGCGTCTGCACTGTGAAAGCTTGTGCACAGCAGTGCCTTGCTGCCTGTGCCTTCTGTTTCAGCGCTCTGCTGCCAGTTATTTCACTGGCTGTGGTGAGCACCAGGCATCTGAAGGTGGTGGTGAAAATGTGATGGATCAGGAGAGGCAGCAGGACCAGCGGCAGTGAAAGATTGTCAGGTGTTCAGTGTCACAGGAGAAGCACCCGAGAGGTTTCAGAATGGTGATTTGTTTGAAGAGGGGTCACACAGGGTCACCAGGACATCATGAAGTTTAATTTAGGGTTGTAAAGAGATTTTCCACTCTGAACTTCAGGCAAGTAGCAGTTGTTTCTTGGTATTTTAAAAGCGGTTAGAATCTCCTCTACTCCTTCTGTCATTGCCAGGTGTTGAACTGGCAGCTGACAGCCCCAGAGCTCTCACTTCTGTCTCACCATCTTCCACCTCACAGGAGCTGGTGCTGTGTGGTCGGGCTGTGTGCATTGCTGAAGGCCTGCACACGTTCCTCTCTATGCCATGGTTTCCTACGGGAAAAATGGAATTGGGAACAGTCACACTTTGGGGATTCCATCCTGGGCAGGCAGTGGGATGCGCCTGAAACTGTCGTTTGACTCTGTGGGGAATTGTTGCAGAACCAGAGTGTAGGGTTGAGGAGACAAGATGTTCCCGCAGCAATGGAGAGAGAAGTATGCAAAGGTTTCAGCTGCCAGCCTGCACACACTGGCTGTGCATGTACTCGAATGCTCGGCTGCAGTGCCCCGGGCTGCAGAGGTTATTGTGCAGAAAAGCCCTTGGTTAGTGGAGAAATTCTGTGTTGGAATAATTCTGCATCTGGGCAGTGGAATGGGATATTTACCTTGTGACACAGAGGTGCCTCTCGGGCAAAGCAAAACACTAAGAGATTTTTTGGAGGAATGTTCATTTTTGTTCTGATTTCATGCTGTCTGAAATGTCTCTTGCCCTTTTTTCCCCTTGGAGAAGTCTCATGAAGTTTTTGCAGCTGTCCTGACTCTCCTCCCCTGCCCTCCCTGGCAGCAGTGTGGCAGTGAGAGCTGCCCCCCGGGAGGAGGTGTGCTCTGCTGGCTGTTAAAGAGTTGGCAGCGCTGGGCTCTGTGCTCATCTCCAAAGGTTCCCTGTTCTCCCTGGGCAGTGGATTTGAGTGTTCTGCCATTCTGAGAACAGGAACATCTGTACAGATACAAACCCTCGAGTGCATGGATTGGGTTCGTGAAGGCCCGATTCTTTTAATCTCCTTTGGCAGCTCTATTGCCCCACATTTTCTCTCTGCCCTCTTCTCTGTCAAACTGTCTCACAGGTGGCCTTCTTGCCCAGGCTTTGCCTCGTCCCCTGGTCAGACTCGAGCTGTTCAGTCCCTGCAGGCCCAGCGGCTGCTGGGGGATCTGAGCTGGGCAGAGGCAGCAGGGCCTGATCGCTGAAGGAAGCAGGTGTTGTGCTCTGACTCTGATCTTGCTGAAGCTGCTTTTGTTACCCTTCCAGAAAACCAAGCGAGGGCTGAATCAGAGCTGGCGGTTTGCTGAAGGTACCAAAGAACAGGGGCTTTAGAAGGCAATGCCGAATCCCGTGGACAACCGTAATGCTGTTTGTTTGTTAACTTGTCCGAGGTATTTCATTGTGGGTTTTGTGTAAGGTGCTATCAAGCAATCCCATGCAGCTGGAAGCCAGAGGCAAGCCCGTTTACTTCAGGGCTGTGAAGATCTCTACTCCTGGGACAGCTGTCTCGCTGCTGCAGGGGTTGGTTTTTATTTTGCTGTGGAGAAACGGACCAAAAATTTTCATGCCACTTCCTTTTCCCTGAGGTGGGAGAATTCCTGGAAGTCTCCGCATAGAGTTAAGGGGAGCCTTCCTCTTTTTTCCCGGAGCTGGGCTGAGTGCAGCTCCCAGAAGGCCGGGCTTTGGAAGGCCGGGAGCGCTGACCCGACCAGGCAAGAGGACTCCTGACAGCAGGGCTGGGCTGCAGTTGTGGCTGCAGGTGCTGCGGGGAGATGCTGGGTGTCTGGGGGGCTGACCTGGCCGGTTTGGTGGTTTGAGGGCGCTGTACGCTCTGCCCCAGGTGCTGAGAAGGTGTTTTCTGTCGGCAGGGCTGGTGGCCCATCAGTCTGTGTTCTCAGAGGTGAGCCCACAGGAGTCCCTCGCTGGGGCTTGGCTGCAGAGAGCTCTGTGGTACCTTGAACGTGTTTGACCTTTCCCAGAGTGCTCAAACCTGCCAGTTGACGCTCTTTAACACTGTCCTCTGAAAGAGCCTTCCAGCAGGGATGCCTATCATCTCTGGCTTTCCCTTCAGAGAATTGTCACCAAAAGCTGCTGTATCTTTGTCACTTGCCAGATGCCACCTTGTTGCTCTGGGCTTTTCCACAAGAGGGCTGTGAGGAGGCTGTGGTTGTCTGACGTGTGGTGTAGGCAGGCTCTCGGTTGCCTCTGCGTGGCCAGCTGATAGCCTTCTGGCTCTCAGTACACTCTGGGTGGCAGCACAGGCTCTAAGACAACTGTAATGAGGATGTGAGTGGTCAGCTTTAGTCTCCAAGTGGCCCCAAGATGCTAGCCCAGGGGCTCTGAGTAGGGTCTCTGGCCAGCTCGGGTCCAAGAGGGCTGTGAGTAGGCTCTGGTTGGCTGTCCTGTGGTGTAGGCGGGCTGTAGGTTGCCTCTGGCTGGCCAGGTGGTGTCCTACTGGGCTCCAGTTAGTCTCTGGATGGCATGCTGGTCTCAAGAAGTACTCTGAGTAGGCTCTGGCTGGCCAGCTGTGCTGTCCCGTGCGCTCCAAGTAGGCTTTGGATCGCAGGCTGCAGGCCACCATGTCTCTGGGGAGGCTCTGTCTGGCCAGCGGCTGCCGCCCAAGAGGGCTGTGAGCAGGTGGTGGCTAGCTGAGCTGTGCTCCAGACTGACTCTGAAGTTTCCTCTGGCTGGCCATCTGGTATCTAGCTGTGCTCTGAATAGGCTCTGGGTGGCAGGCCGGGCTCCAAGGCAACTCTGAATAGGAGCTGTCCGTCCAGCTGTGGTCCACAAGGGATGCAAGTAGGCTCTGCCTGAATTACCTCTTGTCCAGGTGGACACTTAGTTGCCTCTGGCTGGCCAGGTGGTGTCCAGTTGGGCTTGAGAAAGGCTCTGGCTGGCACACGGGGCTCAAAGACAACCCTGAGTGGGATCTGGCTGGCAAGCTGGGCTCCAAGACGGCTCTGAGTAGGCTTCAGCTGGCTGAGCTGTGGTCTAGGCAGGCTCTATGTTGCCTCTGGCTGGCCAGCTTGTGTCCAAGTGAGCTCTAAGTAGGCTCTGGGTGCCATGCCGTTCTCAAGGACAAATCTGAGTAGGATCTGTCTGGCCAGCTTTGGTCCAAGAGGGCTGCAAGTAGGCTCTGACTGGCGTGCTGCAGGCCACCAGGGCTCTGAGTAGGCTCTTGCAGGACGACCTCTGCTGCAGGCAGGTTCTAGGTTGCCTCTGGGTGGCCAGGTGGTGTCTAGCTGGGCTCTAATTCGTCTCTGGGTGGCAGGCCAGGATCAAAGACAACCCTGAGTAGGATCTGGCTGGCCAGGTTTGGTCCAAGATGGCTCCAGGTGGGCTCTGGTGGTTGGCTTTAAAACTCCTTTAAAAAATGGACAGAAGATTCTTACCACCGTCCGGCATGATAGAAAAGAAATACATCAAGTGCTAATGAGACTCAAAAAGGATGGAGAACACTGATGGTGGGCAAGGTTAATTTGGTGGTCACCAACAGTCACAGGACTGTTTAATTCCATGTTTCACCCAGCCATGATTTTCCTAATTCTAACTTTAATATGTTTACTGCTTATAGTAGTATTGTATATTAAGGTTTGGGGGATGGTTAGACAGATTATGCAGTTACAAAAGTGTCCCCGTGTGTATACTTCTCCAAAATATATATATATATATATATATATTTTTTTTTTAATAGAAGCTAATCAAACACAAAATCGCCTCCAATTATAACTGGATTGTGGCATCCTCTGTTTATAGGCGTAGAGGCAAGAGGCAACCACACTGCCCCTCTATGGACAAGATAAATTGACTTCAGTCATGAGGTGGATTGTGGTGGTGCAATTCTGACCCCTCCCTGCCCCTCCTTGCTGGGCTGCTTGGTGCCAGGTGTGATTCCAGCTGCCTCCCCGGAGCTGTACACCCATCTGTGGAGATAAGGACTGATAACGTTAAGGCGCCCCCTTAACAAGCCTGGCTCCTGCCCTCCTGAGTGCTCGGAAATGGTTATAATTTCCCAGCGGCCTGGCACACCTGTGCCTGGGATGGGGTCAAATGGGAACAGTAACAGAGCTGCACATGCGTCAAGTTCTTGTGCGACTGCTGGGAAGCCCGACAATACTTTGTTGTTCAAGCTGGGCATGAGCAAAAGGGATCTGACAAAAGTCAGTTGTCTTGGAGCCTATAAATTGCGACCCCAAGGGAGACCCTTTGAGCTCTCCTGGATGGCAGCGGCCTGTGACCAGCATCTCCCCGGGGCTGGGAGCCTCTCGGATATCAAAACCCTTACGGTGTTTCTGCTGCCAGAGCTGAGGGAAGGGCAGGGCCAAGTCAACCCGCGCGAGTCTCAGTTATCGCCCGTTGAGGAATGCCGAGGCATTGTGGGTATTTACTCTAAACTCAAGAGGAGGGAGATTTTACTTTGAGCTACCTTCTCTTTCACCCACCCTCTTCTGCTTACTGGTGTGTGGGTACATACTTCATCCTACTGGACACTTTTGTCTCTGTGTGTGCGTCTGCGTCTGCGCTGGCCGTAAGGGTTTTGGGCCGGACGCTCGAGGCGGGAGCGGTCCCTCAACCGCACGGGCCCACGGCGGCTGGAGCGGCTGCTGCCCTCGAGCGCTGGGGAGTCCTGGGATGGCCCCGATCCAGCCGGGCTACCAGTGCCAGAGCCAGCCATGTCTGAGATGTCAGTGGAGTCTGTAAGAGGAAGCAGGATAGTCCTGGGCACAGAGGCCACTGTGCAGAGGCCAGAGCGGTGCCCCCAGCCCTCCCGGGGCAGAGAGGCTCTGCCAAGCCCAGCCTGGGCACCCGCTGCCAGGCCTTGCCTGGGCCCTGGCCCCAGCCCAGGGGCATGAAGGTGCTTTGCCTCTTACCGGTGCCCTGGCCAGCACAGCTCTCGCACTCCCAGCTGGTTCTGCTGGTGCTCAAGTTGGAGCAGCGCCGGTGGGTGCCCTCGGCAGCGCAGGATCTGCAGAGCAGCAGTTCCCAGGGCCTGGGGAAGCAAAAGGGTTCATGGCTGTGAGGACAGAGTGACCGCAGCACGGGAATGTGCGGCACAGCTCCTGCTCTCAGTCCTTCTGCTTCAAGCTCTTGGCGAGGCAGAGATCCCGTGCAGAGCCCAGGGTGCTGCTTTGGCTACTTACCCCCGTTCCTCTGCCTGCTCCCTGCCTCCAGGACAAAGGCACTGGCGGGCATCGCAGCGGCTGTGCCTCAGCATTAGTGCTTCATCCTGAGCCCCGTTGTCCTGTGATGGCAATCTGATGGAGAAAGGGAAATGGCTGAGCCCCTGCTGCCCCGGCATGAGGCCGATGCAGGGAATCCCTCCTCCTCTCCCCTGCCCGGTTTCCAGCTCCTGCGTGAAGCTGAAGCCCAGGCAGACGGGACAGCGGAGGGGCAGGACTGCAGGGGCAGCCCCGGGCACGGCACAGGGCTTGCAGCCTCCTGTGCTGTGAGCCGGCAGGACACCAACCTCAAGGGCAGTCGGATGCCCATGGTGACCATGTTCAGGATGAAGTCACGCCTGTCTCTGCACAGGGGGCACTTGAAGGCACTAATACCGCTGTACCGAGCCTGGCCCTGCGGCGGAAACAAAAGGAGCAGGAGTGAGGCCCTGGTGCTGCCCAGCGCCTGCCGTGCCCCGGGGGTGAGGGAACGGCTCCTACCTGGATGCAGCCCCTGTGGAACCAGGCGTGTTTGCAGGTGGGGCACACCATGTTGCGGTAGGACTTTGTGTCCTCCACACGCTCCAGGCAGATGAGGCAGGTGCTGTCGTCGTCCGGAGCCGCCTCCACCTGCTGCTCTGGGCGGTGCTCTCTGCAGAAGGACCTGGGGGGCAGAGGGAAGGGATGGGTGAGGTGAGAAGCGCTGGGTCCTTCCCCGGTGGGGGCGAGGAGGGGAGAGGGGGTACCTGTATGGAGAGAAGTACTGGGTGATGCATTCACCCTCGATGGCGCAGGGCAGATGAAAGCTGCGGTCACAGCCCTCCTGGCAGCAGGTGACGGCGGCCCCGCTCTCCCCGCAGACGAAGCATCGCTGGAGAGAGCAGAGCAGCCCCGTCAGCGGCAGCCTCAGGGCCTCCCCAGCCAGCCCCACGCCTCCGGGCAGGGCGCAGGACGTGGCCGCTGCCGGGCCACAGCCCACAGATCCGCCCGGCGCACGAGGCTCCTGGGCTGGAGCTCTGTGGAGCTGCGGGGAGCAGGGCTTTTGTCCCGGGGCTGCTTGGAGGGGCGGGGATTTCTTTCCTGGGCTCTGGGCTAAGGTGCCCCAAACCTGTCCTGGCACAAATCTCCCCGATCTTGTCAGGTCCTCACCTTCTGCTCGACCTGCTCGACTGTGCAGCGAATGTGCTCAGGGTCAAATCCCAGCACCCCTGATTCCTCGTCCTGCCAGTAAAGAAGCTTGTTGGCAAAAAACTGCAGAAGAGAAGAGAAGAGAAGATGAGCTGATGAGGAGAGCATGGGCAGAAGTGCCTGTCGGTGAGCTGGAGGGAGCCCTGGGGCACTCACCAGGCAGAAGAGGTGGGCACAGAGCCCTCCCTGCTGGATTTTCTCGCCACAGAGAAACGGGTCCGCCGCTGCCCGGCCACACAGCACGCACACTGGAGGGAGAGAGCAAATGCCGTCGGGAATGAGCACCTCTGCGGGGCCGGGGGAGGCGTCCCTGAGGGATCGTCCCCAGGGCCCTGCTCCGTCCCTGGGGGGTGAGGGGCAGGGCTGGGGGCCGTGGCGAGGAAGGGGCATCGCAGGCACTGCCTCCCCCTGCCACCGCGCTCGGCCCCACGCTGACTGCCCCGACAGCCCCCCTGCTGTGCTGCGGGAGGGACACTTTGCTCTCACCGTGCTCCATCGAGTCGGGGGCCTCCTCCTCTCTCCTCTCAGCCATGGACAGGTCCACAGCGGGCGCCGGGAGCGTCCCTGTCCCAGGAGCACTGGGCTGTCTCTGAGGGAGAAGCGGGGCGCGGGTCAGCTCTCAGCACAGCCCCAGCGCCCCGAGGCGTGGGACCCCCCCTCCTCCCTCGGCAGCCCCCCGCAAGCCCCCTCCCTCCCCTGCCCGCTCCTCACCTCCCAGGTGACACTGACACACAGCTGGAGCCACAGAGCCAGAGCCTCCCGCTCCTCCTCACTACTCACCTCCTCCTCGCTACTCGCCACCTCCTCGCTACTCGCCACGTCGTCACTGTGCGCCTCCTCCTCCTCCTCCTCACTGCTCGCCTCCTCCTCACTAACTCGCCGCCGCCTCCTCCTCGCTACTCAACTCCTCCGCGCCAACTCACGCCTGCTCACTACTCGCCTTCTCCTCCTCAAAGGATGGCCGCTGCCCTGGCGCTGCTGGTCACATCCAGCGTTACTGGGACACAGCAGGGGCGGGGCTTCACTCGGCCAATGGGGGCAGAGCTGCCCTGGTCACTAGGATACTGGGCAGGGGCAGAGTTTCGCTCAGCCAATCACAAAAGTGCTGCTGCCCTAATTGTTAGCAGCTGGAAGGGGGCGGGGCTTAGCTCGGTGAATGACAGCAGTGCTGCCCAATTGCTAGAAGTTGGATGGGGGCGGGGCTTTGATCGATGAATGACAGCAGTGATGCCCAAGTGCCAGGAGCCGGATGGGGGCGGGGCTTTGCTTGGTGAATGACAGCAGTGCTGCCCAAGTGCTAGGAGCTGGAAGGGGGAGGGGCTTTGCTCGGTGAATGACAGCAGTGCTGCCCAAGTGCCAGGAGCTGGATGGGGGCGGGGCTTTGCTCGGTGAATGACAGCAGTGCTGCCCAAGTACCAGGAGCTGGATGGGGGCGGGGTTTGCTCGTTGAATGACAGCAGTGCTGTCCAAGGGCCAGGAACTGGATGGGGGCGGGGCTTTGCTAAGTGAATGACAGCAGTGCTGCCCAAGTGCCAGGAGCTGGATGGGGGCGGGGTTTGCTCGTTGAATGACAGCAGTGCTGTCCAAGTACCAGGAGCTGGATGGGGGCGGGGTTTGCTCGTTGAATGACAGCAGTGCTGCCCAAGTGCCAGGAGCTGGATGGGGGCGGGGTTTGCTCGGTGAATGACAGCTGTGCTGCCCAAGTGCCAGGAGCTGGATGTGGGCGGGGCTTTGCTCGGTGAATGACAGCAGTGCTACCCAAGAGCTAGGAGCCGGATGGGGGCGGGGCTTTGCTCGGTGAATGACAGCAGTGCTGCCCAAGTGCCAGGATCTGGATGGGGGCGGGGCTTTGCTCGGTGAATGACAGCAGTGCTGCCCAAGTGCCAGGAGCTGGATGGGGGCGGGGCTTTGCTCGTTGAATGACAGCAGTGCTGCCCAAGTGCCAGGAGCTGGATGCGGGCGGGGCTTTGCTCGGTGAATGACAGCAGTGCTGCCCAAGTGACAGTATCTGGATGGGGGCGGGGCTTTGCTCGGTGAATGACAGCAGTGCTGCCCAAGTGCCAAGAGCTGGATGTGGGCGGGGCTTTGCTCGGTGAATGACAGCAGTGCTGCCCAAGAGCCAGGAGCTGGATGGGGGCGGGGCTTTGCTCGGTGAATGACAGCAGTGCTGCGCAAGTGCTAGGAGCTGGAAGAGGGCGGGGCTTTGCTCTGTGAATGACAGCAGCACTGAGCAAGTGCTAGGAGCTGGATGGGGGCGGGGTTTGCTCGTTGAATGACAGCAGTGCTGCCCAAGTGCCAGGAGCTGGATGTGGGCGGGGCTTTGCTCGGTGAATGACAGCAGAGCTGCCGAAGTGCTAGGGGCCGTATGGGGGCGGGGCTTTGCTCGGTGAATGACAGCAGCACTGACCAAGTGCCAGGAGCTGGATGGGGGCGGGGCTTTGCTCGGTGAATGACAGCAGTGCTGCCCAAGTGCCAGGAGCTGGATGGGGGCGGGGCTTTGATCTGTGAATGACAGCAGTGCTGCCCAAGTGCCAGGAGGTGGATGTGGGCGGGGCTTTGCTCGGTGAATGACAGCAGTGCTGCCCAAGTGCTAGGGGCCATATGGGGGCGGGGCTTTGCTCGGTGAATGACAGCAGCACTGACCAAGTGCTAGGAGCTGGATGGGGGCGTGGCTTTGCTCGGTGAATGACAGCAGTGCTGCCCAAGTACCAGGAGCTGGATGGGGGCGGGGTTTGCTCCCTGAATGACAGCAGTGCTGCCCAAGTGCCATAAGCTGGATGGGGGCGGGGTTTGCTCCCTGAATGACAGCAGTGCTGCCCAAGTGCCAGGAGCTGTATGGGGGCGGGGTTTGCTCCGTGAATGACAGCAGTGCTGCCCAAGTACCAGGAGCTGGATGGGGGCGGGGCTTTGCTCTGTGAATGACAGCAGTGCTGCCCAAGTACCAGGAGCTGGATGGGGGCGGGGCTTTGCTCTGTGAATGACAGCAGTGCTGCCCAAGTACCAGGAGCTGGATGTGGGCGGGGCTTTGCTCGGTGAATGACAGCAGTTCTGCCCAAGAGCTAGCAGCTGGAAGGGGGCGGGGCTTTGCTCGGTGAATGACAGCAGTTCTGCCCAAGAGCTAGCAGCTGGAAGGGGGCGGAGCTTTGCTCTGTGAATGACAGCAGTGCTGCCCAAGTGCCATAAGCTGGATGGGGGCGGGGTTTTCTTGGTGAATGAGAGCAGTGCTGCCCAATTGCTAGGGGCCGTATGGGGGCGGGGCTTTGCTCGGTGAATGACAGCTGTGCTGCCCAAGATCCAGGAGCTGGATGTGGGCGGGGCTTTGCTCGGTGAATGACAGCAGTGCTGCCCAAGTGCCAGGAGCTGGATGGGGGCGGGGCTTTGCTCGGTGAATGACAGCAGTGCTGCCCAAGTGCCAGGAGCTGGATGGGGGCGGGGCTTTGCTCGCTGAATGACAGCAGTGCTGGCCGAGCGCCAGGAGCTGGATGGGGGCGGGGCTTTTCTCGGTGAATGACAACAGTTTTGTCCACGTGCTAGGGGCCGTATGGGGGCGGGGCTTTGCTAAGTGAATGACAGCAGTGCTGGCCAACTGCTAGGAGCTGGATGGGGGCGGGGCTTTGCTCGGTGAATGACAGCCGTGCTGCCCAAGTACTAGAGATAGATGGGGGCGGGGTTTGCTCGGTGAATGACAGCAGTGCTGCCCAAGTGCCATAAGCTGGATGGGGGCGGGGTTTGCTCGGTGAATGACAGCAGTGTTGCCCAAGTGCCAAGAGCTGGATGGGGGCGGGGCTTTGCTCGGTGAATGACAGCACTGCTGTCCAAGTGACAGGAGCTGGATGGGGGCGGGGCTTTGCTCTGTGAATGACAGCAGTGCTGCCCAAGTGCCAGTATCTGGATGGGGGCGGGGCTTTACTCGGTGAATGACAGCAGTGCTGCCCAAGTGCCAGGAGCTGGATGGGGGCGGGGTTTGCTCCGTGAATGACAGCAGTGCTGCCCAAGTGCCAGGAGCTGGATGGGGGCGGGGCTTTGCTCGGTGAATGACAGCAGTGCTGCCCAAGTGCCAGGAGCTGGATGGGGGCGGGGCTTTGCTCGGTGAATGACAGCAGTGCTGCCCAAGTGCCATAAGCTGAATGGGGGCGGGGCTTTGCTCGGTGAATGACAGCAGCACTGACCAAGTGCTAGGAGTTTTATGGGGGCGTGGCTTTCGTCGGTGAATGACAGCAGTGCTGCCCAAGTGCCAGGAGCTGGATGTGGGCGGGGCTTTGCTCGGTGAATGACAGCAGTGCTGCCCAAGTGCCAGGAGCTGGATGGGGGCGGGGCTTTGCTCGGTGAATGACAGCAGTGCTGCCCAAGTGCCAGGAGGTGGATGGGGGCGGGGCTTTGCTCGGTGAATGACAGCAGTGCTGGCCAAGCGCCAGGAGCTGGATGGGGGCGGGGCTTTTCTCGGTGAATGACAACAGTTTTGTCCACGTGCTAGGGGCCGTATAGGGGCGGGGCTTTGCTCGGTGAATGACAGCAGTGCTGCCCAAGTGCCAGGAGCTGTATTGGGGCGGGGCTTTGCTCGGTGAATGACAGCAGTGCTGCCCAAGTGCCATAAGCTGGATGGGGGCGGGGTTTGCTCGGTGAATGACAGCAGTGCTGCCCAAGTGCCATAAGCTGGATGGGGGCGGGGTTTGCTCGGTGAATGACAGCAGTGCTGCCCAAGTGCCAAGAGCTGGATGGGGGCGGGGCTTTGCTCGGTGAATGACAGCAGTGCTGTCCAAGTGACAGGAGCTGGATGGGGGCGGGGCTTTGCTCTGTGAATGACAGCAGTGCTGCCCAAGTGCCAGTATCTGGATGGGGGCGGGGCTTTACTCGGTGAATGACAGCAGTGCTGCCCAAGTGCCAGGAGCTGGATGGGGGCGGGGTTTGCTCCGTGAATGACAGCAGTGCTGCCCAAGTGCCAGGAGCTGGATGGGGGCGGGGCTTTGCTCGGTGAATGACAGCAGTGCTGCCCAAGTGCCAGGAGCTGGATGGGGGCGGGGCTTTGCTCGGTGAATGACAGCAGTGCTGCCCAAGTGCCAGGAGCTGGATGGGGGCGGGGTTTGCTCCGTGAATGACAGCAGTGCTGCACAAGTGCCAGGAGCTGTATGGGGGCGGGGCTTTGCTCGGTGAATGACAGCAGTGCTGCCCAAGTGCCATAAGCTGAATGGGGGTGGGGCTTTGCTCGGTGAATGACAGCAGTGCTGCCCAAGTGCCAGGAGCTGGATGGGGGCGGGGTTTGCTCCGTGAATGACAGCAGTGCTGCACAAGTGCCAGGAGCTGGATGGGGGCGGGGCTTTGCTCGGTGAATGACAGCAGTGCTGCCCAAGTGCCATAAGCTGAATGGGGGCGGGGCTTTGCTCGGTGAATGACAGCAGCGCTGACCAAGTGCTAGGAGTTTTATGGGGGCGGGGCTTTGCTCGTTTAATGACAGCAGTGCTGCCCAAGTGCCAGGAGCTGGATGGGGGCGGGGCTTTGCTCGGTGAATGACAGCAGTGGTGCCCAAGTGCCAGGAGCTGGATGTGGGCGGGGCTTTGCTCGGTGAATGACAGCAGTGCTGCCCAAGTGCCAGGAGCTGGATGGGGGCGGGGCTTTGCTCGGTGAATGACAGCAGTGCTGCCCAAGTGCCAGGAGGTGGATGGGGGCGGGGCTTTGCTCGGTGAATGACAGCAGTGCTGGCCAAGCGCCAGGAGCTGGATGGGGGCGGGGCTTTGCTCGGTGAATGACAACAGTTTTGTCCACGTGCTAGGGGCCGTATAGGGGCGGGGCTTTGCTCGGTGAATGACAGCAGTGCTGCCCAAGTGCCAGGAGCTGTATTGGGGCGGGGCTTTGCTCGGTGAATGACAGCAGTGCTGCCCAAGTGCCAGGAGCTGAATGGGGCGGGGATTTGCTCGGTGAATGACAGCAGTGCTTCCCAAGAGCTAGGAGCCGGATGTGGGCGGGGCTTTGCTCAGTGAATGACAGCAGTGCTGCCCAAGTGCCAGGATCTGGATGTGGGCGGGGCTTTGCTCGGTGAATGACAGCAGTGCTGCCCAAGTGCCAGGAGCTGGATGGGGGCGGGGCTTTGCTCGGTGAATGACAGCAGTGCTGCCCAAGTGCCATAAGCTGGATGGGGGCGGGGTTTGCTCCGTGAATGACAGCAGTGCTGCCCAAGTGCCAGGAGCTGGATGGGGGCGGGGTTTGCTCCGTGAATGACAGCAGTGCTGCCCAAGTGCCAGGAGCTGTATTGGGGCGGGGCTTTGCTCGGTGAATGACAGCAGTGCTGCCCAAGTGCTAGGAGCTGGAAGGGGGCGGGGCTTTGCTCGGTGAATGACAGCAGTGCTGCCCAAGTGCCAGGAGCTGGATGGGGGCGGGGCTTTGCTCGGTGAATGACAGCAGTGCTGCCCAAGTGACAGTATCTGGATGGGGGCGGGGCTTTGCTCGGTGAATGACAGCAGTGCTGCCCAAGTGCCAAGAGCTGGATGTGGGCGGGGCTTTGCTCGGTGAATGACAGCAGTGCTGCCCAAGTGCCAGGAGCTGGATGTGGGCGGGGCTTTGCTCGGTGAATGACAGCAGTGCTGCCCAAGTGCCAGGAGCTGGATGTGGGCGGGGCTTTGCTCGGTGAATGACAGCAGTGCTGCCCAAGTGCTAGGAGCTGGAAGAGGGCGGGGCTTTGCTCTGTGAATGACAGCAGCACTGAGCAAGTGCTAGGAGCTGGATGGGGGCGGGGTTTGCTCGGTGAATGGCGGCAGCGTCATCAGCATTCAAGTTAGAAGATTAACGTTGTCTAAATTAATGACGCCCTTGTCTTAGAAGATTAACGGCGTCTAGATTAACGACGGCGAAAAGCGAAAGAATTTGTGCTCCTTAGGGAAGAAACAGAGAAGAAGGGGATCGGTAGAGTAACAAAGCAGAAATTTATCTACCGGTTGTGCACGCTTAGTAGCGCTTGTTGAAAGTGCTGAGAGGAACGAGTTGTTGAAATGAGCATGCGCCAGAGCCACACACGGGTTTGCTGTCACAAGAATATATAAGGACTTGTTTTTCTAATAAACGTTGGAGCTTGACTGTTAACCATATCGGGGTGTGTCTTGTCTCACAGCCTCGTCCTGCAAATAAGGGGGTTCCTGCTACACCCGCTGTTCAGAAGAACAGATGCAACCTTCCGCAACTTTTCTTTGCCTGTTGCTGACGTAGAGCACAGGAAGATGGCTTATGGCAGAGGCTGTTATTTTCTCTGACCTGAGTGGAAGGAGTTCCAGTTGTGCAAAAATGAATCTAAAGACATAATTTTCCTTTGCTTTCTGCTTGAATTGAAGCCATCAGCTGGTGGCAGAAACTCTCCAGGTTTCTAGTTCCGTGGATCCCATGGAACAGAAGAAGCATTCGCTATCCTGAACAATTTTTTTTGGTGGATAATGGAACAGAGGGGTGTAGAATATCTGTGTGGTATAATGCATAGCCATGTGATGTATTCTGTATGGGTTCAGAAGGTTGTTACAATCATTATCCTTGCTTTTTTTATATCAGTAATAGGAAATGACAAGTCACACCTGAAGAACTTGCACACTGTCTTCTCTGACAGCACCTTCAAATCACCAGGATTGGCCACAGTCCCATAACAAGGTTATGCCCAGTTTAAGAGCTCCCATGAAGAAATCAGCAGTGAGACAAGTGATGGTCAGTCACAAGTGCTTTTTTCCTTTTTAAGTGAGACTTCATTCTGAGAATTAAATGAAATCCTTTTGGCATTTTTTTTTTTTTTAAATTCACTATCTGAAAGCTTCTTTTTAAGTGAAATTTTGAAATCTAGATTTGTATTAAAGGGCAGAAGGCAGTACCATATCATCCTCTTATTTTTAGTTTGAAAGGAGAATGTGTGTGTTTGGTTGAAATCCAAGTATAACAGCGAATGTGGTTGGACCGGCACACAGAGTTAATTAAAAGTATGCCAGAAAGCCGTCAGGTCTGCCCTGACAACAGCAGTAATGATGGACTTCTTACATTCTGAGCAGCATTAACATTTAAATTCCTACACCTCTCCATTAGAGTTAAAGTTTCTGACCCAGAGCCCTGAGGCACCAACCGCAGGCAATGAGGCTGCATATCACTGCACCATTTGTCTCTGTCAGGGAGCCAGGAAGGGATCTGTTCGTTGTGGAGCTGAGAAATTAATTTTTGATTACCTGATTTTCTGAACACAAACAGACGGCCCACTGCAATTCAAAGTCATTCTTTTGGGGAATGCATCAAAATGAGGATCTGCAGGCTTTCTGCGGACTCACGTGTGTTTCACCAAGCATTTAGTTTTCCTTTTGGCGCCGTGGCGCTCTGGAAGTGGCAGCGTGTTGCTTTGGGGCTGGAAGGGTGGGAGGTTGCTCAGCAGTAAAGCGGCCTGATGGATCAATTGCCACGGCAAGTCCAACGCTTCTGTTGAAGTTCTTCAGGGTGAGGTGCCAAGCTTCAGCTTCAGCGTTGTGTGGTGTGGCCGACGGGGAAGAGATGCCCCAGTGCCCTGGGCAGCTGTTAGGCTGAGCAGTTCTCCTGGGGATGCAGAGAAATGCTCTGAGTGCTGCCATGGACAGGCCGGCTCCGCAGAGTTTTACTCTGCCTCTGTAGGCAGCAAGAGGCTGGGAAAGGAATTTGCAGCTTTCTAGAGAGTTGAGTTGGAGTATTCGGTAGTTCAGGGTTGTTGGTCAGCAGCAGGGCAAGTGCTATAGGGGAGGGAAAATAAAATCCTACTGCAGTGCTGCCTAACAGAGGTCAGGCTTGGGTTCCTCGTTACTGTAAGTTGTCTCACACATTTCAGACAAGAATGATTTAACAGCACAGAGACACTGCACACAGATTTCTCTGAGACGGCACCATGCCAAGGAAAGGCGACGCTATCTTGTGGATTTTCTTTATGTATTCCTGCACGAAGCTGCGGCTATTTCTGTTTTTCAGTCTGTGACTCTGGCAGGAAGACACTGGCTGGGCGGCACACGGTGTTCTGCAGAGGCACAAGGTGCTGCCGACGGCAGGAGCTGCCGTGGCTGGGGCAGGCGCAGCTCTCTGTGTTCCACCGGGCTCCTTCTCTGCCTGGGAAAGGAGAGTGGGATGGCATGCTCCTGGGTCGCAGAGTTTACATCACAGACTGTTACGGCGAAGGACCTTAAAAATGCATTTTCCCACTTGTAGTGGCACCTTGTGGAAGTTCAGTACTGAACACTTGTACCGTGGGTCCTCGTAAGGTTGCGGTGAAGCGGAGGAGGGATGGAGCAGAGAGCTGGGGTTGTGATCAGCTCTGCCTGAAGAATCTCCTGCTGAATGGGAGTGCAAAAAGTCACCTGCGGAGTCAGTTGTTCAGAGACTTACTATTTGAGTAAGCCAGACAGACCTGGAGTAGGAGTGGAGACAGGACCTTCGGGTTGAAGAGATTACCTGAGGTGATGGAGCAGAAAGTGCTGAATTATGTAAAAGCTCCGAGTTTCCTCTGTGACTGACGTCCCTTTAGGTTATGCTGCCTTTCAGGTGCAATGTTGGAGTCCTTCTAGTTGATAGTTTGGTCAAACTCAAAAAATAAAAGCAAAATACAAGCTGGTGACAAGTTTTTATCTTCTTTCATATCCAAACAAGATAAAGTACAAGATTAATATTAGCTGTGGTAAGTCAGAAGACTTTCACAAGCTGTGTAACCAAGCAAATCATCTCCTGGCTCCGATTCCACTGAAAATGCCTTTTTGAAAGCAGAGAGTTGCTGAGTCAGAGCAGATGATCACCTGCTCTTTTTCCAAAAGGCATGAAATCTCCTTTTCCTCGGACACTCAGGCCAAGCCGTGCGGTGAGTGGAGCAGATGAAGGCTGCTGCTTTTGTCAACGCAAGCAGATCTTCCCTGGCAACAGTCAAGGGTGTTAGTGCGAGTCCTGGCGTTTTATGGCCTGCAAACCACAGGGCTGTTAATGTAACCTTATAAATAATGAGAATATATAATTTTGGAGACTTATTTTGTACATGGGAAATACCATGTGCGTTGGTAGTTTTTCTCTGCTTTATCTCTGATAAATGACACAAGAATCTTTAGTGTCATATTTTACTTTTTGAGATAGTCCGTGGAAAATGAACAGTTATCGATCTGTTCAGGGGTGGTACCTGCAAAACACTGTCTGACATGGGGGTTTGCACACCAAGATTTTTTTTAACGTGTGATGTTTACATTCTCGCAGACTGATCTGGAACGTCCCCAGGGATCAGGATGCCCAACTGTCCCTGACCCACTGTGCTGTCAGGTGCTGTCGTGCCTCCCGGGTATCCTGAGCGAAGGGGAAACAACAGCCCCATCACATCCCTGCAGTTCATCCTTCTGCGGACAGCCTGAGTCACCGTCTGGAAGGAGGACGCACACAGCACCCAGTTATTTGCAGGGTAGGAGGGCGCTTGCCTCCAGTGCAGGACTGGAGCTGAGAGCAGCGCCAGCTCAGCACACCTGTGATGAAGTACTGCCCAGGCAGGGACCAGGAGAAGGAAAATGAAGTCTTCATTTTTGTTTCCTTTCTCATCGCCTAAAGGAACCGATGAACGCTGAACTTAGTTCAATGTGCTCGTAGTTGTAAGCACGTGTGATTTGTTGTTTCGGTGTTCGTGGTTTTTTAGTGTTCTAGCCCAGTACTTTCCAATTCTGCCACTTGCACCCCGATGCAACCGATGTCCCAAACCCCCAGGACGTGGCAGCACAGTCTGGAAATCCTCTGTTCCCAGTTGAAACAAGTGGGAATTTTCAGTAGAAAAACTGCAGAGCTGTGCAAGGCCTTTCCTTCCTCTGGCTCCCTCTGCTTGGAGGAGGCAGGAGCTTTGCCTCTGGCTGCTGAAGGATGTGATTTTTCAAAACCGAGTTGGAATCTCTCTCTGTCCTCTTACCTGCACCTCACTGGAGAAGGTGGATGCTGTTCCTCAGTAATGAGGTGGCAGTGCTGGCAGGGGAGTTTGTCAAAGAAATATTACCTGTCTTTACTGGTAAAAGGAACCTGTTGGGTTTGGGGTTTTGTAAGATGCTAAACACGACTCTGGCTAAAGGTAAAGCCCATTTACAGAGTCTGTTTTGGATTACTGCTTTTTGTTCTTGAATCCTGTGCTGACTGAGGGTCTTACTGTATAAAACTTGTCAAATTCTGTCATTGCTCTGTGTCTGTTGTTACAGATCACGGCACCAGAACAGAGTCCAGCAGCTTCCGTCACCGTCAGGGCCGTCAAGATGAGGAAGGAGATGGAAGCCCGGAAAGGGCTCTTGGCCTGGGCACTCCTTAATGTGTCTCTCGCAGGCATGATATATCCTGAAATGTGCGTTAATTGTCACACCTGAGTCAAACAAGCAAAGCCTCCTCCTTCCTGTCTCCCGAAATATTTCCTGGGACGGAGTAGTTGCAAAATGCTAACTTCTCTTTTTTCTTTTCAGGACTGGAAACCTCATCAGCTCGTATTACAACATCGCGTGCTGGCCGCTCTGGTGCCTTGGTGAGTTGCTGCAGCATATAAATTGGTTTTCAGGGTTCTTTTCTTGTTTTCACTTGTCAGTTTGATTGCTGAAGAGGTAGACTTTACACTAGCTGTTTTATGAAAAAAAAAAATGGGTTTTTTTGTTTATTTAAATTGAAACCAAAGCTTGGGTTTGCTTTCTGCTGTGTCCCTTGAAACTTGGCATTTCATCCAGTGTAGTGACAGGTAAGGAGTGTTAACAGCTCTCTTAGATAGGAAGAACTTAGTTGGTGCCTTAAATCTGTTGACCGTGTAGAGGAAGGCTTTGGGGAACACGGCAGATTTCCCTGCTCTGTTGTACTGCGGGCGTGGATGGCATTTCACAAGAATTCAAGTTTGTTTTGGAGGAGCAGACTCTAAGCCAGCTGTATCAAATATGGTTAGAGGATGAAGCAGGAGGAGGAGAAAAATCCTGAGATGAGTGACAGATGAACTGACAGAAGATGGTTTTTGAGAAATACTGTGCAACTTCATTGTAGTAGATTTGGAAAATAACTGTCCATCTTTAAACATTCCATTTTAGCCGTACCGATTATCTCAATACAGGAAGGAAAATAATCTCCAAGGGTTCTGGTATAAAAAGGTGAAGAAATCTTGGCTGTTGCCCAGATTGGTACTTACCGACAGCACTAATAACTAGACCTGTTTTGAATGGGCATAAGCCCGTTTTTGCAAGCAAGACACTTTGGTTACTCCCCGTGCTCAAGCGACGGTAAAAACTTCTCTGTTTCTTCTAGAACTCCCACTGGCATCCCTGCTCAGCCTGAACGCCGCCTTTGGTTTCTGGGTGTGCTTCAAATACACAGGGGCACCGACCAGCCTGGTCGCGCGTCCTCGCCAGCAGAGCCTGCTGGGGTTGCAGAATGCAGGTGGGTGCAGTCAATCTCTCTGGCAATTCTGTTTTTATTCTTTTCTTTTGTTTCCAGACGGTCTCTGTCTCAAGGGCAGGATTCTCTAGCGAAGCGCGCTCTGAATCGCCTCCTCTGACAGGAGCGGTAACCTGAATTACCCGCAGCGTATTAAAATTCCCCACGTCAAGTGATCATTTGATGCGTGTTTGTGGGAGAACTGGAGGGGAAACAAACGCAGGCGGTGGGAAAGGGCAGGATGAGAGCGGCTGCTGAAGGACAGGGAGGGACTTGAACCCTGTGAGGCTGGGCAGGGAATCTGTGACTTGTCCACGGAAGTAGGAGCCAGGCAGAGAGCGCAGGTTCATATTTAATTTTGATGTCCTACTCCTGTCACGCGGGGCCAGGAGAACCCAAGGAGAGGTGTTGTGGTAGAGATGGACACAACAATGTTTTTGCAGCAGAATAGCCTCCTTTACGGCTCCTCTCATATCTTATCTACTTTATCCTTTTATCCACACATCATTCTCATTGGTTACACGGATATTAGACTATTATTTTATTGCTACTTTTCTGGAAATTCCACACTGCTCAGGTATCTGATAACCACAGTATTTTTCTTCAGCTTATCATTTCCATTCTCAGGCTGGCTGACAGAGCGCTCCTCCGGGACTTGTCCAGCTGCTCGGGGGTACACAACAAGCTGGTCAGGGTCAAACAGTTCTCTCTGTGTCAGGCATTTGGTGGAGGCGCTGCCTCCCCTGACGGTTATGTGCCAGGGTCCCAGGCCAAAGCGTGCAGGCGGGGTGTCTGCCATCTCCCAGGGCTGGTGAATGCCTTGCAGCCAGGAGTGGTTGAAAATGTCCTCCAGGGATGGTCTGTCTGAAGGTTGCAAGGACAAGCACCACCTGATAAGATGCTCGCACTCTGGGGAGAGAAACCAGACACCGCCGGTCAGAGAAGGCTCCTGTCCACCTTCCCCCACCGTCCGCAGTGCCCGGGCCGTGCTGGCTGTGCTCAGAGCTACCCCCAAACCTCCCAGTCCAGGAGCTGTTTTGGAGGAGAGCGGGATGGCAGGACACGTGCCACCTCCCCCCGGTAACCGCGGGAGATCACCCTCCTCCCGTGCCACCTCCCCCAGCTGACCCCGGGACATCACCCTCCTCCACAGCCCTAAGAGCGGGGATGCTCCTGCGCCCGGGGCCGTCTCCCACACCCGCTGCCCGCCACGACGCCGGGTACCCACCGAGGGAGATCGGCTGGGGGAAGAAGAGCTGGCCCCTGACGATGTCCTCATCCTGCTTGAAGGGGACGTCCCCGCAGACCAAGTCGAAGAGCAGGATGCCCAGGGACCAGACTGTTGCTGACCAGCCGTGGTAGTAGTGGAAGCGGACCCACTCCGGCGGGCTGTACTCTCGTGTTCCTGCAGGAGACAGGCGGAGCTCGTCAGGTGGATGGTGCCCAATCCCAGATCCTCACCCGAGCGTCCCTGGGGACACGGGGGCTGCACCGGTGGCGGAGGGGACAACGCACGGTGTGACCCGCCACCCCCTCGCCAACATGGGACTCTTGCTTACAAACTTTGGGTTGTAAAGAAAGCCACCGGTGAGAGAAGAGGGCAGCACGGGCCCGGCTGTTACGTGCAAAAAAACCCCTTGCCAAAGAAAAAAAATCTAAAAAGCCAAGGCAAACAAGGGGAGCGGAGCAGCCCAAGCCCTTCCACGCCTGCAAACCAAACTGGCCAGTATACGGGTTTTGCAGGCCCCCCCGCACCCACACCCTCTGCAACCCCACCGGTGTTTGTTTTTGTCAGGCTGGCTCCCCCCTCCCCAGCCCCGGGCAGGGTGGGTGGCAGCGGCTGGGAGCCGGCTCCCATTTCACAACATCCACCCCGCGCCAAAAAGCAACTTGGCAGCCGGATGAGTAATTAATTCCCCCACGCCCCCTCCCAAGGGGGAACCGGTGCCCGGCCAGGCTGGGCCGTGCAGTGCCGGGAGCAGCCCCCCGGGTGTGGGCTCACCTGCAAATTCGGTGTAGGCCGCGTCCTGGAGGAAGGTGCCACAGCCGAAGTCGATGAGCTTCAGCTCATCGGTGGCGAGGTCGATGATGATATTTTCCGTCTTGATGTCCCGGTGCAGGACACCGCAGGCGTTGCAGTGCCGCACGGCCTCCAGCACCTGCCGGAACAGCCCCCGCGCCACCTCCTCCGACAAGGATCCCCTCTCGAGCGTGAAATCGAAGAGATCCTGCACGAGCTCGGGACGCTCCATCACCAGGACGAAGCTGTCCGGCAGCTCGAACCAGTCGAGCAGGTGGCTGATGCCACGGAAGCCGGAGGAGCCCACGGCGTTCAGCAGCACGATCTCCATCGGTACTCGAGTGCCGCTGGGCTGCGGGGGGACGCGATGCCGTCAGAGGGACGGGGCAAGGGGCCGGTAGCCCCCGCCTGGGGTGCCCCAGTGCCCCCACCCGACCCCACCGGTGCCTGGGGGTCCCCCCTGCCAAGGGGGTGCTCCTGTGCCCCCCTCCCACCCCGCCCCGGTACTGGACAGCCCATTCCCCCGGGATGCTCCGTGTCCCCCAGTGACTCCCCGCCCGCTCCCACCGTGGTGTCCCGGTTTCCACCCTCTTGGGCCTCCCCTTATCCCCCCGCCCGTGACGCCCCGGTTTCTCCCGGCAGCCCCGGTCACTCACCAGCTCACCCCACGCTGTGACGCGTTCCCGGGACACGTGTTTGATGGCCACCTGCAAGACAAGGGGAGCGGCGGGATGAGCCTCCTCCTCCTGATCCTCCTCCCCCCGCCCCGCCGCCGTCCCGCCACTTACCGGGCTGCCATCGGAGAGGCGGGTGCCCGAGTACACGGAGCCGTAGCCGCCGCTCCCCAGTAGCGGCCCCTGCCGGTACAGCTCCTCCAGCCGCCCATTCTCCGTCCCTGTGGGCCAGACCGGGCCGTCACCGCTCGGCCCCGCCCGCCCAACCGCCCCCCCGCTCAACCGGCCCGGCCCGCTCTGACCGGGCGCTGCTGTGGCCGCGCGTCGCTCCCCGCCGCTCCCGGAACGGAGATGGGCCGCCGAGGTGATCTCCGGCACCGGCACCGCGGCCCCCTCGCTCCATTCCGGGGCCGGGCTTGGCAGCTCCCGACCCGGACCAGTCACCGGGGGCTCGGTGCCGGCGCTCAGGCTGCCGAGCGGCTCCAGGCGGGCGGGGGAGCCTGAGGAGAAGGAGATGGACACGGGGGAGGCAGGGACGGAGGGGGCGGCCTCGATGCTGCGGCTCCCGGTCGGCCCCGGGGAAAGCGGGGGCCGGGCCATGGCCGGGCAGAACTGGGTGGTGGCGCCGCTGCACCGGGACGTCCAGCGGTTCCAACGCCAACATGGGCGGCGGATCCTGGCACGGCGGGAAGGGGAAGGGGCCGGAGGCGCCCGGCAGGGTTTGGGGGCGAGAAACGCCGGGACAGGCAGACAGCTGCTGATGCAGCCCATTGCTCATCCGCTGCGTGACTGCCCAGCCGCAGGCTCACTGCCCAGGGAGCCCCAGCACATTCCGTGGTTGCCACGGCCCCATTGCCCAGGGAGCCCCGGCACGTTCCATGGTTGCCACGGCACGTTCCGTGGTTGCCACGGCCCCATTGCCCAGGGAGCCCCAGCACGTTCCATGGTTGCCACGGCACGTTCCGAGGTTGCCACGGCCCCTTTGCCTAGGGAGCCCCGGCATGTTCCGCGGTTGCCACGGCTCACAGGATGCAAACGGGGCGGGGCGGGGGCGCAGGGATGGGGTGCATTCCGGCCCGGCCCTGCCACCAGCACCGCCCAGCTGGCCGCCACAGAGCTCCTCTTCCTTCCGCATCTGCACCAAAGGCCCCATGGTTTATTGCCTTGTTGTTCACTTCATTGTGCTTTCCCTGCCATCTCACAACTTCCCGGTGGAGCCCGTCCCGCCCTCCCGCCCCACCGTTACTTCATCACTGGCAAACCGCTGCCAGAACTCTTCCCTCTTCTAGTAAAAGTGGCAACTCCAGCTGGGGACTCTTGACTAATAACCCTTTTAAAATTTTTTTTCCCCTCCTCTTTTTTTCCCCTCAGAAGTCACTGAGATGCTTCCCCAAGTTCCAGAGATAAGATAAATAATTTCCTGGATGGGGTCTCTGATTACCAGAGAGGAGGGTGCTCAGAGCCACCCCGGCACAGAGAAGACCGGCACGTGGGGGCCAGAAAGAGGCCAGGAAAAATCGATGTGACACGCAGAGATCTCTGGGGCACGTGCGCACACACACACTGCCTGCAGACACACGCCGGGTACAAAGAGAAGGTGCGATGCCCACCCGGAGCGTGCGCACACCCGCGCTGCAAGAGACACGCTGGAACACAGAGCGCAAGGCGCAGTGTGCACACACACCCCGAGTGTGCGCACACACACACACACACACGCGCTGCAGCACGAGGAATGCACCCTCCCACCCCCCGCACGCACCCACCCCGCGTGCACCCGCCCCTGCGCCCACCCGCGAGCTCCCAGCGAGCTCCCAGCGATGCGCGCGCTCGCAGAACGCCCCTCCCACGGGGGCACACGCAAACTCTGCCCTCCTCTCCCCGCTGCAGCTTTTCCAGCTCTTTCTGGGGCTTCCTCCCCCGGCTTCTTAAACACCTTCTGACAGCGGCGCTGCCACCAGCGCTGACGGGCTCAGCCGTGGCCGGCAGCGGGGCCGCCTTGGGGCCGGGGAAGCTTCCAGCAGGTTCTCGCAGGAGCCGCCCCTGTAGCCCCGCACCCCCCCCAACCCGACCCCAACCCAAACTGCATTTCCCCTATCGCCCCGCTGTTAAGGGATGCTGCTGCTAAAATAGAGGGTTCTTTGAATACAGAATATTTAATAGGTTATAGAAAAACATCTCAAGAAGCAAACGTGCTGAATTTATAAACTACTTCTTCTCTAAGCAGAACATATCTCCTGTCCACGGAAAATAACTGACTAGCTAACTAAATGGTAAAAATATAGACATAATTCACATTTCTTCCTTTAAAAGTAAAAAAATCCGTAGTGTTACATTTCTTCTCTATAGGAAACTCCCGCACCAGAGGCTGCTGATGGGTCCTTTAAAGACACAGCAAGCAGTTCTTGTGGTGGTATTTTTTTCTCCCCCAAGTGTTTCTGTGTCGTCTGAGAATGAAGCTGGTCAGTGTCAATGCAGATGTCTCTGTCTCTGGAAAAATCTTGTCCCTTGGCAGTGCCAGCAGTATGGGGGGAGTGTCCCAAAGTCTGTGTGGGCTCTGAAGGGTGTCTGGCCCTTGGACGAGAGATGCCGGACTGCTCCAGTAAGACGGGGAACCGTGGGGCAGGGGCTGAGGCCCGGACAGGTACCGGATCTCAGGGGGTGTCTTCGTGTGCGCGCGTGGGAGCGGAAGGGCAGAGCCTGCCTGGGAAAGGGAGAGCCCCTGGCCCGGGCTGTCTGACCTGGCGTGGAGCCCTCGTGCCTCTTCCCTCCCCTGCTCCCGGCACGCACATTGTGCCACTCGTCCCCCTGAGCTCCGAGCGAGCGTCGGGGACAACCTCTGGGCTGCAGGGAGGTGCCTGGAGGGAAGGGCCGCCCCGAGGTGCCCCAGGCCGGCAGAGGAGGCTGCAGCAAGCCTTTGGCTCCAGGTGGCATCCCCAGCCCTGCCCAGGGCTCACAGACACCCCCCCGCGGAGGCCGCGTCGTCTCCTCTGCAAAGGCCGAGAACCGGGGGCTGCTGGTCCCCAAGCGCAGCGAAGGCCGGGGGCTGCTGCCAGGGCCCTGTGGTCCCCGCTGGAGCCCCCGGCCAGCGGCACCTCCTCCAGCTCCGCGGGGGCCATCGGCCCCAGCGCGAGCTTCCCCTGCCCTTCTGGGCGGGGCCGGCGGGAAGCGCCGCCGCGGCCGTGGCTCCGTCTCCCCGAGGCGGCTGCCGGCCGCTTGCTCCGCTCGCCGCGTCTCGGTGTCGGCGCTGCGGCGCTCGGCGCTGCCGGAGGGTCCGGCGGGGCCAGCGGGGCCGGGTGCGGCCGCTCGGTCCCGGGACGCCGGTTCCTCCGGGCGGGGGATTCCCGCGGGCTCTGTGCATGGACCCGGGGCGGGCGGCCGGGAACATGCCGGGGGGGGATCTGCGGAGGGTGTGCGCGTGTTGGTGGGAGAGAGAAAGTGGGCGAGGGGCGGATCAAAAGTGCAAAGGACAGTTAAAAAAATGAGAGTGAAATGGGGGCTTCTGGGCGCCAAGGCCGCGTGGAAATTGCACTTTGGGCAAGAGTGAGGTTGAGCAAAGGATTCGTTTCCTCGCTCCTTCCCGGTCTAACCGGGACGGTGGGTGTTTTCGGGGGGTTTGGAAAGCTGGAGGTGAGCTGTCTCGAGGGAACGCCGCTGTCAGACTCCCGGCGGTACCGGGCGTTCCCCTCCAGACCCCATCTGCCGAGGTTCCCGGAGATCTGGGTTAGAGTCTGGCCTGGGGTGGCTGTTACTGTAAAACACTTTAATCAAGGGAAGAGTGTAACGGGTGAGAAACCAGAATTAATGCCCTGGCTGCTGCTGGGTGTAAAGAGGAAGGAAACGTAGAGAAGTGTCAGGATTCTTTTTGGTGCAGGAGGAACCCCGGGCAGTGGTGCCAGGATCTGTGTGATCGTGTGTTTCGGGGATACACCCACGGTGAAGCGATGCTCCAGACCCTGGGTTTCTGCTCTTGGTAATGTTACTGATTTTATTATTAACGGATCAAATTGTGTTTGATTGTGTTTTGATTTTAGTATAAGTGTGGAACTAAAAGATATTTTAGTAAAAATCATTTTACATTTATTGTATTTTGAACCTAACAACCAGCTGCTACTCTAAATGTTCCCTGTACAGCCCCGTACCGAGGCCGAAGGGATTGGCGGCAATTATCTAGTAGAAACACAAGATCCCTCCCAGCACCCCACTAGTCCCCACTGGACCCTTCTTGCACCCCATTATAGTTCCCCAGGACCCCATTATCTCCCCCAGAAACTGCCCTCAGGAGCCCTTTAGACACACCACCCCCCCTGCCCCCCCCCCAGACAGTGATAACCCCCTCAACTCCCCCATGGCCCCAATAACACCACCCAAGCACCAAGACCCCATTACTTCCTTCAAGACACCCCCAGAGCCCAGTAACTCCCCCTGAACCCCCTCCAGGACGTCCCCACTCCCCCCACCTCAGACACCAATATCTCCCTCAAGACACCCCCCTCCCCCCGAGGACCCCAATACCCCTCCCAAACCCCTCCAGGACACACAGAGCCCCCACCCCCCGACTCCATTACACTCCCTCTAGGGCCCAAATAATCCCCCAGGACCCCAATAACCCCCACACCTCCCACAGAACCCCCATAACACCCCCCAATAGCCCCCAGGTCCCCAGTGCCCCCTCACGGCACAGGCAGGAGTGTGGGCAGGTGCTGGGGGGACACAACGTGCTGGAGCCCCCCGGGGTCCCCTGGCCCCACAGGGCCTACTGCCTGCGACACTCTGCCAGGGCTCTGTGCTCTGAGGGAGGCGGCCTGGGCAGGAGGCCTCCAGCTCTCCATGGTCTCCCCTGAGGGATGTTCCTGCAGAGATTTGGTTCACCCGGCAAGGGGGAATTGCTCCTTTGAAAACACTCCCTTTGGTCTGGGTGGTGACTGAGTGTTTCTCCTGCCAAGGGGGCACCAGCCCCAGCAGCCCCAGCACTAGTGGTGGTGGCTCCGGCCCAGCAGTGGGTGGGCGCAGGGGGCTGGGGCCCATTTCCCTGCCGGGGGTGGGGGCATCGCCGGGGAAGGGAAAGCTTTGGTCTAAAACCCCAAACTTTTTCATGGTTCTGAATTTGTTTTCAAAATGAAAGGTTTGTTGTCCCAGTTGTGGCACTCCAGACGTTCTGCTGTGTGACTGTGCTTGTCCTTTTCCCTTGAACTCGGTGGGTTTTGCTGTCTGTTGGGGTCTGTGCTGTCTGCGGGGTTTATCTGTCGGGTTACCCCAGGGAAAGGGAATTTTAGCCCTTTATTTTTACTTCAAGGGTGAAAGAGGTGACCCATTAAATATTTTCTGCCCGCTGTGGTGATTTGGGGTGGGTGGGTTCAGTCTGATGAAACACCCCGGAGTGGTGCTTCAGAGGGTGCCGGTCACCAGAGCCGAGAGGTGCTGCTCAGAATCCGGCATTAAGGCCGAGGGCGAGAGCTGGCCCAGGGGGGCTCTTGCCCTCCGGCTGGGGGACAGTGTTTCCCAGCTGGGAGGTGCTGGGAGAGATGGGGGGTGAGCAGGGCTGTGCTGGAGCCCAGCCCCTCTGCAGAGCCCGGCTGCTCCTCTGGCTTTCTGCACAAAGGTCAGGTTCTGTGCAGAGCTGCCAATTCGCGCCTTTGCCAAAAGACCAATCCTGTTTTTTTCAAGTCGGAACGTCCTGCTCTGCTTTCAGGAAAGAGTCTCTTGACATCTGCCGGCAGAGCCGAAATCTCCCACACTGAAGCTACAAGAAGGAACTGAAAAGTAATAAAAGGACAAGTGTCTGTGTGCCGGGAAACTGGGAGTGCCTCTGGGTGGGAAATCCGGCAGCAGCCGTTGCTCTGAGGCTGCAAACTGCCGGCACAGCAGCTGCCGCGGGGGGCACTGCTTCAGCCTCCTCCGGCAGGCTCTCCTTCACCTCCACCTCTCCCCCCTGCAGCAGCTCTGCAGAAAATCGTCACTTTTCACTGCCCGCGGCTGTGGATTGCTGTGAACGGGATGTAACCGGTTGCCACCGTGTTTCCCTGCAAGCTTGTCCTGCCTGATGTGCTGTCAGTCTGCAGATCGTCACCTCGTTCCTAGGTGAGTGTTGGGGCTTCTCCTGGGGTCTCCTGTGCATCTTCTTACGTGTTGACAAAATGCCCATGGGAAAAGAGAATTATCATCAGGATAATTGATCAGGAAGAATTCATCCAGATCTTTACAAAAGCAGTCTCCTGTCCAGAACACCTGTGTAGTTCATCTTGCCTGTTTTTTCTTCCCGTCACCTTCCAGCTCCTGTTGGGTTCTGCTTTGCCCTGCACCTCTGCTTGTTCTCATCCCCATTTCATGGAGCCAGGCAGACCGACTTCCTCCTCCTCCTCCTTTTGCCTGCTTTTCTCCCTGTGACATCTGTTTTCTGTAACTGCCTGGTCTTTGTGGAACACATTTAACAAGGGCTCTGGCAGGTTCCCCTTTCAGGAGGTGCCTGTGGCTGCAGGGATGCCGTGTGGAGCAGGTGGGACAGGGCTGGCGTCTGCTCCGGGTCGGGGTTCGCACCCTCGGGTGCTGCGCAGAGGCCGGGTGCTGTGGGCTCGCGGCGGTAGCTCGGGCTCGGAGCAGAACCTGGTCTTTGGGGAAAACGTGGGTTTTCCTGAAGTGACTCCCTGTGCCGAGGCTGGCTGGCGGCCTGCAGCCGGCGTGTGCCCTGTGCCGGGGAGCTGGCCGGGGGTGTCAGGGAGCGGAGAGGTCTGACAGCACCTTCCTGGGCGCTGGCTGGGACAGGCCGGGGAGGGCTTGAGCTCTGTGTGTGGTGGCCAGGAGAGGCGATGCAGCAGGTGGAGCCGGCTCGTCTCTGATCGACCTTTTGAGGCGATTCCTGTTGGGGATTTAGGTTTTAGGACAGTTAACTGAAATCTTGCTCTATAAGTTGCTGATGAGTATGAGCAATGCAACCCCTGAGAATGGCAGTACTCAGAGGTGGCTGCATCTGCACCCAGGGGATGCTCCTCTGTCCTTAGAACTTGAGGAAGGAAGCTTTGCAGGGGTCAGCAGTGCTGCGGCTGAGGGGACTGGGTTTTCCAGGGCTGGGCAGCAGATTCTTCCCCTGTCTATCCTGCGTCTGCACTGTGAAAGCTTGTGCACAGCAGTGCCTTGCTGCCTGTGCCTTCTGTTTCAGCGCTCTGCTGCCAGTTATTTCACTGGCTGTGGTGAGCACCAGGCATCTGAAGGTGGTGGTGAAAATGTGATGGATCAGGAGAGGCAGCAGGACCAGCGGCAGTGAAAGATTGTCAGGTGTTCAGTGTCACAGGAGAAGCACCCGAGAGGTTTCAGAATGGTGATTTGTTTGAAGAGGGGTCACACAGGGTCACCAGGACATCATGAAGTTTAATTTAGGGTTGTAAAGAGATTTTCCACTCTGAACTTCAGGCAAGTAGCAGTTGTTTCTTGGTATTTTAAAAGCGGTTAGAATCTCCTCTACTCCTTCTGTCATTGCCAGGTGTTGAACTGGCAGCTGACAGCCCCAGAGCTCTCACTTCTGTCTCACCATCTTCCACCTCACAGGAGCTGGTGCTGTGTGGTCGGGCTGTGTGCATTGCTGAAGGCCTGCACACGTTCCTCTCTATGCCATGGTTTCCTACGGGAAAAATGGAATTGGGAACAGTCACACTTTGGGGATTCCATCCTGGGCAGGCAGTGGGATGCGCCTGAAACTGTCGTTTGACTCTGTGGGGAATTGTTGCAGAACCAGAGTGTAGGGTTGAGGAGACAAGATGTTCCCGCAGCAATGGAGAGAGAAGTATGCAAAGGTTTCAGCTGCCAGCCTGCACACACTGGCTGTGCATGTACTCGAATGCTCGGCTGCAGTGCCCCGGGCTGCAGAGGTTATTGTGCAGAAAAGCCCTTGGTTAGTGGAGAAATTCTGTGTTGGAATAATTCTGCATCTGGGCAGTGGAATGGGATATTTACCTTGTGACACAGAGGTGCCTCTCGGGCAAAGCAAAACACTAAGAGATTTTTTGGAGGAATGTTCATTTTTGTTCTGATTTCATGCTGTCTGAAATGTCTCTTGCCCTTTTTTCCCCTTGGAGAAGTCTCATGAAGTTTTTGCAGCTGTCCTGACTCTCCTCCCCTGCCCTCCCTGGCAGCAGTGTGGCAGTGAGAGCTGCCCCCCGGGAGGAGGTGTGCTCTGCTGGCTGTTAAAGAGTTGGCAGCGCTGGGCTCTGTGCTCATCTCCAAAGGTTCCCTGTTCTCCCTGGGCAGTGGATTTGAGTGTTCTGCCATTCTGAGAACAGGAACATCTGTACAGATACAAACCCTCGAGTGCATGGATTGGGTTCGTGAAGGCCCGATTCTTTTAATCTCCTTTGGCAGCTCTATTGCCCCACATTTTCTCTCTGCCCTCTTCTCTGTCAAACTGTCTCACAGGTGGCCTTCTTGCCCAGGCTTTGCCTCGTCCCCTGGTCAGACTCGAGCTGTTCAGTCCCTGCAGGCCCAGCGGCTGCTGGGGGATCTGAGCTGGGCAGAGGCAGCAGGGCCTGATCGCTGAAGGAAGCAGGTGTTGTGCTCTGACTCTGATCTTGCTGAAGCTGCTTTTGTTACCCTTCCAGAAAACCAAGCGAGGGCTGAATCAGAGCTGGCGGTTTGCTGAAGGTACCAAAGAACAGGGGCTTTAGAAGGCAATGCCGAATCCCGTGGACAACCGTAATGCTGTTTGTTTGTTAACTTGTCCGAGGTATTTCATTGTGGGTTTTGTGTAAGGTGCTATCAAGCAATCCCATGCAGCTGGAAGCCAGAGGCAAGCCCGTTTACTTCAGGGCTGTGAAGATCTCTACTCCTGGGACAGCTGTCTCGCTGCTGCAGGGGTTGGTTTTTATTTTGCTGTGGAGAAACGGACCAAAAATTTTCATGCCATTTCCTTTTCCCTGAGGTGGGAGAATTCCTGGAAGTCTCCGCATAGAGTTAAGGGGAGCCTTCCTCTTTTTTCCCGGAGCTGGGCTGAGTGCAGCTCCCAGAAGGCCGGGCTTTGGAAGGCCGGGAGCGCTGACCCGACCAGGCAAGAGGACTCCTGACAGCAGGGCTGGGCTGCAGTTGTGGCTGCAGGTGCTGCGGGGAGATGCTGGGTGTCTGGGGGGCTGACCTGGCCGGTTTGGTGGTTTGAGGGCGCTGTACGCTCTGCCCCAGGTGCTGAGAAGGTGTTTTCTGTCGGCAGGGCTGGTGGCCCATCAGTCTGTGTTCTCAGAGGTGAGCCCACAGGAGTCCCTCGCTGGGGCTTGGCTGCAGAGAGCTCTGTGGTACCTTGAACGTGTTTGACCTTTCCCAGAGTGCTCAAACCTGCCAGTTGACGCTCTTTAACACTGTCCTCTGAAAGAGCCTTCCAGCAGGGATGCCTATCATCTCTGGCTTTCCCTTCAGAGAATTGTCACCAAAAGCTGCTGTATCTTTGTCACTTGCCAGATGCCACCTTGTTGCTCTGGGCTTTTCCACAAGAGGGCTGTGAGGAGGCTGTGGTTGTCTGACGTGTGGTGTAGGCAGGCTCTCGGTTGCCTCTGCGTGGCCAGCTGATAGCCTTCTGGCTCTCAGTACACTCTGGGTGGCAGCACAGGCTCTAAGACAACTGTAATGAGGATGTGAGTGGTCAGCTTTAGTCTCCAAGTGGCCCCAAGATGCTAGCCCAGGGGCTCTGAGTAGGGTCTCTGGCCAGCTCGGGTCCAAGAGGGCTGTGAGTAGGCTCTGGTTGGCTGTCCTGTGGTGTAGGCGGGCTGTAGGTTGCCTCTGGCTGGCCAGGTGGTGTCCTACTGGGCTCCAGTTAGTCTCTGGATGGCATGCTGGTCTCAAGAAGTACTCTGAGTAGGCTCTGGCTGGCCAGCTGTGCTGTCCCGTGCGCTCCAAGTAGGCTTTGGATCGCAGGCTGCAGGCCACCATGTCTCTGGGGAGGCTCTGTCTGGCCAGCGGCTGCCGCCCAAGAGGGCTGTGAGCAGGTGGTGGCTAGCTGAGCTGTGCTCCAGACTGACTCTGAAGTTTCCTCTGGCTGGCCATCTGGTATCTAGCTGTGCTCTGAATAGGCTCTGGGTGGCAGGCCGGGCTCCAAGGCAACTCTGAATAGGAGCTGTCCGTCCAGCTGTGGTCCACAAGGGATGCAAGTAGGCTCTGCCTGAATTACCTCTTGTCCAGGTGGACACTTAGTTGCCTCTGGCTGGCCAGGTGGTGTCCAGTTGGGCTTGAGAAAGGCTCTGGCTGGCACACGGGGCTCAAAGACAACCCTGAGTGGGATCTGGCTGGCAAGCTGGGCTCCAAGACGGCTCTGAGTAGGCTTCAGCTGGCTGAGCTGTGGTCTAGGCAGGCTCTATGTTGCCTCTGGCTGGCCAGCTTGTGTCCAAGTGAGCTCTAAGTAGGCTCTGGGTGCCATGCCGTTCTCAAGGACAAATCTGAGTAGGATCTGTCTGGCCAGCTTTGGTCCAAGAGGGCTGCAAGTAGGCTCTGACTGGCGTGCTGCAGGCCACCAGGGCTCTGAGTAGGCTCTTGCAGGACGACCTCTGCTGCAGGCAGGTTCTAGGTTGCCTCTGGGTGGCCAGGTGGTGTCTAGCTGGGCTCTAATTCGTCTCTGGGTGGCAGGCCAGGATCAAAGACAACCCTGAGTAGGATCTGGCTGGCCAGGTTTGGTCCAAGATGGCTCCAGGTGGGCTCTGGTGGTTGGCTTTAAAACTCCTTTAAAAAATGGACAGAAGATTCTTACCACCGTCCGGCATGATAGAAAAGAAATACATCAAGTGCTAATGAGACTCAAAAAGGATGGAGAACACTGATGGTGGGCAAGGTTAATTTGGTGGTCACCAACAGTCACAGGACTGTTTAATTCCATGTTTCACCCAGCCATGATTTTCCTAATTCTAACTTTAATATGTTTACTGCTTATAGTAGTATTGTATATTAAGGTTTGGGGGATGGTTAGACAGATTATGCAGTTACAAAAGTGTCCCCGTGTGTATACTTCTCCAAAATATATATATATATATATATATATATATTTTTTAATAGAAGCTAATCAAACACAAAATCGCCTCCAATTATAACTGGATTGTGGCATCCTCTGTTTATAGGCGTAGAGGCAAGAGGCAACCACACTGCCCCTCTATGGACAAGATAAATTGACTTCAGTCATGAGGTGGATTGTGGTGGTGCAATTCTGACCCCTCCCTGCCCCTCCTTGCTGGGCTGCTTGGTGCCAGGTGTGATTCCAGCTGCCTCCCCGGAGCTATACACCCATCTGTGGAGATAAGGACTGATAACGTTAAGGCGCCCCCTTAACAAGCCTGGCTCCTGCCCTCCTGAGTGCTCGGAAATGGTTATAATTTCCCAGCGGCCTGGCACACCTGTGCCTGGGATGGGGTCAAATGGGAACAGTAACAGAGCTGCACATGCGTCAAGTTCTTGTGCGACTGCTGGGAAGCCCGACAATACTTTGTTGTTCAAGCTGGGCATGAGCAAAAGGGATCTGACAAAAGTCAGTTGTCTTGGAGCCTATAAATTGCGACCCCAAGGGAGACCCTTTGAGCTCTCCTGGATGGCAGCAGCCTGTGACCAGCATCTCCCCGGGGCTGGGAGCCTCTCGGATATCAAAACCCTTACGGTGTTTCTGCTGCCAGAGCTGAGGGAAGGGCAGGGCCAAGTCAACCCGCGCGAGTCTCAGTTATCGCCCGTTGAGGAATGCCGAGGCATTGTGGGTATTTACTCTAAACTCAAGAGGAGGGAGATTTTACTTTGAGCTACCTTCTCTTTCACCCACCCTCTTCTGCTTACTGGTGTGTGGGTACATACTTCATCCTACTGGACACTTTTGTCTCTGTGTGTGCGTCTGCGTCTGCGCTGGCCGTAAGGGTTTTGGGCCGGACGCTCGAGGCGGGAGCGGTCCCTCAACCGCACGGGCCCACGGCGGCTGGAGCGGCTGCTGCCCTCGAGCGCTGGGGAGTCCTGGGATGGCCCCGATCCAGCCGGGCTACCAGTGCCAGAGCCAGCCATGTCTGAGATGTCAGTGGAGTCTGTAAGAGGAAGCAGGATAGTCCTGGGCACAGAGGCCACTGTGCAGAGGCCAGAGCGGTGCCCCCAGCCCTCCCGGGGCAGAGAGGCTCTGCCAAGCCCAGCCTGGGCACCCGCTGCCAGGCCTTGCCTGGGCCCTGGCCCCAGCCCAGGGGCATGAAGGTGCTTTGCCTCTTACCGGTGCCCTGGCCAGCACAGCTCTCGCACTCCCAGCTGGTTCTGCTGGTGCTCAAGTTGGAGCAGCGCCGGTGGGTGCCCTCGGCAGCGCAGGATCTGCAGAGCAGCAGTTCCCAGGGCCTGGGGAAGCAAAAGGGTTCATGGCTGTGAGGACAGAGTGACCGCAGCACGGGAATGTGCGGCACAGCTCCTGCTCTCAGTCCTTCTGCTTCAAGCTCTTGGCGAGGCAGAGATCCCGTGCAGAGCCCAGGGTGCTGCTTTGGCTACTTACCCCCGTTCCTCTGCCTGCTCCCTGCCTCCAGGACAAAGGCACTGGCGGGCATCGCAGCGGCTGTGCCTCAGCATTAGTGCTTCATCCTGAGCCCCGTTGTCCTGTGATGGCAATCTGATGGAGAAAGGGAAATGGCTGAGCCCCTGCTGCCCCGGCATGAGGCCGATGCAGGGAATCCCTCCTCCTCTCCCCTGCCCGGTTTCCAGCTCCTGCGTGAAGCTGAAGCCCAGGCAGACGGGACAGCGGAGGGGCAGGACTGCAGGGGCAGCCCCGGGCACGGCACAGGGCTTGCAGCCTCCTGTGCTGTGAGCCGGCAGGACACCAACCTCAAGGGCAGTCGGATGCCCATGGTGACCATGTTCAGGATGAAGTCACGCCTGTCTCTGCACAGGGGGCACTTGAAGGCACTAATACCGCTGTACCGAGCCTGGCCCTGCGGCGGAAACAAAAGGAGCAGGAGTGAGGCCCTGGTGCTGCCCAGCGCCTGCCATGCCCCGGGGGTGAGGGAACGGCTCCTACCTGGATGCAGCCCCTGTGGAACCAGGCGTGTTTGCAGGTGGGGCACACCATGTTGCGGTAGGACTTTGTGTCCTCCACACGCTCCAGGCAGATGAGGCAGGTGCTGTCGTCGTCCGGAGCCGCCTCCACCTGCTGCTCTGGGCGGTGCTCTCTGCAGAAGGACCTGGGGGGCAGAGGGAAGGGATGGGTGAGGTGAGAAGCGCTGGGTCCTTCCCCGGTGGGGGCGAGGAGGGGAGAGGGGGTACCTGTATGGAGAGAAGTACTGGGTGATGCATTCACCCTCGATGGCGCAGGGCAGATGAAAGCTGCGGTCACAGCCCTCCTGGCAGCAGGTGACGGCGGCCCCGCTCTCCCCGCAGACGAAGCATCGCTGGAGAGAGCAGAGCAGCCCCGTCAGCGGCAGCCTCAGGGCCTCCCCAGCCAGCCCCACGCCTCCGGGCAGGGCGCAGGACGTGGCCGCTGCCGGGCCACAGCCCACAGATCCGCCCGGCGCACGAGGCTCCTGGGCTGGAGCTCTGTGGAGCTGCGGGGAGCAGGGCTTTTGTCCCGGGGCTGCTTGGAGGGGCGGGGATTTCTTTCCTGGGCTCTGGGCTAAGGTGCCCCAAACCTGTCCTGGCACAAATCTCCCCGATCTTGTCAGGTCCTCACCTTCTGCTCGACCTGCTCGACTGTGCAGCGAATGTGCTCAGGGTCAAATCCCAGCACCCCTGATTCCTCGTCCTGCCAGTAAAGAAGCTTGTTGGCAAAAAACTGCAGAAGAGAAGAGAAGAGAAGATGAGCTGATGAGGAGAGCATGGGCAGGAGTGCCTGTCGGTGAGCTGGAGGGAGCCCTGGGGCACTCACCAGGCAGAAGAGGTGGGCACAGAGCCCTCCCTGCTGGATTTTCTCGCCACAGAGAAACGGGTCCGCCGCTGCCCGGCCACACAGCACGCACACTGGAGGGAGAGAGCAAATGCCGTCGGGAATGAGCACCTCTGCGGGGCCGGGGGAGGCGTCCCTGAGGGATCGTCCCCAGGGCCCTGCTCCGTCCCTGGGGGGTGAGGGGCAGGGCTGGGGGCCGTGGCGAGGAAGGGGCATCGCAGGCACTGCCTCCCCCTGCCACCGCGCTCGGCCCCACGCTGACTGCCCCGACAGCCCCCCTGCTGTGCTGCGGGAGGGACACTTTGCTCTCACCGTGCTCCATCGAGTCGGGGGCCTCCTCCTCTCTCCTCTCAGCCATGGACAGGTCCACAGCGGGCGCCGGGAGCGTCCCTGTCCCAGGAGCACTGGGCTGTCTCTGAGGGAGAAGCGGGGCGCGGGTCAGCTCTCAGCACAGCCCCAGCGCCCCGAGGCGTGGGACCCCCCCTCCTCCCTCGGCAGCCCCCCGCAAGCCCCCTCCCTCCCCTGCCCGCTCCTCACCTCCCAGGTGACACTGACACACAGCTGGAGCCACAGAGCCAGAGCCTCCCGCTCCTCCTCACTACTCACCTCCTCCTCGCTACTCGCCACCTCCTCGCTACTCGCCACGTCGTCACTGTGCGCCTCCTCCTCCTCCTCCTCACTGCTCGCCTCCTCCTCACTAACTCGCCGCCGCCTCCTCCTCGCTACTCAACTCCTCCGCACCAACTCACGCCTGCTCACTACTCGCCTTCTCCTCCTCAAAGGATGGCCGCTGCCCTGGCGCTGCTGGTCACATCCAGCGTTACTGGGACACAGCAGGGGCGGGGCTTCACTCGGCCAATGGGGGCAGAGCTGCCCTGGTCACTAGGATACTGGGCAGGGGCAGAGTTTCGCTCAGCCAATCACAAAAGTGCTGCTGCCCTAATTGTTAGCAGCTGGAAGGGGGCGGGGCTTAGCTCGGTGAATGACAGCAGTGCTGCCCAATTGCTAGAAGTTGGATGGGGGCGGGGCTTTGATCGATGAATGACAGCAGTGATGCCCAAGTGCCAGGAGCCGGATGGGGGCGGGGCTTTGCTTGGTGAATGACAGCAGTGCTGCCCAAGTGCTAGGAGCTGGAAGGGGGAGGGGCTTTGCTCGGTGAATGACATCAGTGCTGCCCAAGTGCCAGGAGCTGGATGTGGGCGGGGCTTTGCTCGGTGAGTGACAGCAGTGCTGCCCAAGTGCCAGGAGCTGGATGGGGGCGGGGCTTTGCTCGGTGAATGACAGCAGTGCTGCCCAAGTACCAGGAGCTGGATGGGGGCGGGGTTTGCTCGTTGAATGACAGCAGTGCTGCCCAAGTGCCAGGAGCTGGATGGGGGCGGGGTTTGCTCGTTGAATGACAGCAGTGCTGTCCAAGTACCAGGAGCTGGATGGGGGCGGGGTTTGCTCGTTGAATGACAGCAGTGCTGCCCAAGTGCCAGGAGCTGGATGGGGGCGGGGTTTGCTCGGTGAATGACAGCTGTGCTGCCCAAGATCCAGGAGCTGGATGTGGGCGGGGCTTTGCTCGGTGAATGACAGCAGTGCTGCCCAAGTGCCAGGATCTGGATGGGGGCGGGGCTTTGCTCGGTGAATGACAGCAGTGCTGCCCAAGTGCCAGGAGCTGGATGGGGGCGGGGCTTTGCTCGTTGAATGACAGCAGTGCTGCCCAAGTGCCAGGAGCTGGATGCGGGCGGGGCTTTGCTCGGTGAATGACAGCAGTGCTGCCCAAGTGACAGTATCTGGATGGGGGCGGGGCTTTGCTCGGTGAATGACTGTAGTGCTGCCCAAGTGCCAAGAGCTGGATGTGGGCGGGGCTTTGCTCGGTGAATGACAGCAGTGCTGCCCAAGTGACAGTATCTGGATGGGGGCGGGGCTTTGCTCGGTGAATGACAGCAGTGCTGCCCAAGTGCCAGGAGCTGGATGGGGGCGGGGCTTTGCTCGTTGAATGACAGCAGTGCTGCCCAAGTGCCAGGAGCTGGATGCGGGCGGGGCTTTGCTCGGTGAATGACAGCAGTGCTGCCCAAGTGCCAGGAGCTGTATTGGGGCGGGGCTTTGCTCGGTGAATGACAGCAGTGCTGCCCAAGTGCCAGGAGCTGGATGTGGGCGGGGCTTTGCTCGGTGAATGACAGCAGTGCTGCCCAAGTGCTAGGAGCTGGAAGAGGGCGGGGCTTTGCTCTGTGAATGACAGCAGCACTGAGCAAGTGCTAGGAGCTGGATGTGGGCGGGGCTTTGCTCGGTGAATGACAGCAGTGCTGCCCAAGTGCCAGGAGCTGGATGGGGGCGGGGCTTTGCTCGGTGAATGACAGCAGTGCTGGCCAAGCGCCAGGAGCTGTATTGGGGCGGGGCTTTGCTCGGTGAATGACAGCAGTGCTGTCCAAGTGCCATAAGCTGGATGGGGGCGGGGCTTTGCTCGTTGAATGACAGCAGTGCTGTCCAAGGCCCAGGAACTGGATGGGGGCGGGGCATTGCTCGGTGAATGACAGCAGTTCTGCCAAGTGCCAGGAGCTGGATGCGGGCGGGGCTTTGCTCGGTGAATGACAGCAGTGCTGCCCAAGTGCCAGGAGCTGGATGGGGGCGGGGCTTTGCTCGGTGAATGACAGCAGTGCTGCCCAAGTGCCAGTATCTGGATGGGGGCGGGGCTTTGCTCGGTGAATGACAGCAGTGCTGCCCAAGTGCCAGGAGCTGGATGGGGGCGGGGCTCTACTTGGTGAATGACAGCAGTGCTGCCCAAGTGCTAGGAGCTGGAAGAGGGCGGGGCTTTGCTCTGTGAATGACAGCAGCACTGAGCAAGTGCCAGGAGCTGGATGGGGGCGGGGTTTGCTCCGTGAATGACAGCAGTGCTGCCCAAGTGCCATAAGCTGGATGGGGGTGGGGCTTTGCTCGGTGAATGACAGCAGTGCTGCCCAAGTGCTAGGAGCTGGAAGGGGGCGGGGCTTTGCTCGGTGAATGACAGCAGTGCTGCCCAAGTGCCATAAGCTGGATGGGGGCGGGGCTTTGCTCGGTGAATGACAGCAGTGCTGCCCAAGTGACAGTATCTGGATGGGGGCGGGGCTTTGCTCGGTGAATGACAGCAGTGCTGCCCAAGTGCCAAGAGCTGGATGTGGGCGGGGCTTTGCTCGGTGAATGACAGCAGTGCTGCCCAAGTGCCAGGAGCTGGATGGGGGCGGGGCTTTGCTCGGTGAATGACAGCAGTGCTGCCCAAGTGACAGTATCTGGATGGGGGCGGGGCTTTGCTCGGTGAATGACAGCAGTGCTGCCCAAGTGCCAAGAGCTGGATGTGGGCGGGGCTTTGCTCGGTGAATGACAGCAGTGCTGCCCAAGTGCCAGGAGCTGGATGGGGACGGGGTTTGCTCGTTGAATGACAGCAGCACTGACCAAGTGCCAGGAGATGGATGGGGGCGGGGCTTTGCTCGGTGAATGACAGCAGTGCTGCCCAAGTGCCAGGAGCTGGATGGGGGCGGGGCTTTGTTCTGTGAATGACAGCAGTGCTGCCCAAGTGCCAGGAGGTGGATGTGGGCGGGGCTTTGCTCGGTGAATGACAGCAGTGCTGCCCAAGTGCTAGGGGCCATATGGGGGCGGGGCTTTGCTCGGTGAATGACAGCAGCACTGACCAAGTGCTAGGAGCTGGATGGGGGCGTGGCTTTGCTCGGTGAATGACAGCAGTGCTGCCCAAGTACCAGGAGCTGGATGGGGGCGGGGTTTGCTCCCTGAATGACAGCAGTGCTGCCCAAGTGCCATAAGCTGGATGGGGGCGGGGTTTGCTCCCTGAATGACAGCAGTGCTGCCCAAGTGCCAGGAGCTGTATGGGGGCGGGGTTTGCTCCCTGAATGACAGCAGTGCTGCCCAAGTACCAGGAGCTGGATGGGGGCGGGGCTTTGCTCTGTGAATGACAGCAGTGCTGCCCAAGTACCAGGAGCTGGATGTGGGCGGGGCTTTACTCGGTGAATGACAGCAGTTCTGCCCAAGAGCTAGCAGCTGGAAGGGGGCGGGGCTTTGCTCGGTGAATGACAGCAGTTCTGCCCAAGAGCTAGCAGCTGGAAGGGGGCGGAGCTTTGCTCTGTGAATGACAGCAGTGCTGCCCAAGTGCCATAAGCTGGATGGGGGCGGGGTTTTCTTGGTGAATGAGAGCAGTGCTGCCCAATTGCTAGGGGCCGTATGGGGGCGGGGCTTTGCTCGGTGAATGACAGCTGTGCTGCCCAAGATCCAGGAGCTGGATGTGGGCGGGGCTTTGCTCGGTGAATGACAGCAGTGCTGCCCAAGTGCCAGGAGCTGGATGGGGGCGGGGCTTTCCTCGGTGAATGACAGCAGTGCTACCCAAGAGCTAGGAGCCGGATGGGGGCGGGGCTTAGCTCGGTGAATGACAGCAGTGCTGCAGAAGTGCTAGGGGCCGTATGGGGGCGGGGCTTTGCTAAGTGAATGACAGCAGTGCTGGCCAACTGCTAGGAGCTGGATGGGGGCGGGGCTTTGCTCGGTGAATGACAGCCGTGCTGCCCAAGTGCTAGAGATAGATGGGGGCGGGGTTTGCTCGGTGAATGACAGCAGTGTTGCCCAAGTGCCAAGAGCTGGATGGGGGCGGGGCTTTGCTCGGTGAATGACAGCACTGCTGTCCAAGTGACAGGAGCTGGATGGGGGCGGGGCTTTGCTCTGTGAATGACAGCAGTGCTGCCCAAGTGCCAGTATCTGGATGGGGGCGGGGCTTTACTCGGTGAATGACAGCAGTGCTGCCCAAGTGCCAGGAGCTGGATGGGGGCGGGGTTTGCTCCGTGAATGACAGCAGTGCTGCCCAAGTGCCAGGAGCTGGATGGGGGCGGGGCTTTGCTCGGTGAATGACAGCAGTGCTGCCCAAGTGCCAGGAGCTGGATGGGGGCGGGGCTTTGCTCGGTGAATGACAGCAGTGCTGCCCAAGTGCCATAAGCTGAATGGGGGCGGGGCTTTGCTCGGTGAATGACAGCAGCACTGACCAAGTGCTAGGAGTTTTATGGGGGCGTGGCTTTCGTCGGTGAATGACAGCAGTGCTGCCCAAGTGCCAGGAGCTGGATGTGGGCGGGGCTTTGCTCGGTGAATGACAGCAGTGGTGCCCAAGTGCCAGGAGCTGGATGTGGGCGGGGCTTTGCTCGGTGAATGACAGCAGTGCTGCCCAAGTGCCAGGAGCTGGATGGGGGCGGGGCTTTGCTCGGTGAATGACAGCAGTGCTGCCCAAGTGCCAGGAGGTGGATGGGGGCGGGGCTTTGCTCGGTGAATGACAGCAGTGCTGGCCAAGCGCCAGGAGCTGGATGGGGGCGGGGCTTTGCTCGGTGAATGACAACAGTTTTGTCCACGTGCTAGGGGCCGTATAGGGGCGGGGCTTTGCTCGGTGAATGACAGCAGTGCTGCCCAAGTGCCAGGAGCTGTATTGGGGCGGGGATTTGCTCGGTGAATGACAGCAGTGCTGCCCAAGTGCCAGGAGCTGGATGTGGGCGGGGTTTGCTCGGTGAATGACAGCAGTGCTGCCCAAGTGCCATAAGCTGGATGGGGGCGGGGTTTGCTCGGTGAATGACAGCAGTGCTGCCCAAGTGCCAAGAGCTGGATGGGGGCGGGGCTTTGCTCGGTGAATGACAGCAGTGCTGCCCAAGTGCCAGGAGCTGGATGTGGGCGGGGTTTGCTCGGTGAATGACAGCAGTGCTGCCCAAGTGCCATAAGCTGGATGGGGGCGGGGTTTGCTCGGTGAATGACAGCAGTGCTGCCCAAGTGCCATAAGCTGGATGGGGACGGGGTTTGCTCGGTGAATGACAGCAGTGCTGCCCAAGTGCCAAGAGCTGGATGGGGGCGGGGCTTTGCTCGGTGAATGACAGCAGTGCTGTCCAAGTGACAGGAGCTGGATGGGGGCGGGGCTTTGCTCTGTGAATGACAGCAGTGCTGCCCAAGTGACAGGAGCTGGATGGGGGCGGGGCTTTACTCGGTGAATGACAGCAGTGCTGCCCAAGTGCCAGGAGCTGGATGGGGGCGGGGTTTGCTCCGTGAATGACAGCAGTGCTGCCCAAGTGCCAGGAGCTGGATGGGGGCGGGGCTTTGCTCGGTGAATGACAGCAGTGCTGCCCAAGTGCCAGGAGCTGGATGGGGGCGGGGCTTTGCTCGGTGAATGACAGCAGTGCTGCCCAAGTGCCAGGAGCTGGATGGGGGCGGGGTTTGCTCCGTGAATGACAGCAGTGCTGCACAAGTGCCAGGAGCTGTATGGGGGCGGGGCTTTGCTCGGTGAATGACAGCAGTGCTGCCCAAGTGCCATAAGCTGAATGGGGGTGGGGCTTTGCTCGGTGAATGACAGCAGCGCTGACCAAGTGCTAGGAGTTTTATGGGGGCGTGGCTTTCGTCGGTGAATGACACCAGTGCTGCCCAAGTGCCAGGAGCTGGATGGGGGCGGGGTTTGCTCCGTGAATGACAGCAGTGCTGCCCAAGTGCCAGGAGCTGTATGGGGGCGGGGTTTGCTCCGTGAATGACAGCAGTGCTGCCCAAGTGCCAGGAGCTGTATTGGGGCGGGGCTTTGCTCGGTGAATGACAGCAGTGCTGTCCAAGTGCCAGGAGCTGGATGGGGGCGGGGCTTTGCTCGTTGAATGACAGCAGTGCTGCCCAAGTGCCAGGAGCTGGATGCGGGCGGGGCTTTGCTCGGTGAATGACAGCAGTGCTGCCCAAGTGCCAAGAGCTGGATGTGGGCGGGGCTTTGCTCGGTGAATGACAGCAGTGCTGCCCAAGTGACAGTATCTGGATGGGGGCGGGGCTTTGCTCGGTGAATGACAGCAGTGCTGCCCAAGTGCCAGGAGCTGGATGTGGGCGGGGCTTTGCTCGGTGAATGACAGCAGTGCTGCCCAAGTGCTAGGAGCTGGAAGAGGGCGGGGCTTTGCTCTGTGAATGACAGCAGCACTGAGCAAGTGCTAGGAGCTGGATGTGGGCGGGGCTTTGCTCGGTGAATGACAGCAGTGCTGCCCAAGCGCCAGGAGCTGGATGGGGGCGGGACTTTGCTCGGTGAATGACAACAGTTTTGTCCACGTGCTAGGGGCCGTATAGGGGCGGGGCTTTGCTCGGTGAATGACAGCAGTGCTGCCCAAGTGCCAGGAGCTGTATTGGGGCGGGGCTTTGCTCGGTGAATGACAGCAGTGCTGTCCAAGTGCCATAAGCTGGATGGGGGCGGGGCTTTGCTCGTTGAATGACAGCAGTGCTGTCCAAGGCCCAGGAACTGGATGGGGGCGGGGCATTGCTCGGTGAATGACAGCAGTTCTGCCAAGTGCCAGGAGCTGGATGCGGGCGGGGCTTTGCTCGGTGAATGACAGCAGTGCTGCCCAAGTGCCAGGAGCTGGATGGGGGCGGGGCTTTGCTCGGTGAATGACAGCAGTGCTGCCCAAGTGCCAGGAGCTGGATGGGGGCGGGGCTTTGCTCGTTGAATGACAGCAGTGCTGCCCAAGTGCCAGGAGCTGGATGCGGGCGGGGCTTTGCTCGGTGAATGACAGCAGTGCTGCCCAAGTGACAGTATCTGGATGGGGGCGGGGCTTTGCTCGGTGAATGACAGCAGTGCTGCCCAAGTGCCAGGAGCTGGATGGGGGCGGGGCTTTGCTCGTTGAATGACAGCAGTGCTGCCCAAGTGCCAGGAGCTGGATGCGGGCGGGGCTTTGCTCGGTGAATGACAGCAGTGCTGCCCAAGTGCCAGGAGCTGTATTGGGGCGGGGCTTTGCTCGGTGAATGACAGCAGTGCTGCCCAAGTGCCAGGAGCTGGATGTGGGCGGGGCTTTGCTCGGTGAATGACAGCAGTGCTGCCCAAGTGCTAGGAGCTGGAAGAGGGCGGGGCTTTGCTCTGTGAATGACAGCAGCACTGAGCAAGTGCTAGGAGCTGGATGTGGGCGGGGCTTTGCTCGGTGAATGACAGCAGTGCTGCCCAAGTGCCAGGAGCTGGATGGGGGCGGGGCTTTGCTCGGTGAATGACAGCAGTGCTGGCCAAGCGCCAGGAGCTGTATTGGGGCGGGGCTTTGCTCGGTGAATGACAGCAGTGCTGTCCAAGTGCCATAAGCTGGATGGGGGCGGGGCTTTGCTCGGTGAATGACAGCAGTGCTGTCCAAGTGCCATAAGCTGGATGGGGGCGGGGCTTTGCTCGGTGAATGACAGCAGTGCTGCCCAAGTGCCAGTATCTGGATGGGGGCGGGGCTTTGCTCGGTGAATGACAGCAGTGCTGCCCAAGTGCCAGGAGCTGGATGGGGGCGGGGCTCTACTTGGTGAATGACAGCAGTGCTGCCCAAGTGCTAGGAGCTGGAAGAGGGCGGGGCTTTGCTCTGTGAATGACAGCAGCACTGAGCAAGTGCCAGGAGCTGGATGGGGGCGGGGTTTGCTCCGTGAATGACAGCAGTGCTGCCCAAGTGCCATAAGCTGGATGGGGGTGGGGCTTTGCTCGGTGAATGACAGCAGTGCTGCCCAAGTGCTAGGAGCTGGAAGGGGGCGGGGCTTTGCTCGGTGAATGACAGCAGTGCTGCCCAAGTGCCATAAGCTGGATGGGGGCGGGGCTTTGCTCGGTGAATGACAGCAGTGCTGCCCAAGTGACAGTATCTGGATGGGGGCGGGGCTTTGCTCGGTGAATGACAGCAGTGCTGCCCAAGTGCCAAGAGCTGGATGTGGGCGGGGCTTTGCTCGGTGAATGACAGCAGTGCTGCCCAAGTGCCAAGAGCTGGATGGGGGCGGGGCTTTGCTCGGTGAATGACAGCACTGCTGTCCAAGTGACAGGAGCTGGATGGGGGCGGGGCTTTGCTCTGTGAATGACAGCAGTGCTGCCCAAGTGCCAGTATCTGGATGGGGGCGGGGCTTTACTCGGTGAATGACAGCAGTGCTGCCCAAGTGCCAGGAGCTGGATGGGGGCGGGGTTTGCTCCGTGAATGACAGCAGTGCTGCCCAAGTGCCAGGAGCTGGATGGGGGCGGGGCTTTGCTCGGTGAATGACAGCAGTGGTGCCCAAGTGCCAGGAGCTGGATGTGGGCGGGGTTTGCTCGGTGAATGACAGCTGTGCTGCCCAAGATCCAGGAGCTGGATGTGGGCGGGGCTTTGCTCGGTGAATGACAGCAGTGCTGCCCAAGTGCCAGGAGCTGGATGGGGGCGGGGTTTGCTCGGTGAATGACAGCTGTGCTGCCCAAGATCCAGGAGCTGGATGTGGGCGGGGCTTTGCTCGGTGAATGACAGCAGTGCTGCCCAAGTGCCAGGATCTGGATGGGGGCGGGGCTTTGCTCGGTGAATGACAGCAGTGCTGCCCAAGTGCCAGGAGCTGGATGGGGGCGGGGCTTTGCTCGTTGAATGACAGCAGTGCTGCCCAAGTGCCAGGAGCTGGATGCGGGCGGGGCTTTGCTCGGTGAATGACAGCAGTGCTGCCCAAGTGACAGTATCTGGATGGGGGCGGGGCTTTGCTCGGTGAATGACTGTAGTGCTGCCCAAGTGCCAAGAGCTGGATGTGGGCGGGGCTTTGCTCGGTGAATGACAGCAGTGCTGCCCAAGTGACAGTATCTGGATGGGGGCGGGGCTTTGCTCGGTGAATGACAGCAGTGCTGCCCAAGTGCCAGGAGCTGGATGGGGGCGGGGCTTTGCTCGTTGAATGACAGCAGTGCTGCCCAAGTGCCAGGAGCTGGATGCGGGCGGGGCTTTGCTCGGTGAATGACAGCAGTGCTGCCCAAGTGCCAGGAGCTGTATTGGGGCGGGGCTTTGCTCGGTGAATGACAGCAGTGCTGCCCAAGTGCCAGGAGCTGGATGTGGGCGGGGCTTTGCTCGGTGAATGACAGCAGTGCTGCCCAAGTGCTAGGAGCTGGAAGAGGGCGGGGCTTTGCTCTGTGAATGACAGCAGCACTGAGCAAGTGCTAGGAGCTGGATGTGGGCGGGGCTTTGCTCGGTGAATGACAGCAGTGCTGCCCAAGTGCCAGGAGCTGGATGGGGGCGGGGCTTTGCTCGGTGAATGACAGCAGTGCTGGCCAAGCGCCAGGAGCTGTATTGGGGCGGGGCTTTGCTCGGTGAATGACAGCAGTGCTGTCCAAGTGCCATAAGCTGGATGGGGGCGGGGCTTTGCTCGTTGAATGACAGCAGTGCTGTCCAAGGCCCAGGAACTGGATGGGGGCGGGGCATTGCTCGGTGAATGACAGCAGTTCTGCCAAGTGCCAGGAGCTGGATGCGGGCGGGGCTTTGCTCGGTGAATGACAGCAGTGCTGCCCAAGTGCCAGGAGCTGGATGGGGGCGGGGCTTTGCTCGGTGAATGACAGCAGTGCTGCCCAAGTGCCAGTATCTGGATGGGGGCGGGGCTTTGCTCGGTGAATGACAGCAGTGCTGCCCAAGTGCCAGGAGCTGGATGGGGGCGGGGCTCTACTTGGTGAATGACAGCAGTGCTGCCCAAGTGCTAGGAGCTGGAAGAGGGCGGGGCTTTGCTCTGTGAATGACAGCAGCACTGAGCAAGTGCCAGGAGCTGGATGGGGGCGGGGTTTGCTCCGTGAATGACAGCAGTGCTGCCCAAGTGCCATAAGCTGGATGGGGGTGGGGCTTTGCTCGGTGAATGACAGCAGTGCTGCCCAAGTGCTAGGAGCTGGAAGGGGGCGGGGCTTTGCTCGGTGAATGACAGCAGTGCTGCCCAAGTGCCATAAGCTGGATGGGGGCGGGGCTTTGCTCGGTGAATGACAGCAGTGCTGCCCAAGTGACAGTATCTGGATGGGGGCGGGGCTTTGCTCGGTGAATGACAGCAGTGCTGCCCAAGTGCCAAGAGCTGGATGTGGGCGGGGCTTTGCTCGGTGAATGACAGCAGTGCTGCCCAAGTGCCAGGAGCTGGATGGGGGCGGGGCTTTGCTCGGTGAATGACAGCAGTGCTGCCCAAGTGACAGTATCTGGATGGGGGCGGGGCTTTGCTCGGTGAATGACAGCAGTGCTGCCCAAGTGCCAAGAGCTGGATGTGGGCGGGGCTTTGCTCGGTGAATGACAGCAGTGCTGCCCAAGTGCCAGGAGCTGGATGGGGACGGGGTTTGCTCGTTGAATGACAGCAGCACTGACCAAGTGCCAGGAGATGGATGGGGGCGGGGCTTTGCTCGGTGAATGACAGCAGTGCTGCCCAAGTGCCAGGAGCTGGATGGGGGCGGGGCTTTGTTCTGTGAATGACAGCAGTGCTGCCCAAGTGCCAGGAGGTGGATGTGGGCGGGGCTTTGCTCGGTGAATGACAGCAGTGCTGCCCAAGTGCTAGGGGCCATATGGGGGCGGGGCTTTGCTCGGTGAATGACAGCAGCACTGACCAAGTGCTAGGAGCTGGATGGGGGCGTGGCTTTGCTCGGTGAATGACAGCAGTGCTGCCCAAGTACCAGGAGCTGGATGGGGGCGGGGTTTGCTCCCTGAATGACAGCAGTGCTGCCCAAGTGCCATAAGCTGGATGGGGGCGGGGTTTGCTCCCTGAATGACAGCAGTGCTGCCCAAGTGCCAGGAGCTGTATGGGGGCGGGGTTTGCTCCCTGAATGACAGCAGTGCTGCCCAAGTACCAGGAGCTGGATGGGGGCGGGGCTTTGCTCTGTGAATGACAGCAGTGCTGCCCAAGTACCAGGAGCTGGATGTGGGCGGGGCTTTACTCGGTGAATGACAGCAGTTCTGCCCAAGAGCTAGCAGCTGGAAGGGGGCGGGGCTTTGCTCGGTGAATGACAGCAGTTCTGCCCAAGAGCTAGCAGCTGGATGGGGGCGGGGCTTTGCTCGGTGAATGACAGCAGTGGTGCCCAAGCGCCAGGAGCTGGATGGGGGCGGGACTTTGCTCGGTGAATGACAACAGTTTTGTCCACGTGCTAGGGGCCGTATAGGGGCGGGGCTTTGCTCGGTGAATGACAGCAGTGCTGCCCAAGTGCTAGGAGCTGTATTGGGGCGGGGCTTTGCTCGGTGAATGACAGCAGTGCTGTCCAAGTGCCATAAGCTGGATGGGGGCGGGGCTTTGCTCGTTGAATGACAGCAGTGCTGTCCAAGGCCCAGGAACTGGATGGGGGCGGGGCATTGCTCGGTGAATGACAGCAGTTCTGCCAAGTGCCAGGAGCTGGATGGGGGCGGGGCTTTGCTCGGTGAATGACAGCAGTGCTGCCCAAGTGCCAGGAGCTGGATGGGGGCGGGGCTCTACTTGGTGAATGACAGCAGTGCTGCCCAAGTGCTAGGAGCTGGAAGAGGGCGGGGCTTTGCTCTGTGAATGACAGCAGCACTGAGCAAGTGCCAGGAGCTGGATGGGGGCGGGGTTTGCTCGGTGAATGACAGCAGTGCTGCCCAAGTGCCAGGAGCTGTATGGGGGCGGGGCTTTGCTCGGTGAATGACAGCAGTGCTGCCCAAGTGCCATAAGCTGAATGGGGGTGGGGCTTTGCTCGGTGAATGACAGCAGTGCTGCCCAAGTGCCAGGAGCTGGATGGGGGCGGGGTTTGCTCCGTGAATGACAGCAGTGCTGCACAAGTGCCAGGAGCTGGATGGGGGCGGGGCTTTGCTCGGTGAATGACAGCAGTGCTGCCCAAGTGCCATAAGCTGAATGGGGGCGGGGCTTTGCTCGGTGAATGACAGCAGCACTGACCAAGTGCTAGGAGTTTTATGGGGGCGTGGCTTTCGTCGGTGAATGACAGCAGTGCTGCCCAAGTGCCAGGAGCTGGATGTGGGCGGGGCTTTGCTCGGTGAATGACAGCAGTGCTGCCCAAGTGCCAGGAGCTGGATGTGGGCGGGGCTTTGCTCGGTGAATGACAGCAGTGCTGGCCAAGCGCCAGGAGCTGGATGGGGGCGGGGCTTTGCTCGGTGAATGACAACAGTTTTGTCCACGTGCTAGGGGCCGTATAGGGGCGGGGCTTTGCTCGGTGAATGACAGCAGTGCTGCCCAAGTGCCAGGAGCTGTATTGGGGCGGGGCTTTGCTCGGTGAATGACAGCAGTGCTTCCCAAGAGCTAGGAGCCGGATGTGGGCGGGGCTTTGCTCAGTGAATGACAGCAGTGCTGCCCAAGTGCCAGGATCTGGATGGGGGCGGGGCTTTGCTCGGTGAATGACAGCAGTGCTGCCCAAGTGCCAGGAGCTGGATGGGGGCGGGGCTTTGCTCGGTGAATGACAGCAGTGCTGCCCAAGTGCCATAAGCTGGATGGGGGCGGGGTTTGCTCCGTGAATGACAGCAGTGCTGCCCAAGTGCCAGGAGCTGTATGGGGGCGGGGTTTGCTCCGTGAATGACAGCAGTGCTGCCCAAGTGCCAGGAGCTGTATTGGGGCGGGGCTTTGCTCGGTGAATGACAGCAGTGCTGCCCAAGTGCTAGGAGCTGGAAGGGGGCGGGGCTTTGCTCGGTGAATGACAGCAGTGCTGCCCAAGTGCCAGGAGCTGGATGGGGGCGGGGCTTTGCTCGGTGAATGACAGCAGTGCTGCCCAAGTGACAGTATCTGGATGGGGGCGGGGCTTTGCTCGGTGAATGACAGCAGTGCTGCCCAAGTGCCAAGAGCTGGATGTGGGCGGGGCTTTGCTCGGTGAATGACAGCAGTGCTGCCCAAGTGCCAGGAGCTGGATGGGGGCGGAGCTTTGCTCTGTGAATGACAGCAGTGCTGCCCAAGTGCCAGGAGCTGGATGTGGGCGGGGCTTTGCTCGGTGAATGACAGCAGTGCTGCCCAAGTGCCAGGAGCTGGATGGGGGCGGGGTTTGCTCGGTGAATGGCGGCAGCGTCATCAGCATTCAAGTTAGAAGATTAACGTTGTCTAAATTAATGACGCCCTTGTCTTAGAAGATTAACGGCGTCTAGATTAACGACGGCGAAAAGCGAAAGAATTTGTGCTCCTTAGGAAGAAACAGAGAAGAAGGGGATCGGTAGAGTAACAAAGCAGAAATTTATCTACCGGTTGTGCACGCTTAGTAGCGCTTGTTGAAAGTGCTGAGAGGAACGAGTTGTTGAAATGAGCATGCGCCAGAGCCACACACGGGTTTGCTGTCACAAGAATATATAAGGACTTGTTTTTCTAATAAACGTTGGAGCTTGACTGTTAACCATATCGGGGTGTGTCTTGTCTCACAGCCTCGTCCTGCAAATAAGGGGGTTCCTGCTACACCCGCTGTTCAGAAGAACAGATGCAACCTTCCGCAACTTTTCTTTGCCTGTTGCTGACGTAGAGCACAGGAAGATGGCTTATGGCAGAGGCTGTTATTTTCTCTGACCTGAGTGGAAGGAGTTCCAGTTGTGCAAAAATGAATCTAAAGACATAATTTTCCTTTGCTTTCTGCTTGAATTGAAGCCATCAGCTGGTGGCAGAAACTCTCCAGGTTTCTAGTTCCGTGGATCCCATGGAACAGAAGAAGCATTCGCTATCCTGAACAATTTTTTTTGGTGGATAATGGAACAGAGGGGTGTAGAATATCTGTGTGGTATAATGCATAGCCATGTGATGTATTCTGTATGGGTTCAGAAGGTTGTTACAATCATTATCCTTGCTTTTTTTATATCAGTAATAGGAAATGACAAGTCACACCTGAAGAACTTGCACACTGTCTTCTCTGACAGCACCTTCAAATCACCAGGAGTGGCCACAGTCCCATAACAAGGTTATGCCCAGTTTAAGAGCTCCCATGAAGAAATCAGCAGTGAGACAAGTGATGGTCAGTCACAAGTGCTTTTTTCCTTTTTAAGTGAGACTTCATTCTGAGAATTAAATGAAATCCTTTTGGCATTTTTTTTTTTTTAAATTCACTATCTGAAAGCTTCTTTTTAAGTGAAATTTTGAAATCTAGATTTGTATTAAAGGGCAGAAGGCAGTACCATATCATCCTCTTATTTTTAGTTTGAAAGGAGAATGTGTGTGTTTGGTTGAAATCCAAGTATAACAGCGAATGTGGTTGGACCGGCACACAGAGTTAATTAAAAGTATGCCAGAAAGCCGTCAGGTCTGCCCTGACAACAGCAGTAATGATGGACTTCTTACATTCTGAGCAGCATTAACATTTAAATTCCTACACCTCTCCATTAGAGTTAAAGTTTCTGACCCAGAGCCCTGAGGCACCAACCGCAGGCAATGAGGCTGCATATCACTGCACCATTTGTCTCTGTCAGGGAGCCAGGAAGGGATCTGTTCGTTGTGGAGCTGAGAAATTAATTTTTGATTACCTGATTTTCTGAACACAAACAGACGGCCCACTGCAATTCAAAGTCATTCTTTTGGGGAATGCATCAAAATGAGGATCTGCAGGCTTTCTGCGGACTCACGTGTGTTTCACCAAGCATTTAGTTTTCCTTTTGGCGCCGTGGCGCTCTGGAAGTGGCAGCGTGTTGCTTTGGGGCTGGAAGGGTGGGAGGTTGCTCAGCAGTAAAGCGGCCTGATGGATCAATTGCCACGGCAAGTCCAACGCTTCTGTTGAAGTTCTTCAGGGTGAGGTGCCAAGCTTCAGCTTCAGCGTTGTGTGGTGTGGCCGACGGGGAAGAGATGCCCCAGTGCCCTGGGCAGCTGTTAGGCTGAGCAGTTCTCCTGGGGATGCAGAGAAATGCTCTGAGTGCTGCCATGGACAGGCCGGCTCCGCAGAGTTTTACTCTGCCTCTGTAGGCAGCAAGAGGCTGGGAAAGGAATTTGCAGCTTTCTAGAGAGTTGAGTTGGAGTATTCGGTAGTTCAGGGTTGTTGGTCAGCAGCAGGGCAAGTGCTATAGGGGAGGGAAAATAAAATCCTACTGCAGTGCTGCCTAACAGAGGTCAGGCTTGGGTTCCTCGTTACTGTAAGTTGTCTCACACATTTCAGACAAGAATGATTTAACAGCACAGAGACACTGCACAGAGATTTCTCTGAGACGGCACCATGCCAAGGAAAGGCGACGCTATCTTGTGGATTTTCTTTATGTATTCCTGCACGAAGCTGCGGCTATTTCTGTTTTTCAGTCTGTGACTCTGGCAGGAAGACACTGGCTGGGCGGCACACGGTGTTCTGCAGAGGCACAAGGTGCTGCCGACGGCAGGAGCTGCCGTGGCTGGGGCAGGCGCAGCTCTCTGTGTTCCACCGGGCTCCTTCTCTGCCTGGGAAAGGAGAGTGGGATGGCATGCTCCTGGGTCGCAGAGTTTACATCACAGACTGTTACGGCGAAGGACCTTAAAAATGCATTTTCCCACTTGTAGTGGCACCTTGTGGAAGTTCAGTACTGAACACTTGTACCGTGGGTCCTCGTAAGGTTGCGGTGAAGCGGAGGAGGGATGGAGCAGAGAGCTGGGGTTGTGATCAGCTCTGCCTGAAGAATCTCCTGCTGAATGGGAGTGCAAAAAGTCACCTGCGGAGTCAGTTGTTCAGAGACTTACTATTTGAGTAAGCCAGACAGACCTGGAGTAGGAGTGGAGACAGGACCTTCGGGTTGAAGAGATTACCTGAGGTGATGGAGCAGAAAGTGCTGAATTATGTAAAAGCTCCGAGTTTCCTCTGTGACTGACGTCCCTTTAGGTTATGCTGCCTTTCAGGTGCAATGTTGGAGTCCTTCTAGTTGATAGTTTGGTCAAACTCAAAAAATAAAAGCAAAATACAAGCTGGTGACAAGTTTTTATCTTCTTTCATATCCAAACAAGATAAAGTACAAGATTAATATTAGCTGTGGTAAGTCAGAAGACTTTCACAAGCTGTGTAACCAAGCAAATCATCTCCTGGCTCCGATTCCACTGAAAATGCCTTTTTGAAAGCAGAGAGTTGCTGAGTCAGAGCAGATGATCACCTGCTCTTTTTCCAAAAGGCATGAAATCTCCTTTTCCTCGGACACTCAGGCCAAGCCGTGCGGTGAGTGGAGCAGATGAAGGCTGCTGCTTTTGTCAACGCAAGCAGATCTTCCCTGGCAACAGTCAAGGGTGTTAGTGCGAGTCCTGGCGTTTTATGGCCTGCAAACCACAGGGCTGTTAATGTAACCTTATAAATAATGAGAATATATAATTTTGGAGACTTATTTTGTACATGGGAAATACCATGTGCGTTGGTAGTTTTTCTCTGCTTTATCTCTGATAAATGACACAAGAATCTTTAGTGTCATATTTTACTTTTTGAGATAGTCCGTGGAAAATGAACAGTTATCGATCTGTTCAGGGGTGGTACCTGCAAAACACTGTCTGACATGGGGGTTTGCACACCAAGATTTTTTTTAACGTGTGATGTTTACATTCTCGCAGACTGATCTGGAACGTCCCCAGGGATCAGGATGCCCAACTGTCCCTGACCCACTGTGCTGTCAGGTGCTGTCGTGCCTCCCGGGTGTCCTGAGCGAAGGGGAAACAACAGCCCCATCACATCCCTGCAGTTCATCCTTCTGCGGACAGCCTGAGTCACCGTCTGGAAGGAGGACGCACACAGCACCCAGTTATTTGCAGGGTAGGAGGGCGCTTGCCTCCAGTGCAGGACTGGAGCTGAGAGCAGCGCCAGCTCAGCACACCTGTGATGAAGTACTGCCCAGGCAGGGACCAGGAGAAGGAAAATGAAGTCTTCATTTTTGTTTCCTTTCTCATCGCCTAAAGGAACCGATGAACGCTGAACTTAGTTCAATGTGCTCGTAGTTGTAAGCACGTGTGATTTGTTGTTTCGGTGTTCGTGGTTTTTTAGTGTTCTAGCCCAGTACTTTCCAATTCTGCCACTTGCACCCCGATGCAACCGATGTCCCAAACCCCCAGGACGTGGCAGCACAGTCTGGAAATCCTCTGTTCCCAGTTGAAACAAGTGGGAATTTTCAGTAGAAAAACTGCAGAGCTGTGCAAGGCCTTTCCTTCCTCTGGCTCCCTCTGCTTGGAGGAGGCAGGAGCTTTGCCTCTGGCTGCTGAAGGATGTGATTTTTCAAAACCGAGTTGGAATCTCTCTCTGTCCTCTTACCTGCACCTCACTGGAGAAGGTGGATGCTGTTCCTCAGTAATGAGGTGGCAGTGCTGGCAGGGGAGTTTGTCAAAGAAATATTACCTGTCTTTACTGGTAAAAGGAACCTGTTGGGTTTGGGGTTTTGTAAGATGCTAAACACGACTCTGGCTAAAGGTAAAGCCCATTTACAGAGTCTGTTTTGGATTACTGCTTTTTGTTCTTGAATCCTGTGCTGACTGAGGGTCTTACTGTATAAAACTTGTCAAATTCTGTCATTGCTCTGTGTCTGTTGTTACAGATCACGGCACCAGAACAGAGTCCAGCAGCTTCCGTCACCGTCAGGGCCGTCAAGATGAGGAAGGAGATGGAAGCCCGGAAAGGGCTCTTGGCCTGGGCACTCCTTAATGTGTCTCTCGCAGGCATGATATATCCTGAAATGTGCGTTAATTGTCACACCTGAGTCAAACAAGCAAAGCCTCCTCCTTCCTGTCTCCCGAAATATTTCCTGGGACGGAGTAGTTGCAAAATGCTAACTTCTCTTTTTTCTTTTCAGGACTGGAAATCTCATCAGCTCGTATTACAACATCGCGTGCTGGCCGCTCTGGTGCCTTGGTGAGTTGCTGCAGCATATAGATTGGTTTTCAGGGTTCTTTTCTTTTTTTCACTTGTCAGTTTGATTGCTGAAGAGGTAGACTTTACACTAGCTGTTTTATGAAAAAAGGGTTTTTTTGTTTATTTAAATTGAAACCAAAGCTTGGGTTTGCTTTCTGCTGTGTCCCTTGAAACTTGGCATTTCATCCAGTGTAGTGACAGGTAAGGAGTGTTAACAGCTCTCTTAGATAGGAAGAACTTAGTTGGTGCCTTAAATCTGTTGACCGTGTAGAGGAAGGCTTTGGGGAACACGGCAGATTTCCCTGCTCTGTTGTACTGCGGGCGTGGATGGCATTTCACAAGAATTCAAGTTTGTTTTGGAGGAGCAGACTCTAAGCCAGCTGTATCAAATATGGTTAGAGGATGAAGCAGGAGGAGGAGAAAAATCCTGAGATGAGTGACAGATGAACTGACAGAAGATGGTTTTTGAGAAATACTGTGCAACTTCATTGTAGTAGATTTGGAAAATAACTGTCCATCTTTAAACATTCCATTTTAGCCGTACCGATTATCTCAATACAGGAAGGAAAATAATCTCCAAGGGTTCTGGTATAAAAAGGTGAAGAAATCTTGGCTATTGCCCAGATTGGTACTTACCGACAGCACTAATAACTAGACCTGTTTTGAATGGGCATAAGCCCGTTTTTGCAAGCAAGACACTTTGGTTACTCCCCGTGCTCAAGCGACGGTAAAAACTTCTCTGTTTCTTCTAGAACTCCCACTGGCATCCCTGCTCAGCCTGAACGCCGCCTTTGGTTTCTGGGTGTGCTTCAAATACACAGGGGCACCGACCAGCCTGGTCGCGCGTCCTCGCCAGCAGAGCCTGCTGGGGTTGCAGAATGCAGGTGGGTGCAGTCAATCTCTCTGGCAATTCTGTTTTTATTCTTTTCTTTTGTTTCCAGACGGTCTCTGTCTCAAGGGCAGGATTCTCTAGCGAAGCGCGCTCTGAATCGCCTCCTCTGACAGGAGCGGTAACCTGAATTACCCGCAGCGTATTAAAATTCCCCACGTCAAGTGATCATTTGATGCGTGTTTGTGGGAGAACTGGAGGGGAAACAAACGCAGGCGGTGGGAAAGGGCAGGATGAGAGCGGCTGCTGAAGGACAGGGAGGGACTTGAACCCTGTGAGGCTGGGCAGGGAATCTGTGACTTGTCCACGGAAGTAGGAGCCAGGCAGAGAGCGCAGGTTCATATTTAATTTTGATGTCCTACTCCTGTCACGCGGGGCCAGGAGAACCCAAGGAGAGGTGTTGTGGTAGAGATGGACACAACAATGTTTTTGCAGCAGAATAGCCTCCTTTACGGCTCCTCTCATATCTTATCTACTTTATCCTTTTATCCACACATCATTCTCATTGGTTACACGGATATTAGACTATTATTTTATTGCTACTTTTCTGGAAATTCCACACTGCTCAGGTATCTGATAACCACAGTATTTTTCTTCAGCTTATCATTTCCATTCTCAGGCTGGCTGACAGAGCGCTCCTCCGGGACTTGTCCAGCTGCTCGGGGGTACACAACAAGCTGGTCAGGGTCAAACAGTTCTCTCTGTGTCAGGCATTTGGTGGAGGCGCTGCCTCCCCTGACGGTTATGTGCCAGGGTCCCAGGCCAAAGCGTGCAGGCGGGGTGTCTGCCATCTCCCAGGGCTGGTGAATGCCTTGCAGCCAGGAGTGGTTGAAAATGTCCTCCAGGGATGGTCTGTCTGAAGGTTGCAAGGACAAGCACCACCTGATAAGATGCTCGCACTCTGGGGAGAGAAACCAGACACCGCCGGTCAGAGAAGGCTCCTGTCCACCTTCCCCCACCGTCCGCAGTGCCCGGGCCGTGCTGGCTGTGCTCAGAGCTACCCCCAAACCTCCCAGTCCAGGAGCTGTTTTGGAGGAGAGCGGGATGGCAGGACACGTGCCACCTCCCCCCGGTAACCGCGGGAGATCACCCTCCTCACGCGCCACCTCCCCCAGCTGACCCCGGGACATCACCCTCCTCCACAGCCCTAAGAGCGGGGATGCTCCTGCGCCCGGGGCCGTCTCCCACACCCGCTGCCCGCCACGACGCCGGGTACCCACCGAGGGAGATCGGCTGGGGGAAGAAGAGCTGGCCCCTGACGATGTCCTCATCCTGCTTGAAGGGGACGTCCCCGCAGACCAAGTCGAAGAGCAGGATGCCCAGGGACCAGACTGTTGCTGACCAGCCGTGGTAGTAGTGGAAGCGGACCCACTCCGGCGGGCTGTACTCTCGTGTTCCTGCAGGAGACAGGCGGAGCTCGTCAGGTGGATGGTGCCCAATCCCAGATCCTCACCCGAGCGTCCCTGGGGACACGGGGGCTGCACCGGTGGCGGAGGGGACAACGCACGGTGTGACCCGCCACCCCCTCGCCAACATGGGACTCTTGCTTACAAACTTTGGGTTGTAAAGAAAGCCACCGGTGAGAGAAGAGGGCAGCACGGGCCCGGCTGTTACGTGCAAAAAAACCCCTTGCCAAAGAAAAAAAATCTAAAAAGCCAAGGCAAACAAGGGGAGCGGAGCAGCCCAAGCCCTTCCACGCCTGCAAACCAAACTGGCCAGTATACGGGTTTTGCAGGCCCCCCCGCACCCACACCCTCTGCAACCCCACCGGTGTTTGTTTTTGTCAGGCTGGCTCCCCCCTCCCCAGCCCCGGGCAGGGTGGGTGGCAGCGGCTGGGAGCCGGCTCCCATTTCACAACATCCACCCCGCGCCAAAAAGCAACTTGGCAGCCGGATGAGTAATTAATTCCCCCACGCCCCCTCCCAAGGGGGAACCGGTGCCCGGCCAGGCTGGGCCATGCAGTGCCGGGAGCAGCCCCCCGGGTGTGGGCTCACCTGCAAATTCGGTGTAGGCCGCGTCCTGGAGGAAGGTGCCACAGCCGAAGTCGATGAGCTTCAGCTCATCGGTGGCGAGGTCGATGATGATATTTTCCGTCTTGATGTCCCGGTGCAGGACACCGCAGGCGTTGCAGTGCCGCACGGCCTCCAGCACCTGCCGGAACAGCCCCCGCGCCACCTCCTCCGACAAGGATCCCCTCTCGAGCGTGAAATCGAAGAGATCCTGCACGAGCTCGGGACGCTCCATCACCAGGACGAAGCTGTCCGGCAGCTCGAACCAGTCGAGCAGGTGGCTGATGCCACGGAAGCCGGAGGAGCCCACGGCGTTCAGCAGCACGATCTCCATCGGTACTCGAGTGCCGCTGGGCTGCGGGGGGACGCGATGCCGTCAGAGGGACGGGGCAGGGGGCCGGTAGCCCCCGCCTGGGGTGCCCCAGTGCCCCCACCCGACCCCACCGGTGCCTGGGGGTCCCCCCTGCCAAGGGGGTGCTCCTGTGCCCCCCTCCCACCCCGCCCCGGTACTGGACAGCCCATTCCCCCGGGATGCTCCGTGTCCCCCAGTGACTCCCCGCCCGCTCCCACCGTGGTGTCCCGGTTTCCACCCTCTTGGGCCTCCCCTTATCCCCCCGCCCGTGACGCCCCGGTTTCTCCCGGCAGCCCCGGTCACTCACCAGCTCACCCCACGCTGTGACGCGTTCCCGGGACACGTGTTTGATGGCCACCTGCAAGACAAGGGGAGCGGCGGGATGAGCCTCCTCCTCCTGATCCTCCTCCCCCCGCCCCGCCGCCGTCCCGCCACTTACCGGGCTGCCATCGGAGAGGCGGGTGCCCGAGTACACGGAGCCGTAGCCGCCGCTCCCCAGTAGCGGCCCCTGCCGGTACAGCTCCTCCAGCCGCCCCTTCTCCGTCCCTGTGGGCCAGACCGGGCCGTCACCGCTCGGCCCCGCCCGCCCAACCGCCCCCCCGCTCAACCGGCCCGGCCCGCTCTGACCGGGCGCTGCTGTGGCCGCGCGTCGCTCCCCGCCGCTCCCGGAACGGAGATGGGCCGCCGAGGTGATCTCCGGCACCGGCACCGCGGCCCCCTCGCTCCATTCCGGGGCCGGGCTTGGCAGCTCCCGACCCGGACCAGTGACCGGGGACTCAGTGCCGGCGCTCAGGCTGCCGAGCGGCTCCAGGCGGGCGGGGGAGCCTGAGGAGAAGGAGATGGACACGGGGGAGGCAGGGACGGAGGGGGCGGCCTCGATGCTGCGGCTCCCGGTCGGCCCCGGGGAAAGCGGGGGCCGGGCCATGGCCGGGCAGAACTGGGTGGTGGCGCCGCCGCACCGGGACGTCCAGCGGTTCCAACGCCAACATGGGCGGCGGATCCTGGCACGGCGGGAAGGGGAAGGGGCCGGAGGCGCCCGGCAGGGTTTGGGGGCGAGAAACGCCGGGACAGGCAGACAGCTGCTGATGCAGCCCATTGCTCATCCGCTGCGTGACTGCCCAGCCGCAGGCTCACTGCCCAGGGAGCCCCAGCACATTCCGTGGTTGCCACGGCCCCATTGCCCAGGGAGCCCCAGCACGTTCCATGGTTGCCACGGCACGTTCCGTGGTTGCCACGGCCCCATTGCCTAGGGAGCCCCGGCATGTTCCGCGGTTGCCACGGCTCACAGGATGCAAACGGGGCGGGGCGGGGGCGCAGGGATGGGGTGCATTCCGGCCCGGCCCTGCCACCAGCACCGCCCAGCTGGCCGCCACAGAGCTCCTCTTCCTTCCGCATCTGCACCAAAGGCCCCATGGTTTATTGCCTTGTTGTTCACTTCATTGTGCTTTCCCTGCCATCTCACAACTTCCCGGTGGAGCCCGTCCCGCCCTCCCGCCCCACCGTTACTTCATCACTGGCAAACCGCTGCCAGAACTCTTCCCTCTTCTAGTAAAAGTGGCAACTCCAGCTGGGGACTCTTGACTAATAACCCTTTTAAAATTTTTTTTCCCCTCCTCTTTTTTTCCCCTCAGAAGTCACTGAGATGCTTCCCCAAGTTCCAGAGATAAGATAAATAATTTCCTGGATGGGGTCTCTGATTACCGGAGAGGAGGGTGCTCAGAGCCACCCCGGCACAGAGAAGACCGGCACGTGGGGGCCAGAAAGAGGCCAGGAAAAATCGATGTGACACGCAGAGATCTCTGGGGCACGTGCGCACACACACACTGCCTGCAGACACACGCGGGGTACAAAGAGAAGGTGCGATGCCCACCCGGAGCGTGCGCACACCCGCGCTGCAAGAGACACGCTGGAACACAGAGCGCAAGGCGCAGTGTGCACACACACCCCGAGTGTGCGCACACACACACACACACGATGCAGCACGAGGAATGCACCCTCCCACCCCCCGCACGCACCCACCCCGCGTGCACCCGCCCCTGCGCCCACCCGCGAGCTCCCAGCGAGCTCCCAGCGATGCGCGCGCTCGCAGAACGCCCCTCCCACGGGGGCACACGCAAACTCTGCCCTCCTCTCCCCGCTGCAGCTTTTCCAGCTCTTTCTGGGGCTTCCTCCCCCGGCTTCTTAAACACCTTCTGACAGCGGCGCTGCCACCAGCGCTGACGGGCTCAGCCGTGGCCGGCAGCGGGGCCGCCTTGGGGCCGGGGAAGCTTCCAGCAGGTTCTCGCAGGAGCCGCCCCTGTAGCCCCGCACCCCCCCCAACCCGACCCCAACCCAAACTGCATTTCCCCTATCGCCCCGCTGTTAAGGGATGCTGCTGCTAAAATAGAGGGTTCTTTGAATACAGAATATTTAATAGGTTATAGAAAAACATCTCAAGAAGCAAACGTGCTGAATTTATAAACTACTTCTTCTCTAAGCAGAACATATCTCCTGTCCACGGAAAATAACTGACTAGCTAACTAAATGGTAAAAATATAGACATAATTCACATTTCTTCCTTTAAAAGTAAAAAAATCCGTAGTGTTACATTTCTTCTCTATAGGAAACTCCCGCACCAGAGGCTGCTGATGGGTCCTTTAAAGACACAGCAAGCAGTTCTTGTGGTGGTATTTTTTTCTCCCCCAAGTGTTTCTGTGTCGTCTGAGAATGAAGCTGGTCAGTGTCAATGCAGATGTCTCTGTCTCTGGAAAAATCTTGTCCCTTGGCAGTGCCAGCAGTATGGGGGGAGTGTCCCAAAGTCTGTGTGGGCTCTGAAGGGTGTCTGGCCCTTGGACGAGAGATGCCGGACTGCTCCAGTAAGACGGGGAACCGTGGGGCAGGGGCTGAGGCCCGGACAGGTACCGGATCTCAGGGGGTGTCTTCGTGTGCGCGCGTGGGAGCGGAAGGGCAGAGCCTGCCTGGGAAAGGGAGAGCCCCTGGCCCGGGCTGTCTGACCTGGCGTGGAGCCCTCGTGCCTCTTCCGTCCCCTGCTCCCGGCACGCACATTGTGCCACTCGTCCCCCTGAGCTCCGAGCGAGCGTCGGGGACAACCTCTGGGCTACAGGGAGGTGCCTGGAGGGAAGGGCCGCCCCGAGGTGCCCCAGGCCGGCAGAGGAGGCTGCAGCAAGCCTTTGGCTCCAGGTGGCATCCCCAGCCCTGCCCAGGGCTCACAGACACCCCCCCGCGGAGGCCGCGTCGTCTCCTCTGCAAAGGCCGAGAACCGGGGGCTGCTGGTCCCCAAGCGCAGCGAAGGCCGGGGGCTGCTGCCAGGGCCCTGTGGTCCCCGCTGGAGCCCCCGGCCAGCGGCACCTCCTCCAGCTCCGCGGGGGCCATCGGCCCCAGCGCGAGCTTCCCCTGCCCTTCTGGGCGGGGCCGGCGGGAAGCGCCGCCGCGGCCGTGGCTCCGTCTCCCCGAGGCGGCTGCCGGCCGCTTGCTCCGCTCGCCGCGTCTCGGTGTCGGCGCTGCGGCGCTCGGCGCTGCCGGAGGGTCCGGCGGGGCCAGCGGGGCCGGGTGCGGCCGCTCGGTCCCGGGACGCCGGTTCCTCCGGGCGGGGGATTCCCGCGGGCTCTGTGCATGGACCCGGGGCGGGCGGCCGGGAACATGCCGGGGGGGGATCTGCGGAGGGTGTGCGCGTGTTGGTGGGAGAGAGAAAGTGGGCGAGGGGCGGATCAAAAGTGCAAAGGACAGTTAAAAAAATGAGAGTGAAATGGGGGCTTCTGGGCGCCAAGGCCGCGTGGAAATTGCACTTTGGGCAAGAGTGAGGTTGAGCAAAGGATTCGTTTCCTCGCTCCTTCCCGGTCTAACCGGGACGGTGGGTGTTTTCGGGGGGTTTGGAAAGCTGGAGGTGAGCTGTCTCGAGGGAACGCCGCTGTCAGACTCCCGGCGGTACCGGGCGTTCCCCTCCAGACCCCATCTGCCGAGGTTCCCGGAGATCTGGGTTAGAGTCTGGCCTGGGGTGGCTGTTACTGTAAAACACTTTAATCAAGGGAAGAGTGTAACGGGTGAGAAACCAGAATTAATGCCCTGGCTGCTGCTGGGTGTAAAGAGGAAGGAAACTTAGAGAAGTGTCAGGATTCTTTTTGGTGCAGGAGGAACCCCGGGCAGTGGTGCCAGGATCTGTGTGATCGTGTGTTTCGGGGATACACCCACGGTGAAGCGATGCTCCAGACCCTGGGTTTCTGCTCTTGGTAATGTTACTGATTTTATTATTAACGGATCAAATTGTGTTTGATTGTGTTTTGATTTTAGTATAAGTGTGGAACTAAAAGATATTTTAGTAAAAATCATTTTACATTTATTGTATTTTGAACCTAACAACCAGCTGCTACTCTAAATGTTCCCTGTACAGCCCCGTACCGAGGCCGAAGGGATTGGCGGCAATTATCTAGTAGAAACACAAGATCCCTCCCAGCACCCCACTAGTCCCCACTGGACCCTTCTTGCACCCCATTATAGTTCCCCAGGACCCCATTATCTCCCCCAGAAACTGCCCTCAGGAGCCCTTTAGACACACCACCCCCCCTGCCCCCCCCCCAGACAGTGATAACCCCCTCAACTCCCCCATGGCCCCAATAACACCACCCAAGCACCAAGACCCCATTACGTCCTTCAAGACACCCCCAGAGCCCAGTAACTCCCCCTGAACCCCCTCCAGGACGTCCCCACTCCCCCCACCTCAGACACCAATATCTCCCTCAAGACACCCCCCTCCCCCCGAGGACCCCAATACCCCTCCCAAACCCCTCCAGGACACACAGAGCCCCCACCCCCCGACTCCATTACACTCCCTCTAGGGCCCAAATAATCCCCCAGGACCCCAATAACCCCCACACCTCCCATAGAACCCCCATAACACCCCCCAATAGCCCCCAGGTCCCCAGTGCCCCCTCACGGCACAGGCAGGAGTGTGGGCAGGTGCTGGGGGGACACAACGTGCTGGAGCCCCCCGGGGTCCCCTGGCCCCACAGGGCCTACTGCCTGCGACACTCTGCCAGGGCTCTGTGCTCTGAGGGAGGCGGCCTGGGCAGGAGGCCTCCAGCTCTCCATGGTCTCCCCTGAGGGATGTTCCTGCAGAGATTTGGTTCACCCGGCAAGGGGGAATTGCTCCTTTGAAAACACTCCCTTTGGTCTGGGTGGTGACTGAGTGTTTCTCCTGCCAAGGGGGCACCAGCCCCAGCAGCCCCAGCACTAGTGGTGGTGGCTCCGGCCCAGCAGTGGGTGGGCGCAGGGGGCTGGGGCCCATTTCCCTGCCGGGGGTGGGGGCATCGCCGGGGAAGGGAAAGCTTTGGTCTAAAACCCCAAACTTTTTCATGGTTCTGAATTAGTTTTCAAAAAATGAAAGGTTTGTTGTCCCGGTTGTGGCACTCCAGACGTTCTGCTGTGTGACTGTGCTTGTCCTTTTCCCTTGAACTCGGTGGGTTTTGCTGTCTGTTGGGGTCTGTGCTGTCTGCGGGGTTTATCTGTCGGGTTACCCCAGGGAAAGGGAATTTTAGCCCTTTATTTTTACTTCAAGGGTGAAAGAGGTGACCCATTTAATATTTTCTGCCCGCTGTGGTGATTTGGGGTGGGTGGGTTCAGTCTGATGAAACACCCCGGAGTGGTGCTTCAGAGGGTGCCGGTCACCAGAGCCGAGAGGTGCTGCTCAGAATCCGGCATTAAGGCCGAGGGCGAGAGCTGGCCCAGGGGGGCTCTTGCCCTCCGGCTGGGGGACAGTGTTTCCCAGCTGGGAGGTGCTGGGAGAGATGGGGGGTGAGCAGGGCTGTGCTGGAGCCCAGCCCCTCTGCAGAGCCCGGCTGCTCCTCTGGCTTTCTGCACAAAGGTCAGGTTCTGTGCAGAGCTGCCAATTCGCGCCTTTGCCAAAAGACCAATCCTGTTTTTTTCAAGTCGGAACGTCCTGCTCTGCTTTCAGGAAAGAGTCTCTTGACATCTGCCGGCAGAGCCGAAATCTCCCACACTGAAGCTACAAGAAGGAACTGAAAAGTAATAAAAGGACAAGTGTCTGTGTGCCGGGAAACTGGGAGTGCCTCTGGGTGGGAAATCCGGCAGCAGCCGTTGCTCTGAGGCTGCAAACTGCCGGCACAGCAGCTGCCGCGGGGGGCACTGCTTCAGCCTCCTCCGGCAGGCTCTCCTTCACCTCCACCTCTCCCCCCTGCAGCAGCTCTGCAGAAAATCGTCACTTTTCACTGCCCGCGGCTGTGGATTGCTGTGAACGGGATGTAACCGGTTGCCACCGTGTTTCCCTGCAAGCTTGTCCTGCCTGATGTGCTGTCAGTCTGCAGATCGTCACCTCCTTCCTAGGTGAGTGTTGGGGCTTCTCCTGGGGTCTCCTGTGCATCTTCTTACGTGTTGACAAAATGCCCATGGGAAAAGAGAATTATCATCAGGATAATTGATCAGGAAGAATTCATCCAGATCTTTACAAAAGCAGTCTCCTGTCCGGAACACCTGTGTAGTTCATCTTGCCTGTTTTTTCTTCCCGTCACCTTCCAGCTCCTGTTGGGTTCTGCTTTGCCCTGCACCTCTGCTTGTTCTCATCCCCATTTCATGGAGCCAGGCAGACCGACTTCCTCCTCCTCCTCCTTTTGCCTGCTTTTCTCCCTGTGACATCTGTTTTCTGTAACTGCCTGGTCTTTGTGGAACACATTTAACAAGGGCTCTGGCAGGTTCCCCTTTCAGGAGGTGCCTGTGGCTGCAGGGATGCCGTGTGGAGCAGGTGGGACAGGGCTGGCGTCTGCTCCGGGTCGGGGTTCGCACCCTCGGGTGCTGCGCAGAGGCCGGGTGCTGTGGGCTCGCGGCGGTAGCTCGGGCTCGGAGCAGAACCTGGTCTTTGGGGAAAACGTGGGTTTTCCTGAAGTGACTCCCTGTGCCGAGGCTGGCTGGCGGCCTGCAGCCGGCGTGTGCCCTGTGCCGGGGAGCTGGCCGGGGGTGTCAGGGAGCGGAGAGGTCTGACAGCACCTTCCTGGGCGCTGGCTGGGACAGGCCGGGGAGGGCTTGAGCTCTGTGTGTGGTGGCCAGGGGAGGCGATGCAGCAGGTGGAGCCGGCTCGTCTCTGATCGACCTTTTGAGGCGATTCCTGCTGGGGATTTAGGTTTTAGGACAGTTAACTGAAATCTTGCTCTATAAGTTGCTGATGAGTATGAGCAATGCAACCCCTGAGAATGGCAGTACTCAGAGGTGGCTGCATCTGCACCCAGGGGATGCTCCTCTGTCCTTAGAACTTGAGGAAGGAAGCTTTGCAGGGGTCAGCAGTGCTGCGGCTGAGGGGACTGGGTTTTCCAGGGCTGGGCAGCAGATTCTTCCCCTGTCTATCCTGCGTCTGCACTGTGAAAGCTTGTGCACAGCAGTGCCTTGCTGCCTGTGCCTTCTGTTTCAGCGCTCTGCTGCCAGTTATTTCACTGGCTGTGGTGAGCACCAGGCATCTGAAGGTGGTGGTGAAAATGTGATGGATCAGGAGAGGCAGCAGGACCAGCGGCAGTGAAAGATTGTCAGGTGTTCAGTGTCACAGGAGAAGCACCCGAGAGGTTTCAGAATGGTGATTTGTTTGAAGAGGGGTCACACAGGGTCACCAGGACATCATGAAGTTTAATTTAGGGTTGTAAAGAGATTTTCCACTCTGAACTTCAGGCAAGTAGCAGTTGTTTCTTGGTATTTTAAAAGCGGTTAGAATCTCCTCTACTCCTTCTGTCATTGCCAGGTGTTGAACTGGCAGCTGACAGCCCCAGAGCTCTCACTTCTGTCTCACCATCTTCCACCTCACAGGAGCTGGTGCTGTGTGGTCGGGCTGTGTGCATTGCTGAAGGCCTGCACACGTTCCTCTCTATGCCATGGTTTCCTACGGGAAAAATGGAATTGGGAACAGTCACACTTTGGGGATTCCATCCTGGGCAGGCAGTGGGATGCGCCTGAAACTGTCGTTTGACTCTGTGGGGAATTGTTGCAGAACCAGAGTGTAGGGTTGAGGAGACAAGATGTTCCCGCAGCAATGGAGAGAGAAGTATGCAAAGGTTTCAGCTGCCAGCCTGCACACACTGGCTGTGCATGTACTCGAATGCTCGGCTGCAGTGCCCCGGGCTGCAGAGGTTATTGTGCAGAAAAGCCCTTGGTTAGTGGAGTAATTCTGTGTTGGAATAATTCTGCATCTGGGCAGTGGAATGGGATATTTACCTTGTGACACAGAGGTGCCTCTCGGGCAAAGCAAAACACTAAGAGATTTTTTGGAGGAATGTTCATTTTTGTTCTGATTTCATGCTGTCTGAAATGTCTCTTGCCCTTTTTTCCCCTTGGAGAAGTCTCATGAAGTTTTTGCAGCTGTCCTGACTCTCCTCCCCTGCCCTCCCTGGCAGCAGTGTGGCAGTGAGAGCTGCCCCCCGGGAGGAGGTGTGCTCTGCTGGCTGTTAAAGAGTTGGCAGCGCTGGGCTCTGTGCTCATCTCCAAAGGTTCCCTGTTCTCCCTGGGCAGTGGATTTGAGTGTTCTGCCATTCTGAGAACAGGAACATCTGTACAGATACAAAGCCTCGAGTGCATGGATTGGGTTCGTGAAGGCCCGATTCTTTTAATCTCCTTTGGCAGCTCTATTGCCCCACATTTTCTCTCTGCCCTCTTCTCTGTCAAACTGTCTCACAGGTGGCCTTCTTGCCCAGGCTTTGCCTCGTCCCCTGGTCAGACTCGAGCTGTTCAGTCCCTGCAGGCCCAGCGGCTGCTGGGGGATCTGAGCTGGGCAGAGGCAGCAGGGCCTGATCGCTGAAGGAAGCAGGTGTTGTGCTCTGACTCTGATCTTGCTGAAGCTGCTTTTGTTACCCTTCCAGAAAACCAAGCGAGGGCTGAATCAGAGCTGGCGGTTTGCTGAAGGTACCAAAGAACAGGGGCTTTAGAAGGCAATGCCGAATCCCGTGGACAACCGTAATGCTGTTTGTTTGTTAACTTGTCCGAGGTATTTCATTGTGGGTTTTGTGTAAGGTGCTATCAAGCAATCCCATGCAGCTGGAAGCCAGAGGCAAGCCCGTTTACTTCAGGGCTGTGAAGATCTCTACTCCTGGGACAGCTGTCTCGCTGCTGCAGGGGTTGGTTTTTATTTTGCTGTGGAGAAACGGACCAAAAATTTTCATGCCACTTCCTTTTCCCTGAGGTGGGAGAATTCCTGGAAGTCTCCGCATAGAGTTAAGGGGAGCCTTCCTCTTTTTTCCCGGAGCTGGGCTGAGTGCAGCTCCCAGAAGGCCGGGCTTTGGAAGGCCGGGAGCGCTGACCCGACCAGGCAAGAGGACTCCTGACAGCAGGGCTGGGCTGCAGTTGTGGCTGCAGGTGCTGCGGGGAGATGCTGGGTGTCTGGGGGGCTGACCTGGCCGGTTTGGTGGTTTGAGGGCGCTGTACGCTCTGCCCCAGGTGCTGAGAAGGTGTTTTCTGTCGGCAGGGCTGGTGGCCCATCAGTCTGTGTTCTCAGAGGTGAGCCCACAGGAGTCCCTCGCTGGGGCTTGGCTGCAGAGAGCTCTGTGGTACCTTGAACGTGTTTGACCTTTCCCAGAGTGCTCAAACCTGCCAGTTGACGCTCTTTAACACTGTCCTCTGAAAGAGCCTTCCAGCAGGGATGCCTATCATCTCTGGCTTTCCCTTCAGAGAATTGTCACCAAAAGCTGCTGTATCTTTGTCACTTGCCAGATGCCACCTTGTTGCTCTGGGCTTTTCCACAAGAGGGCTGTGAGGAGGCTGTGGTTGTCTGACGTGTGGTGTAGGCAGGCTCTCGGTTGCCTCTGCGTGGCCAGCTGATAGCCTTCTGGCTCTCAGTACACTCTGGGTGGCAGCACAGGCTCTAAGACAACTGTAATGAGGATGTGAGTGGTCAGCTTTAGTCTCCAAGTGGCCCCAAGATGCTAGCCCAGGGGCTCTGAGTAGGGTCTCTGGCCAGCTCGGGTCCAAGAGGGCTGTGAGTAGGCTCTGGTTGGCTGTCCTGTGGTGTAGGCGGGCTGTAGGTTGCCTCTGGCTGGCCAGGTGGTGTCCTACTGGGCTCCAGTTAGTCTCTGGATGGCATGCTGGTCTCAAGAAGTACTCTGAGTAGGCTCTGGCTGGCCAGCTGTGCTGTCCCGTGCGCTCCAAGTAGGCTTTGGATCGCAGGCTGCAGGCCACCATGTCTCTGGGCCGGATGGGGGCGGGGCTTTGCTCGGTGAATGACAGCAGTGCTGCCCAAGTGCCAGGAGCTGGATGGGGGCGGGGCTTTGCTCGGTGAATGACAGCAGTGCTGCCCAAGTGCCAGGAGCTGGATGGGGGCGGGGCTTTGCTCGGTGAATGGCGGCAGTGTCATCAGCATTCAAGTTAGAGGATTAACGATGTCTAAATTAATGACGCCCTTGTCTTAGAAGATTAACGGCGTCTAGATTAACAACAGCGAAAAGCGAAAGAATTTGTGTTCGTTAGGGAAGAAACAGAGAAGAAGGGGATCGGTAGAGTAACAAAGCAGAAATTTATCTACCGGTTGTGCACGCTTAGTAGCGCTTGTTGAAAGTGCTGAGAGGAACGAGTTGTTGAAATGAGCATGCGCCAGAGCCACACACGGGTTTGCTGTCACAAGAATATATAAGGACTTGTTTTTCTAATAAACGTTGGAGCTTGACTGTTAACCATATCGGGGTGTGTCTTGTCTCACAGCCTCGTCCTGCAAATAAGGGGGTTCCTGCTACACCCGCTGTTCAGAAGAACAGATGCAACCTTCCGCAACTTTTCTTTTTGCCTGTTGCTGACGTAGAGCACAGGAAGATGGCTTATGGCAGAGGCTGTTATTTTCTCTGACCTGAGTGGAAGGAGTTCCAGTTGTGCAAAAATGAATCTAAAGACATAATTTTCCTTTGCTTTCTGCTTGAATTGAAGCCATCAGCTGGTAGCAGAAACTCTCCAGGTTTCTAGTTCCGTGGATCCCATGGAACAGAAGAAGCATTCGCTATCCTGAACAATTTTTTTTGGTGGATAATGGAACAGAGGGGTGTAGAATATCTGTGTGGTATAATGCATAGCCATGTGATGTATTCTGTATGGGTTCAGAAGGTTGTTACAATCATTATCCTTGCTTTTTTTATATCAGTAATAGGAAATGACAAGTCACACCTGAAGAACTTGCACACTGTCTTCTCTGACAGCACCTTCAAATCACCAGGAGTGGCCACAGTCCCATAACAAGGTTATGCCCAGTTTAAGAGCTCCCATGAAGAAATCAGCAGTGAGACAAGTGATGGTCAGTCACAAGTGCTTTTTTCCTTTTTAAGTGAGACTTCATTCTGAGAATTAAATGAAATCCTTTTGGCATTTTTTTTTTTAAAATTCACTATCTGAAAGCTTCTTTTTAAGTGAAATTTTGAAATCTAGATTTGTATTAAAGGGCAGAAGGCAGTACCATATCATCCTCTTATTTTTAGTTTGAAAGGAGAATGTGTGTGTTTGGTTGAAATCCAAGTATAACAGCGAATGTGGTTGGACCGGCACACAGAGTTAATTAAAAGTATGCCAGAAGGCCATCAGGTCTGCCCTGACAACAGCAGTAATGATGGACTTCTTACATTCTGAGCAGCATTAACATTTAAATTCCTACACCTCTCCATTAGAGTTCAAGTTTCTGACCCAGAGCCCTGAGGCACCAACTGCAGGCAATGAGGCTGCATATCACTGCACCATTTGTCTCTGTCAGGGAGCCAGGAAGGGATCTGTTCGTTGTGGAGCTGAGAAATTAATTTTTGATTACCTGATTTTCTGAACACAAACAGACTGCCCACTGCAATTCAAAGTCATTCTTTTGGGGAATGCATCAAAATGAGGATCTGCAGGCTTTCTGCGGACTCACATGTGTTTCACCAAGCATTTAGTTTTCCTTTTGGCGCCGTGGCGCTCTGGAAGTGGCAGCGTGTTGCTTTGGGGCTGGAAGGGTGGGAGGTTGCTCAGCAGTAAAGCGGCCTGATGGATCAATTGCCACGGCAAGTCCAACGCTTCTGTTGAAGCTCTTCAGGGTGAGGTGCCAAGCTTCAGCTTCAGCGTTGTGTGGTGTGGCCGACGGGGAAGAGATGCCCCAGTGCCCTGGGCAGCTGTTAGGCTGAGCAGTTCTCCTGGGGATGCAGAGAAATGCTCTGAGTGCTGCCATGGACAGGCCGGCTCCGCAGGGAAAAAAAAATCACTCTTAAGAGTGTGATTGAAATTTAGCATTTTGCTCTACAGCTCAATCTTTCTTTCAAAAAACCCCAAAGCACAGCAATGTTAGATTGTATTTAATCCTCCAGGAAGCCCTCAGCGATGGGAAGAGCTGCTTGGGGCCGCGACTGAGCCTACAGCAGCCGATTAACCCCGGAGCCCTGATGCAGCTTGAGCACAGTCTGTCTTCATGCACAAACCCGTGGATGCTGCTGAAACCTCCAACTGTGAGCTGCTGCCTTGTGGCACTGAAGTGACACCTGACAAGTCGGACACGACAGACGCTCGAAAAGCAGCTTTTCGCTGACCTTCATTCTTGGGAATGTTGGTGGCATCTTTTAGAAAAGGTTTTTTCCTATGAGTTTTACCAGACAGCTTCAGGTTTTCTTACCTGTGCCTTCTGTTCCGAGCTAAGTGACCCCTGAACTCATTTTTACTTGACATCTTAAATAGTGTCATACTTAGTTCCACCACGCCTGGACTCTGAGAGAACTCAGTGCTTTCTAGAGTGCAAGGAGAATGTAAACCATTTTGAAGTAGGTTTTTTTTCCCCATAAAATATCAGTGAGGTCACAGCCCCCAAAACCCACCTTCAGAAGCTTCTGACATTTTTAATAGTTTTCATTTAACTCAAGAAAAGGAAAGAAAACACAAAGCTGCTGGAAATGATGAATACAACTACACTGCGGTTATGTTTTTCTACACCGTTTAGAAGAAGAGCTACAACGTAGAGCAATGTGAATATTACCCGAAGAAGAAAACCAGGTTTTTCAACAGCAGAAAGACCAACCATCATCAGGGAAGAGAGAAACTGAAATTCGCATCTGGGGAAAGATGCTCAGAAGACTGAAGACTCAGTATTAGGTTTCAGCGAAACAGTAAATCAGCCTGGAAAGTTCTGGCAGCTACAGTTCTTCAGAATTTGAGGAAAAATGGTGCAAAATCAATAAAGAATGTGGTTTCACATAAAATGTGAAATGTAGTACATTCAGTAGCACATGCCAGTGCTACTGAAGAGAAGAATGCTTATCACAAGATGGTCGGCAGAATAAATTTCCACCTGCTGTATTAAGGCAAAGCATTAATTCCAAGCACTTTGAGGAGTTCAGGTAAAGCCCTTTGTACAAAAGAAAAATTTTATTCGTGTTTCCAAGAGCGTATTTTTTTGAGAAATTGAGATAAAAGGCATACATGGACATCACCATGATTACATACTATGAAATGCCCACTGAAATCTATCAAACATATTTGTGTTGAGGAAACCATTAAGGCTTGTAGCCCATGGCAAAAATAAAATCAAACGGAAGGAAAACACCCTCATCATTGTCATATGAAAAATCACCACTCGGAAATGCCATGGGCGAAATTCTGATTATGTTGATTGAGGAGGGGGGGAAAAGGGCAAGAAAAAAAAATCAAACCATAAACATACAGGGCAGTATGACTTAAGATAGATCACAAATAGATGATATCCCCAACTTCAAAAAGGGAAAAAAAAAGATGTTAAAATAGAAATATGCCTCTTAAAATGGTTTTGAAGCTCGACTCTGATCCACAGCCAGTACTGTCAGAGGGCTACAGATCATGAGGAAAAGGTCAGCAGGCAACAATTCAGCAAAGACTGTTGGCAGTAAGGCTCACTCTGGCAGAAACTGCTGCAGGAATCTATCGCCCAGGATGTAATTGATCTAAGAAAAGTGAACACCCCCCCATCTGATTCGGCATGCTAGATGGGGTCAGTGTTTCAGTCAAGTCGAACTGGTCAAGTCTGTCCTTAAGTCCCAGCTCTGGTCTCCACCCAGCTCAGTGCTGGGCCAAGGGCACAACACGCAGCATCGCTGCTCTCTAGGCCAAATTCTTGTGTTCTTGAGACACCGACACAGCGTGTGAGGGGGCAGAGCACAGCGCTGTGCCCCAACAGGCCGGCTGCCCTCCACAGCCCAGGGCAAGAGAACTGCGGCGCTTCCACCGGCACCCCCCGTCTCACAGGGGAGACGCAGCAGCGCCTGTCTGCACCTGCCAGGGCCCGCAACAGGACGACCAACAGCTCACCTGGAATTTCAGTCAGGCCACATATTTCACCTCTCCGACAGCTAGAGGAGTCTGCTCAGCAATCTGGGGGCAAAAATAATCTTACTGCATTGTAGCTGTCCCTGATTTTCACTCCGCTTCTTTGGTTGAAACCAGCAAACGAACCTGAATTACCCTTTAACGAGTAATATTGCAAGGGCTGCAGAGAGCCAGAAAAGCCCTACCATAAACAGACTGTAATACAGCCTTCCAGCCTGTTATACAATGTGCAGTTACATATTTTAATTACATTTATTACCTAAGACGAGAGAATTAACGTGAACTGAACCTTCAATGACCCAACTGGATTCATGCCAATTGTTTTACTGTGCAGACCCCCAAGATGCAGAAGCCGGCACAACAACCTGACCTCAGAACCGCCAGTCAAGCCCCCTTTTTTAATCCACTGCTTTCTGCCATCTTTTTACTATTTGCAGTTTGAAGCTGGTTTTATCATCTCCAAAATTTTTGTTTCAGTCTGTGGCTAGCACAGAAGTAGCTTTAAAGACACGGGGCAGTGCGGCCTGTGCCCTGGTGCTCACACGCTGTGAAGGTTGCTGCTCTCCCAGCCGCTGCAGACTCTGCAGTCGAACGCTCCCTCGGTACCGTCTCGGCACGTCTGACCTTTCTGCTGGGAGACCCCGTCACGCTGCATAACATGTTCAACATCATCCCATCCTCGTCCTCAAAAGGTATGAACTAATTCGAGGTGTGGTAATACTCACATGCTTTGAACCCCACTTCTGTCAGAAGGTGAATTACATTCAGTTTGGGGATACAGCAGAATGCTTGGAAATTCCAGCACCTGAGTAAGTTCATCTCCACGGGTGTCAGACTCAGAGCAGTCATTTCTGGAACAGTCACCCTTGAGCATGCATCCCCATGAGAACTCCATCTCACCAAAGCAGCATTAGCAGTGCTGTACTGAATGATCCACGCACTGGGGCACGGGCAAAGGCTTACAGCCTGCAACGGGAATAATCAAATGATGGAAGTGAAGATACTTCCATAAGGTAGTGCACTACTCTACTGCTACTGCATTATGTACATCATTTTTTGTAGAAAAAAGATAAATAGGTAATATATATGAAAATACATCTAAAATATGACATATTACGTAAAATATAATTTTAATGTACAAATATCTATACACCCAGTAACTATTTATCTGCTTGTATGGATGAGTAGAGTATATAGCAAGTGAAGTAAACGTTACACCCTTTAGAGGGTGAAAAACAGTCTCCAACTGCACGCTCATTCTAACACCCTCCCTGTGCTTTGCTCTGTCTCTCCCAGTGCCCCCCCCAACCAATCCTCTTCCCTTCTAAAGATGCACGATCCAGCCACCGGCCTTTCCCCTCACCACAGCGCCTCCTGCTCAACGTTTCCGACCCCCTTCTCCAGTCAAACTGCCACCTTCGCTGCCAGCTGAGGCCTCCGCCGAGAAAATATAACCCCTCCTCCTCCTCCTCACAGAGCTGCTGAGGATGGGAAAGGCACACAAACCAGACTGCGAGCGGCCGGAGGCGGGGAAGTTCACCCACTCTATCGGCTGCTCAGAGCAGGGCTGGAGGAGGCGTCACTGTGCAGGGGAAGGCAGCGCCGAGGGACACGCTGGGAGAGCAGCGCGGGCACGGCAGAACCTGGGCAATCCTTCTCACCTGGGATGAGAAGACCCCTGGCAGAAATCAACCAAAGTCCAAGGTCACACCTCGTGACGCCAGTACACTCCAGGCCAAAGTGTGAAGGCTCCACTGTGTAAAGAAAGGAGGAAACTCCGTACCTAAAAGTTCCATCTGTTCAATGTTACCGTACGACTTTTTAAAATGAAAAGCATCAACTATTACCTGGCTAACCATAGTATTCCAGAGGACTGTAAATATTACTGCAAGGAAGACCTCAGTTTCTGTTTAGCACAAAACTGGGAGCTTCTCTGAAAAACAGGCTGTAGTCTTCAATTACTGCGTAGCTACAACAGAGAGATATATAGGGCAGACACCTATAACGTGTCTCTGAACGCAGGAAATACCACACATTCAAAATTATGCAACTGTTCACAGAAGCGTTTCAGAAATAGTCGAACTTCATTTCGATTTTTCTTAAATCACCAACAGCATTTTCAAATGCTTATTAGCAGCTACTTTTATCTATCCATTTTAATGGAATAGAACTTAAGTAAAAGCTTCCACAAGTCCTTCTTAAGGGTTCAATATTTCCACCTTTCAGCAGTTTCTTAGAACTAAAGTAACAACATTCTACACCTTCTAAACCAGAATTTAATTCTTCACTTTTTTGTTTTAATTTTCTTCTCTAGATCCTTTTCTGTACCGCTCCTCCCTTCTCCCCTTACAATCTTCTGTCATTTTTCTCTCCTTTTCCCACCTTCTCTGCATTTTTTTCTTCCTTTTCCCCCTTCTTCCCTCTCTCCATCCTACCTTTTCATTCTTTATAAAAACCCTTTAAAGGCTGGGAGAAAGGACAGAGGTAAACTGTCAAGAATAGAAAAGTTGCAGCCAAAAATTGCTATTACCCTCTAATTATTTTCTCTCTCTGGTATTGTTCCCATTCGACCCCATCCCAGGCACAGCTGTGCCCGGCCCTGAGGAGACGAGGGGCTGTTATAAGCGGTTCCCAGCAATGGGGAGGGCAGGAGCCAGGCTCCTTAGCGTTATCAGTCCTTCTCTCCAGAGACCGGCATACAGCCCGCGGAGGGGGGTGGAATCAGAAAAATTCAGAAAAACTGGCAATATCAGCCTACACTATCAGAAATACAGAGCATAAAAATTGACACGGGGAGAGGTAAGCAGGGGAGTGCAGCGACCCGCAGGCCAGCAGCGCGCTCAGCCCGTGGCACAGCTGCGGGCGCACACAGGCTGACGTGCTCCTGCTTTTGACAGAGCTGGGGAGGGACTATCACACAGCAGCAACATCTACGCCTTCTGAAGAAAGACCCGGCACAGCTCATACTTTGAGCTTCAAACCCGTGTCCTCAGAGGTCACGGAGACACCATGTCACTGCCCTGGCATCGCTCTGGGGCTGGGCACATGTTCAGCCTTTCCCAGGACACTTGTGCCCTGGCCACCAGGGATCAGGTCAGACCTTACAGGCTGTGACACAGCCCAGGTGCCAGAGCACATCTGGGGTCAGTAGGTATTATCTGCACATGGCTTCAAGGAGAAGAGCACAGTGCCACGCACAGGGATTTGATCCAGCTCTGGGCCCCAGCAGCCCCTTCCCAGCAGGTGCGGGGCTGGGAAGCTCTGTGGGCACGTGGAGCCCGACCACGGCCCCTCCTGCTCAGGAACGGCCGCTCCCTTCCACGCATCACACGGTGCTCGGCGCCTGGGGAGCTCACAGCTGACGGGGCTTTCTGCTCAGCTATCCAGCTATTCTGCCTTCTCGCCCACTCACTGCAAAGATTATCAATTTTCCGGATTCTCGAGTTTAAAAATATCTCCCCCGAGGCATAAAGGAAGAGAGGCGGGTGGGTACAGTAGGGGTTCCCTCAGTGGATGCACCAAGGGACCAGGCACGAGAGTCACCGACTCACGTCATCCCCAGGACAGACAGACCCTCTTCTCCTGCCAGGGAAACGTCCACGTTGCCAAACACCAGCACACGCTGTTGCCGAGGCTGCGGCCTCCGATAAGCCTCAGCAAATGCCTCTGACCTTCCCTTCAGCAGTTGGTCCTGAACTCTGGGAGTCACAGTGCACTGCGCCTTCAGCAGCTCCACCAGTCCAAGCAGCACCCTTTACAGAATGAAGCACTTTTTACTTTTCTTTTTACCCAAGGATATCCCAATCTCACCTTCAGTTATTGCATTTATAGTGTTCCCTCTTTGCAAGAGAATTCACTGGGTTTCAAAGTACACGTTTGCCAAGACCACAGATCAAATGGTCCTAAACTGCTTCGGATGTCTGAAAGGGAGAGATTTGCATATTTGTTTTTCTTTAATCACATCTATCCTTCTTTTCTCCTCTTAAGCAAGCCCACCTTTCATGCCTAACCACTTAGGGCCAACAGGAACACTTAGAAAGGTCGCTTTGTTGTACTCATTCTAACATTTCACAGTACCTTGTTTTCCCGAAACAGGGTTATCTATCGCCCGGGACTTACCCGCATTGCATTCTGCAGAGCAAAAGCACTTCCTAAGGTAATGAACACAGAGCATGTTGTCAAACAAACAAACAAAAAACTCTATTCCCCTTTAAAAAGAATTTAAAAAATCAAAATTCAGTCATTTCTAAATCCTGTAGTACATTCTACCGATTCCCACGACTCCTGAGCTATGAGCTGCATCAGCCCGTCTGTGTCTTTGCACAGTGACTCCGACAGCCCGCGAAGGGCACCGCAGAGATTGCCACGAACTGCGGGGAGCTCTGAGCCCAGGCTGCAGCGCCCGGCGCTCACTGACACACAGAAATCCTACGGGACCTGTATGCACCTAGCGCCTGCAGCCATCCTGCTCCTTTCTTATTGAAAAGGATCCAAACGTAGATCTATAAACCCAATTTCTAACGAAACTGAGAGATCTCCAATACCTGCTCTAAACATCAGTGTCTTCCCAGAGTCAACCTTCCAGTTCTTTACATTTCTCGGGACAGCAAAGTAAACAATGATTAACACAAACTATTTTGTGAACAAAGATTTCTTCTCACCCGATGTAAACATCAGGAAAAAAACCCCAGTAACCAGAAAAGTGACGGCTCACAGATTAATATTCATGTGTGAATTTACATCGATGTTTCACATTAATCTGATTTTGTTTAGACAGTGTAAACTAATACATTTGAAAGTATATTTTCACAAGTAGTTTTCAGTGGAAAACTTGATAAAAATTAAAAAGTATCGGAGGCCTGACTTTAGCAGGTCCCAGGCTTGACCAACGGCCTTTCACAGCCTGGGCTGAGGACAGGATTGTCACATTCTACGTTGCCAGGACAACTTTCATACCGCCAGCTTATGACTGGCCCAGGTTTTGAATAGAAAGATACAGTTATGAACTAAATCTGCCTTTCTATCTGAAAAGCAAATGAATCTCCAAGAGCCCAAAGAAATCCAAACCCCACATAAGCCAATGTATTAGTTGAAATCCTGAACATAAGCCAAAATGAATTTGCCTCACATCAACAGTTTCCAGACTGGACAGAACAATTATTGCAGGCTTGTATGAAAGACTGTACTACTGCTCACTGAGTGCACAGGCGAAGGAATTACACACCTTCTGAACAATCCTACCCTGCCCTGCAAGGAGCTTTATGATGCTGAGCTATAGGAGACTAATGGACACGACCGGAGGTTTAACAAACTCATGCTGTGCCACAGAGGAGAATCTAGATTTTTAAGATTAAAGTTAAAGGCCTGATTCTCATTGCCTTCAGAATGCCAACTGAAACTCCGAGGTCAATTGTACTGTCATCGCATAGAGAGAAACCAGCTCCCTCATGCCCCAAGCGATGCTGAGCTTTCCATGGGGAGAGATGCTCTTCCTGTGCCTCCTCCTCCCAAGAGTCTTTTTCCTTTATGTTTGTATTACAAAACACACAACTGCCTTGGGAATACCTTGCACAGTCTATTAGTAAAGCCACACCCATGTCTAAAATGTGCTTGTCTCCAAAAATATATGGACAATTACCTGGCACGTTAGCTGATTAAAAATACCGCTGATAACAAACAAGTTTTGAACCACCAGACAGTTCCAGGCAGTCATCGCTTCCCACACCCTCCACACCTTCACAGCTGAAGTCACACGCTTCTCCTCATGTTCATAATCACAGGCACCTTACACAAAGCAATAAATATTTACATACGTGCAAAATAACGCACAGAAGCAGCTCACGAGCCCCCACAGCAGGGAGCAGCACTAGAACCGAGAGGCTCTCAGCGCTCACGGAGCCGTACAGCGCTGTGGCACAAGCACAAGTGCAGTGCCAAGATGCTGCTCGAGAACACGCTCTGCACTGCTGACACCTGGGATCTGACCAAGCATCACCTCCCTTCACACACTGATCAGGATACCTCCTGACTAGAGGCACTGCTATCCTACCCAGGAAAATAACTACCTGTAACCAGCTTACAAGAAAATCTATTCAAACTCTCCACGGAACAGTGTGATTCCTCCAGCTCCTATCACAGGCTGGTACACAAAGTACATACATACTGGTACATAAAGAAAAAAACATTAACGGGGAAAAATCTCGGGTTTGACCTTTACCAGTAAACCCAGCGCCATCCACTGACACCGTGTTTCTGGAGCCCTGTCCCCTGTGTGTCCGCTTGGAGCTCCGCACAGCAGCAGGGCTCTTCTCAACCCCGGGCTCTGCCCAGGGACACGAGAAGTCACAGCGCTGCCAACTCACAGCAAAGGCTCCAGGCTCTCGTCCCTGAAGCAAAACCCTTCAGATCTGCACTTAGGCATTTCATACAAAATCCACCAGCAATCCAAACAGCGGAGCACGCCATAAAAACAACCCCAGCTGCTCTCGGTACGTGTGCAGCTGGGCACGTGTTACCAAGAGCAGAAACCCAGGGTCTGGAGCATCGCTTCACCGTGGGTGTATCCCCGAAACACACGATCACACAGATCCTGGCACCACTGCCCGGGGTTCCTCCTGCACCAAAAAGAATCCTGACACTTCTCTACGTTTCCTTCCTCTTTACACCCAGCAGCAGCCAGGGCATTAATTCTGGTTTCTCACCCGTTACACTCTTCCCTTGATTAAAGTGTTTTACAGTAACAGCCACCCCAGGCCAGACTCTAACCCAGATCTCCGGGAACCTCGGCAGATGGGGTCTGGAGGGGAACGCCCGGTACCGCCGGGAGTCTGACAGCGGCGTTCCCTCGAGACAGCTCACCTCCAGCTTTCCAAACCCCCCGAAAACACCCACCGTCCCGGTTAGACCGGGAAGGAGCGAGGAAACGAATCCTTTGCTCAACCTCACTCTTGCCCAAAGTGCAATTTCCACGCGGCCTTGGCGCCCAGAAGCCCCCATTTCACTCTCATTTTTTTAACTCTCCTTTGCCCTTTTGATCCGCCTCTCGCCCACTTTCTCTCTCCCACCAACACGCGCAGACCCTCCGCAGATCCCCCCCCCGGCATGTTCCCGGCCGCCCGCCCCGGGTCCACACACAGAGCCCACGGGAATCCCCCGCCCGGAGGAACCGGCGTCCCGGGACCGAGCGGCCGCACCCGGCCCCGCTGGCCCCGCCGGACCCTCCGGCAGCGCCGAGCGCCGCAGCGCCGACACCGAGACGCGGCGAGCGGAGCGAGCGGCCGGCAGCGGCCTCGGGGCGACGGAGCCACGGCCGCGGCGGCGCTTCCCGCCGGCCCCGCCCGGAAGGGCAGGGGAAGCTCGCGCTGGGGCCGATGGCCCCCGCGGAGCTGGAGGAGGTGCCGCTGGCCGGGGGCTCCAGCGGGGACCACAGGGCCCTGGCAGCAGCCCCCGGCCTTGGCTGCGCTTGGGGACCAGCAGCCCCCGGTTCTCGGCCTTTGCAGAGGAGACGACGCGGCCTCCGCGGGGGGGTGTCTGTGAGCCCTGGGCAGGGCTGGGGATGCCACCTGGAGCCAAAGGCTTGCTGCAGCCTCCTCTGCCGGCCTGGGGCACCTCGGGGCGGCCCTTCCCTCCAGGCACCTCCCTGCAGCCCAGAGGTTGTCCCCGACGCTCGCTCGGAGCTCAGGGGGACGAGTGGCACAATGTGCGTGCCGGGAGCAGGGGAGGGAAGAGGCACGAGGGCTCCACGCCAGGTCAGACAGCCCGGGCCAGGGGCTCTCCCTTTCCCAGGCAGGCTCTGCCCTTCCGCTCCCACGCGCGCACACGAAGACACCCCCTGAGATCCGGTACCTGTCCGGGCCTCAGCCCCTGCCCCACGGTTCCCCGTCTTACTGATTTTATTAACAACTGAAATTAAATTGTGTTTGATTCTAATATAAGTATAGAATTGAGATATTTTAGAAAAAATAATTTTACATTTATTGTATTTTGAATCTAGCAACCGACTGCTACTCTAAACTTCCCCGTACAGCCCTGTGCCAAGGCTGAAGGGATTGGTCATGATTGTTTAGTAGGAACGGTTAGAACCTAGGTAACAAAACACGAGGTGATTTGTAAACTGATTTATAATACATACATAGGACTAGAAGAATGCAAGGAGTTGTCAAGGTCCAGGATTAATGGGAACTGAGGGCAGTGACCGTAACAGCTTGCAGGTACCTGCCAAGAAAACCGTGTCCTTAAGCAAAAGGTGATTCCGGCCGGGGGAGATCGCGACCGCTGACCCACGGACCACCTACTCACATTACACCCCAGAGCCATTTCTAGACATTTCTAACCTCTACTGCGCAGAATCGGAAATAGGAAGAGAATATGTTCATGATTTCTTGGAAGCTGTGTGCTTATACATGAAGACCTAATGAATATGTAGGAGTAAGTTCTATAGAAGGTGTATGATTCTGGTGCCTGGCACGTGTTGTTGGTGAGAGCACTCCCCTACACGTCCGGCCGTCAATAAAGGAGTGTCTGCTTATCTGCGTCAAATTGGTGTAGGTAAGTGCTTTTATCCCGGATTTCGGTGACACCCAGAGCTGCCTCAGGCAGACACCAGCCCACCGGGCTCCCAGAGCTGTCGGGGGGGGCAGAGGTCCCAGGAAGGGCCAGGGGGCAGAAAGCCAGCCTGCCCCCAGCTCTGCTCTGCCTGGGAAAGCTGAGCCCAGCCCAGCCCAGCCCCACCTCTGCGGGGAGAGCAGCTGGGCGAGGGGCAGGGGGAGAGGGCTGCCTCCAAACCCAGCTCAGCTCCCCTCGGGGCTTGACGCCGCTGCTTCTGCCTGACAGGAGTGACTGAGGAGCTCCTGGTCCAGCTCTGCTGTGGGCTTGGGAAGAAGGACACAGACCTGCTGTATTCAGCCTAAGAATAACTGCTGTATTGAGACAAAGGGTGCAGCGGGTGGTTGGGGGCATCGGGAGCAGAAGGGGTGGTCGGGGGCATCCAGAGCTTTAGTTCAAAGGGCTGCTGTTTCTTTTTGACTTCGATCAGGAGCCGCCCCTGCTTCTTGATGTGTTCCCGGCAGAGGACATGGTCATCGTCATCATCGTCAGAAGCAGGAGGGTCTGGAGGAGAGAGCAGAGAGGAGCAGGTTGGGGAGGGTCTGCGGGGCCACCTCCGCTGTGCCTGTGTCCCTGGGGAGCTGTGGCCCGTTTTGGAGGGCTGGTGGCATCCCAGAGAGCCCCGTGCCAGGCCCTCGGGCACAGGCACTGTGACGGGCTCTCCCAGCCCAGCGTCCCAGGGTGACCTGCAGGGCCTGGGGATGCCACCGCTGGGGTCCCCCCCCAACACTGCTGGGGCTTCCCACCAAGGTCTGGAGCTGCGGGGCGGTGGCTTCACCTCCGCTTTGGGAAAAAGGGCCGTGAGCTGCAGAAGCTCCTTGTCTGCTCCAAGAGCCTCCAATCAGAGGAGGCCACAGGCAGAGCCAAGCACTGGTTCTTCACCCTCAGGGCAGGGGATTTTGAAGACGAGGGCCCCCTCCCTGCCCCACAGCATCTCCCCTTGTTTCTGCTGGGGCTTAGCGCTTACCACCCCAACAGTTGCCGTCGTTCTCCCACATCCCCACCTAAAACCACGCCCCGTGCTCAAAGCCTTGGAGACAGCCAAGGTCAGACCCAAGGTCTGGAGGCAGCTCCTGGGTCGGGGTCTGCTGGGACAGTGGGAGACAGGCGAGGACGCTCAGAACTGCCTGTGGGCAGGGGCTGGGACAGGCGCTGGGGGACGTGTCCCCGCTGTGCTCTCCTACCCTTGGTGTCCTCCAAGGAAATCTTCAGGCTCCGGGGAGCCTGTGCCATCGTCTGCTCCAGGAGATTTCGGACCTTGACAAAAGTCTGTGAAAGACACCCTGGGTTAACTGCTGAAGGGGAGGGGGTGTTCAAACCCAGGGGTGCTTCACCTCCATGTCCCCATGGGGGGACACCCCGCAGCGCCCAGTGCCCCTTGGGGCTGAGCTGCGCCACGGCTCTTCCCCGGGGCCACGTCCGTGCTCCCATCTAGGAGGACAGCTTGGGACGGGCCACCTGGGAGAGCCCTGTGCGGGTCCCCAAAGACCACCGCAGGGATGGAGCCCCAGCACGCACCGCATTGTCCTCGTTGAGGCTGTGGCTCTCGGGGGGCAGGCTGGCCGTGCGCTGCACCAGGTACTGCAGCTTCTGCCTACAGTGCTGGAGCTTCTCCTGCGTACTCCAGGCCTGGACAAAAGCGTCCTGCAATCGGAGAGAGAACAACTACGTTGGTGGGGAAGAAGAGTCTCTTGGGGTGACAGTGGCCGCTCCACACATCACTGTGCTGTGCCGCTGCACCCCCAGCACCGGCCGGAGCCGTGCTCACCCCCGCACCGCACGGGTACCTGGCCGGGCACCGTGATGCCACGCAGCAGGACGGCCAGGTTGTTGACAGCGTGGTCAAACTGGAGCAGCAGATCCTCCTCCTTCAGCATCTGGGCTCGCATCTGCTCCCGCCGAGCCTCCTCCCGCTGCAGCTCCCTCCTCAGCTCCTCCTCCAGCTTCCTGCAGCCAGACACATTCACATCCATACAACTGCATCAGGGTGCAGAGACACCCCACATCTGTTGCCAAAAGTGCTCGTCTCACCCCCCGCACCGCCTGCAGAGCAGAGATGTTGCCTGCAACCCAACCCCACGCTGCTGGTCCCACTCCCCACGCCAGGCAAGGAGCAAGGGTCCTCCTGGTGCCACCCGCAGCGGGAGCTTTGGGGGCTCTGCCAGGCCCAGCGCTGGGGGAGCACTCTGCTCAGGAAACCTCCCAGAGCAGGAGGGGTGGGGGCTGCAGCAGGACGGGGGAAGAGGGGCCCTGTTGGGACACCCAGGATGCCCACATCCCTCCTCCAAGGGTGGTGGCCCAGTTGGCACGGCTGTCCCGAGGCCAGCAGTACCTGAGGGTGTTGGGGGGCTGGCGACGCTTCAGCTCATCGTGCTTCAGCTCCAGCTGGTGCAGCGTCTCCTTCAGCGCCTGCTGCTTCTCCTTGCACTGCTGGAGATACCGCTCCAGGTCCGCCGAGGCCTTCTGCTGCTCCAGGAACCTGCCAGCCATGTCCTGGCCAGGGGAGAGCACGAGGACTCAGCCCGTGGCCCTCCTGGAGGGTACAGGAGCCGGGCCGTGGCCTCGGGGAGGTCTCTGCCCCAGGGACTGCTGCAGGTTCATGGCATGGAGAAAAGCAGCTCCATCCCTGCCTGCACAGGAGGGGTCTGGGGGGCTGCAGGGGCAGAGCAGAGCAGAGCACCCCACCGGGACACAAGGCCAGCAGAGAGGTCTCGGCTCAGCCCTGCGTTTTAACGGAGATGGGTTTTACTTACCCAGACGTGGGAGCACGGCACCGCAGCCTTGGCCTCCTCCACCTTTTTGGTGACCCAGGCCTTGTACTCCTCCTGGGACTTGGTGTCCTCCAGTTGGGTTCCTGGCGTGGGAGGGAAGCGTCAGGGAATGCTGCCTGCAGCTGTGCCCACGTCACACCCCCCTGCACCCCGCCAGGCACTCACCCGCAAGAGGGTCCTGCAGCTGCAGTTTCGACAAGTCCACGGCGAGCTTGTGCCTGGCTTGCTGCAAGGATGTTCAGCGTCAGCCCCCGAGCTGCTGGCACCCTGGGGGAGCTGGCCCTGCAGGCCCCCCACCCACGGGGGGCTCCGCACTGGTGCCTGTCACCTGCCCGCAGCCCTGCCTGTGCTGGCCCCCCCAGCTCACCTCTCTCAGATGCCTTTTTAAGAATTCCTTGAGCTGCAGCTTCTGCGCGGCCTCGGAGCGGCACCAGAACTCTCTGTCCGCCCGCATCTGGGTTTTTAACTTCTCCACGTCGCCCTGCAGCGTATCAGAGAAGGGAAAATTAGCTGCGGAAGCCGGAATGGACCTTTGGGAGCCAGCTGAGCTTCTGGGATGACCAGTGTCAAAAAGGACACCTGCCCTCCCCGTGCTGAGCACGCTGCCTTCACCGTGGCTGGCGCTTCGGGCAGGCTGTCCCCAGCCCCAGGGCACTCTGGCCCAAGAGCGAGACCCAGGAGGAGCTCTGGAGGCAGCCGGGTGCCGTGGGCAAGCCCAGCTCAGTCTCTGTTGCAGGAAGACTCCCCGGCCAGCCGGGGCGCGTGGTGCTGTCGGTGGGCTCTGGAGTGTGGGAAAGGGCCCCACGGTGCCCCGGGCCATCTCACCTTGGTTACAGCAGCCGCTCTGCGGGCATCTGCAGCCACGAGCTCTGCATCTTCCAGCTCCCTATGGTAGCGTTCAGCCGTCCCACACAGGAGGTCCAGGTGCATAGGCAGGTGGTCCAGCTCCTGGGACAGAGAGAGGCACAGCACGTCACCCCACTGAGCCCCAGGGGTCCCCCACACTGTGACAGGGGGTGGAGGGAGCAGGAGGACCTGGCTGATGCGGGGGGGCGTAACACCAGAGCAACCCCTTGGACACCTCGTTGCCTTGGCAGGGGGAGCGGGTGGGACGATGGCACACAGTGAGGAGGGGCTCACCTTCCGCAGGGCATCCCGCACCTCCACGTACAGGGCTGTCACCTTCTGTGCAGCCTGAACTTTCAAGAGCATCTTCTCGATGCTGTTCTCCAGCTGGCGAATGGCCTGGGGCAGAGACAGGAGGGGGGACACGGGGTGACGCCACGTGCCGAGCCTGGAACCCACCGGGGGGGTGCAGGGCTGGGATGAAGGCCCCTCACGGGTGCTGCCACCCCAGGAAGGGGCCCTGGGTACCTGCAGCTGCGCCTGCTGCTGCTTGTCCTCCTTCTCCACAGCCTGCAGGCGCTGCAGCCGCCTCTGCAGCTCGTCCCGGGCTCGTCTCCGCTGCCTCACCTGGTCCAGCAGCAAGTTACAGGTGTTCACCCGCGCATGGATTTCAGCCCGGAGCTTCTCCTGGGTCACCTGCATGGACATGGGAGCGTTGGCCAGGCCAGAGGCAGGGCTCTCTGGGCACCTTCTCACAGGAGAAGGGTCCTGTCTGGAAAACTGCCCCTGAGGTAGAGCTACAGATGCCAGGACATTGCTGCAGGACATCGTCGCTCCCTTGGCAGGACGGGCTCTTGGAGAGCTTTGCTCTGGGGGGCTGGTCGGGCTAAGGCAGAGCTGGGCAACTACTGAGGGCAGCGCTGGGTCAGGCTTAGGGACTCTGCACAGCGCAGACCCGGGGCTGGGCGCCAATAAAATCCATCGATTGGTGCCCCAGATGTGGCTGCTGGCAGAGAGCGGCGGCACTGCCCTGTCCCTGCAAGAGACCCCAGGGAAAGGCAGCTGCGTGGGGCCAGCACCCCTTGTCCCCACGGCCTTACAGCCAGGTCACAACCCGGGGACAGGTAGGGGAGGGCAGAGAGAGCTTCTCTCTCCAGGGATGCAGCTGGAGCCTGCAGGAACCCGGGCAGCCCTGGGGACACGCAGGCTGGGACGGCCAGGAGCTCTGCTGGGGCCAAGGATCTGCTCGGGGAGCTCCAGGGGGTCCCTTGAGCGGTGGAAGGGGACCCACGGCACCACACGGGAACACCCCGTGTCTCGCCGCACCAGCCCCGTGGGGCTGTCCCTGTGCCGGCCCCCGGCCCCTCCGCCACGCACGCTGTTCTTCCCAGCGCCCCGGAGCCCTGGCCCCCAGCGAGCAGCCCCTGCCCGCCGGAGCCTGCCATGGCCTCCTGCCTCTCCCCGGCATAGCCACACCCGAGGGCTCCTGCGCTTCGCAGACCTGGGAGGTGGTGAGCTTGGGCACCGGGGGCAGGAGAGGGGCAAAGAGAACATCCCCCCAGCCTGGGGACGGTCACATCCAGAGGAAGCCGCATGAGGGGCAAGGGGGGCGCTGTCTCTGCAGGGCCAGCACAGGCAGGGGCACAGTAGACGGGACCTGCCGGTACCTTCTGGGCGCCGCTCGGGGCACGGACGTCCTGCACCGCCTCACACAGGCGGGGCAGCCGCTCGCTCTTCTGCTGGAGCTCTTCCCCGCAGGACCACGTGAAAGCCTCCCTCTCTTGCTCTGCAGGACACGAAGGTGCTGTTGGGACCACGCAGGACGATGGGGGGACCGAGAGCCCCCCGCCCGCCCCGTCCCGTCCCCGCGCAGCCCAAGGGGCAGCACCTTGCAAGGCGATGACGGTGCGCAGATCCCGGGCGTGCTGGCTGAGCTTTGCCTTCCGGCCCGGCACGGAGCTGGTGCTCCTGCCTCGGCCCTTCAGCCCCGCCGCGCGTGTGGCATCCATCGCAGCTCCTCGCGCACTGGAGACAGCCCGGGCTGTGGCCACGGGTGGAGCCCAGCTCCCCGCGCCCGGGAACTGTTGCCGGGGCACGGAACAGGTGAGGTCATAATCAGTTACCGAGCAGGCGAAGGCAGGGCGGGCAGGGGAGATCCCCGCTCTCCTTCCCATCCCCGTGGCTACGGCAGCTGCCACCCGCCCAGCCGGGGGAGCCCCCCAAGCCCCGCCAGAAACAGGGCGAGGGGCATTTCAGGGAAAACAGCTGCACACCCGTACCCAAACACGGCTCCGGCGCTCTCCTGCGAGCTGCCAGCTTGTCTCAGATGCCCAGAGGCGTCTCCCTAGATACGCACCTTTGGAAATGTCAGTTCCTCACTCAGGAAACGCTGGTGCAGGGAGTTACGCTCCGCTTGGAGCGGGCAAGAGCAAACCAGCTTAGATTTAGTTTCTGTAACTCGAGATCTTCACCCTGTTGTGCTCCAGGTGCTGGCCACAGAAACCAAGGGAACAACTCCCCCCCTGGGTTGGTCTTCCCAGGAAGACCGTTTTGCCAAAGAGGAGGTGCGAGCTCATAGCCAGCAGAAGTCAGTGCTAACTGCAGAGCTGCGTGGGAAAGGGCCTGTCTGCCCCTTCCCCACCTGCCTTCTGACAGGGTGGGAGCTACACACACGTCTTCCAGGCACCCAAATTAACAGTTTTGGTCCGTAGCCCATTCAGTGATAGACATCAACCAGCTTTTCAGAACTATTAGACCTATACAGGCCACGAGATTATCATAAGAATACATTATTAAATCAGAAGGAAATTGCCTGGTTTCTACCATAATCAATCTGCGTTGACCATAAGATAATGTAAACCAGTCCCGCAGGGAAACAGACCGACAGATATCCAAGAGCCCTGCAGAACGGCCCTCAAGATCCAAAGCCCCACTTCCCAAAATTACAGGCCAGAGACAAGTCACAAATGACTCAGTGCTTCCCCTTCCCAAGGGGCACAAAGCACAGTTCCATACACACAACCACACAAGCTGCTCTTCCAGCAAAGCCTCGTGCTTCGCACCTGGGTCTCTTCCGCACGCTGGTTTACAGCAGATGATGTGTAACACCCCCCCTCCTAAAATCCACCAGCCCACTGTTGTTCCGGTAGTGCTGACCCTCACAGGGACCCAGCCTCAGTGACCCGGGTCAGGATGAGCCCCCACATGGGGAGCACCTGCGGGCACAGATGCAGACCCAGATGCCCTGCCGTGAGCCGCTGGCACTGAGGCTCCAGCCAGGCCGGTGGCACAAGGAACATCCTTTCCTCTTGCCAAAGCTTAACCGTGGTGTTACAAGAAAAAACCCCAGCGTGGTTTGGCGCAGGTGTAAGTACTCTGTGAAACACAAAACCAGTTTAATGCCATGTTACAGCGTCCAATTCCTTCTGCAGAGCTGAGATAATGCTCCTTCCACCCTCTTACGCCACGCTCTTGTGCTGAGAAAGCTTTTAGAGAGGCTCCATCTCGTCTGCATCTCCACAGCACCCAGCAAAACGCCACCCCCACCTCGTGCCAGGCCTTTGCAACCAACAGCAGAAGAGGGAATTCAGAACATCAGCTCCGACACGAACAACAAAAGGTCGATACTTTGCCTGCTTTGGCAGCCCAAGTGTCAGCAAAGAAAGCAGAGTTGTGGCTCATCTCATAACAGGAAAGAAACAGCAGCTCCCACGGTCCCTAACCAGTGCTGCCCCTCACCCCCCGGCACAGCACACCGACCGAGGCGAGGGTGGATGCTTCTGCACTGGAGAGCCACGGACAAACCACACTGAGCCCTGGGCAGCCACAGCAAATGGGGAGGTTTGAGTGGAGGCTGCGTGTGGGCAGGCTCACTGCCAGCCGCGTGCGGAACGACCAATCCTGTCCGGCATTCCTTGAACTCCGGAATCCTTCCGCCTGATCCAAATGAGGGCAAGAACCCAGCACCTGTCTCAAGCCCTTTGACAAGACTTTGTAAAGTGCAAGGAAGCGGAAGCGCATGGGAAAAAAGCTGCAGAACAAAACTCAGCCTTGATTTCCATCAAGTCAAGCAACAGGAGATGGATGCAAAATGAGATTAAGATCACCTGCAGAGATGGGAGCAAACATTTGTCAGACACACTCACCTCCACAGCCTCACTCTGCCATCCCATAAAGGCAGGACAACAAAGAATTATGACTACCTGTGACTGCACACCTGGCTCATCTGCTAGTGATTCCCACAACAGGCGACACGTGCCTGCAAAAGAGGTCACAGCTGGACCCTAAATCCTTTCAAACCCACTGTACTGCACAAGGCAGAACCTGCTATTCCATCTCCCACATGCAGAGGAGTTACACTGACACCCGCCAAATCCCCGCGGAAAACTGTCAGGCACATTTCAAATGCACGTAACTCGTGTATGAAGAAATGCCTGTGACATAACCCTGAAATGCACAGGTTTTCATCAAACTTGCTATCATAGCTTCCATGTGGAGATTCAGATCCTGAAACCCAAAGCACTTGCCTGTGCTGGTAGGAATTACTCCAAGACAACAGATCCCATCAGTGTAAAACAAAAGTGTCAGACTAATTTTACACAGTTCAGTATTCTCCAAGAGAAAAAAAAATGGCTAAAGGGACAACACAACTCACCTGAAAAAGAAAAATTCTCATGGCACAAACTCATAGCCGCTGAAGTGAGGGTGTGACTCGAACCAAGAGGCGCTGGGTTTAATCAGCTGAATCTGCCCACCTGGGAGCAAGAGTCTGACCACGATAAATTACTTCCATAAATGCAGATCACCCTGGTCTCTCACATCAAATCTTCAGCATTTATTTACGTTCTAGTAAAGAACTGCACCTGCGGATCATTTTACAATTCAAGTGTTTGCATAAACCTGTTGCACGTCAGCGCGCACACTCCCCAGGAGATTCACCACCAGGACAAAGTCATTCTCTCTCCCAGCTAATGACAGGGACAGCCACCAGGTCAGGCTCCCGCAGGAAATATTTACACAGCCGTATCCTGCCACCCCTCTGGAAACGACACCCCCCTGGGAGAGAGCTGAGAGGTCACACCCAAGCGGCGCTGAGGGCCCTTTCTCCGTGCCCTGTCTGCTGGCAGGAGCGTGGAACCAGAAGCGCAGACTGCGGCCAGGCAGATCAGCCCTGCGGAACAGGAACAGAGGGGCCAGGAATGAGAACGACAGCAGTTAACGCTTCAAAATCACGCCAGAAACCTGGGACGTGGCCCCTGAACTGCGGTTCTGTACCATCAGTGACAGCGAAAGGCTGAGCCACAGCCGTGCGCCCTCCTGTCTCGTCAGCTGGCAGCAGCGCATCTCCAGAAGGGCAGGGACACTTCCGCGCAGCCAAGAGTGGGTGCCAGTCCCACACCGACACCGGCACTCTGGGGATTTAACCCTTTGCAGAGGCAAGAGGGCAGCGGTCAGCTGCCACGGCAGAACAGCTCTTTGGCATCTCCCCGAGGAAAAGGCAGCAGATCAAACACTGCAGCTCCCAGCTCCAGACCAGCGTCTGTGCTCAGACAGGAGCTGCCCTTGGATCCGAGGGGCGACTTCGCCCAGAGCCACGCGAGCCTGATCCACCCAGAGATACTTGTACTGCTGCAGTACCTCGTGCGTGCAGCACGCAGGCCTCTCGCTGCCCGAGCAGAGCAGGGAGAGAGGAGAGAGTCGTCTGAATGATGCCTCAGCCAAAGTCACAGACAGCAATGGATTGTCACTGCCTGCGTACAAACCCACGCCACACTGACTCAGCCGTGCTCAGCACCACAGCAACCAGCATAAAGTATCTGATTGCTGTGCTCGCTCTTTATTCATCAGCTGGACTACGATATGTGGTTTCTCTGGTTTGCAATACTCTGTGATCATAGTGTCACCACATTTTGTCAGTGCTCTGTGCATCTCGTTGAAACCGCAGGCTGTGGATCTTATTTTGAAGTGAGATTTCTTATTCTGTGCTTATTGCTCCCAGGGAGGCTGCCCAGGAGTGGTGGGGGGGGCTGGAGGGACGGATGGGCCCTGCTGTGAATCCTTGTAAATATGAACTGAACTTGTCCTAATGTACTCGAATGAAGCCAGACTGACTGCCTGATGTCTGACAAAAATAGCAACAAGCCAAGGCACTTGTAGCTGGCTTTTTTAGGCAGTCTTCATAGGGAGCTTTTGATATTGATTGATTTCTGGAAGGCAAGACAGCAGTGGGGAAAGAAAACTGCAGCTTCGGGCACCTGCTAACCAGGTCCCTACTGCAGTTTATGAACACAGAAAACGAGTTATCTGTAAGGAAAGTTTCAGTAGAAGTAAGGCTGGATTTGCGCCTCTCTATCTGCTGCAAAGAAGAGATTACCGGGCAGTGCCTACACCTCAAATGCACGCCTGTGTGTTAATGCGGCTGTCGAGGTCTTTTCAGGGGTACTTCTGAACCGCAGGTTGTGTGCCTGACTGGTGTGAGTCCTGGGATGAGCCAGCTCCTGCTGATAGTTTTAGCTCAGAGGATGTGACAGGCTGGAAACCACCTTTGTTGTGGACCCCCGATGTCGGAGGTGTGGATATGTTGCTGATGGCCCCCTGGCCTGGAGATGTGGGAAGTTTTGCCAACAGTCTGCTAAGGATTTTGTTTTCTGCTGGAACAGGTTTCCAGATGGCTTTAACAAATGATTGCCTTTCTGCTTGCTGTGGCTATCTGCAGAAGGGCCCTCCTGTTTGTCTGGATTTAACCAGTGTAAGGGCTTTGCAGGAGGACTGCCTGAAACAGCCTTCTCCCTACGGAGATCACTAGCATTTGTGTAGAAAAGCAGGGGTTCGGTCAGGAAAGCTCGGAGTGTCGTGTTGTGCTCAGACCAGGATCTCTGTCTCCTGGAGATGCTGTTCAACTGGACTCATACTCCAACTAAATCTTTCCGAGTCCTACAGAACAGAGTCCCATGGGCTCATGACGTTGTAGTCGGTGCTCAAGTGGCAATGTGTGATTTGCCATCGCTTCGCCAAGGCAAAGCCCATTTCAAGGTAACAGTCCCACAAAAAGCCCAGGACTGCAGTCTTCTCAGTCCTTTGTAGCCTCCACACTGCCAGGGTGTTGAGGCTGTTTCATCAGAAGTGAAGTTCATCCTAATCCTGGGGTTTCTTTCCTCGCCTGTCTGGACCAAGCAACCCCTGGTCATTCATAACTGGTCCTGCTCTGCCTTCAGCCTAGGTAACTTCTGCTTCCTCGTTCCCATCTTCTTCTGAAAGAAACATCACAGTTGTGATAAACATGAAAAGGCTGAAAGTTTACACCATTAGATCTCACATGCAATATGGTTTATAAAATGGTTTTATATAATAGCCTCTTCATTTCCCTCTTCTGTGTCGGTAGCTCTGAACATTTAATTTGGTCTACGGGAGTCTACTGAGCCGTGAAGCAGTGTTCAGAAGGAGGCCTTACTCGGGATTTCTTCAACCGCATTAAAATAAAAGCTGCTTGCTCCCAACAGCCAAGCCACTGCACACCCACGACGTCCCATTTCACCTCTGGACACTCATCACCGCCAGCTTCCAGCTCTCTGCCTGGCTCCGGGGAGGAAGAAAGGTCCCACATCAGCTAACTGCAGCTGCAGTGCCCGCACACTGGGAGAGAGCTGTAACGAGGAACTTTAATGGGCACTAAATACAACAGCAACCTGCACGTGTTCCAGCCAGTGCCTGCTCTGGGCTCTGTGAGGCAGGCGGTGCTCCAAGGGGCTCTTCACAGGAGCTGTCTGCAGGTTTATGCCAGGGGTACTGAAAGAAGGAGCAGAGCCATGTCTGTCACTGTTTTCCAGGACATTTCAAGACAAAGACCCAGACAAACCCCACCTCTAGCCAATACCTCAATCCCTCCCCAGTTCCAAGCCCCTGGCAGGCCTTATCCAGTCACTTTTGCTGTGAAGCAGCAAGCCCCACAAATGTGACACACAGGGTGTTGTGAAACTAGGCTGTGCCAGATCTCCAGCACGTGGCCCTGAATGGGATCCTGGGACAAGGACACGAATGAGAGAGATGCTTGCAGGGGCTTTTCTCATCCTGCAGACACCATGAGCCAGAAGCAGCCCTCAGATGGCTCCAGAGCCGCTTCAGACCTGGCTACTGATGCAGGTGCTGGGGCCAGCTGGAGCTGTTTGCACTGGGTTTAGAAAGGTGTGTTCATCATTTCCAGCACCCTTGGATGGCTGCAACATGCCACATCCAGCAATGTATTCGTACTCCCTTGCTCCACAAACAGGTCCAGAATCAGCTTTGCCATTTAAGCCTCTGCTTCCTCTTGTGCTCTTCCTCATCCCAGAGAGCTCACCGACAGCAGGGCGTTTGCCCAAGTTTAGCCCAGGACAGCCAGCACGGTGACACTGACACACAAAAACCCCTACGTGCAGTCATTTTTAAAGCTGGGCAGCCAGGAGCCAGGTCTGCAAAGAAACAATACTCAGAAGACGGCCAGGACTCCACCAGCCATGGCGTTCAGCCAGCTCTGGTCCTGCCTCCTCCATAACAGGATATAACCACGCTGTCAACGTTTACTGTCCCGACACACATAATATTTTGCTCCAGTAATACTGCAGAGAGCTCTTGCTTCTACAGGGGAGGTATCTGCAAGTCCTGCTTCCTGACCCTCACCTCAGCCAGCCTTGGCAGCACCTCGCCAAAGCTCACAGCTCCATTGCATGTGCCCTGCACTACGGGAAACTGCCACTAACTTTGCCTGCGTTGCCTTCTGCCACTAAGGGCAGGAGGCGCAGCTGGAGATGACCCCAAAGAAGCCCAGAATGGAGGCTCCTTCCCAGGAGGAGGCTGGGGCTTGTGGTGCTGGAGGCAGGCTCATTCTGGCCTGTAGATCTGCAGCTACAGCACACAGGCAGTGCTGTGGCAAGAAAGGAAGGAGCAAGGAGGGCCAGGGCAGGCTGGAAGAAGGCAGATGGGCTCTGCAAAAATCTAAGGGGAAAAATCATTGCTGAAGCCTGTGGTGGAACCAGGGCCCTTTAGATCTTCAGTCTAACAGCCTCCCAGCTGAGCTCCTTCAGCAATGCCCCAGCAGCCCTTGACCCTGCCTCACCCCTGCCAGGCTACAGGCTGACACCCATAAGGAGAAGTCCTTGGGGATGTGCCCAGGAAAAAGCTGAGCCCAGTGCCAGGCAGAGTGGCCCTGGGTTCTCCCTGCCTCCATGGCCAGATGGGCTCCAGGAGCGGGAATGCAAAATGTGTGTTGGGCCTTGATTACAAAAGTGACGGTGGCGAAGGAAAGTGGGCAGGCCAGGTGTGTGCAGCTGTCAAGGCTGAGGATGGAAGAAGTGTAGGGTTGTGGAAGACCTCTCTCATAGGGAAGGGAAGGCCCAGGAGAGGCCGAGCTTTTCCTAGTGCCATAGGCTTTTGCTTATTTTTGCTTGAGCAAGATCATGGGACATCATGTTTAGGGGGAAAGAAGGCTGGAAAACCTTCAAGGATCTGGATTGCACAGCCTCTCAGGGTAACCTCTTCCAGTAAGTGACCTCATGGTTATGACCTCATCAACCTTCAGGGTCCACATCTCCCACCTGAACGTTCATTCATCTTTTGTCCCTTGCCTCTCATTTCCCTACCATGCACCTTGATGAAGAGCATGGCTCAATGTTCTTAACTGTCTGACAGGTACTGAAATGCTCCTACGATGTTTCCCAAAGCCTTGTCATCTCCATACTGGACCGTGTTCCCACAGCCTTTCCTCGGGTGGGAAGTTCTCCAGCCCCCTGCACGCTCCCATACACACAATTCTATTGGTGTGCCTTCAATGAACTTGCTCCAGTTGATCAACGTATTTCCTGTAGTGGGGCAGGAGGCCCCAGACTTGGTGCAGACCTGGGCATGTGGTCTAGTGAGCACTGAATAGAGGGGGAGAATTCCCTCCCCCTCATCTCCTGGCCATGCTCCTCTTCATACAGCCAGGACGCTCTTGGACTTCTTGCCTGCCAGGGCTAACTGCTGACTCACGTGTTACTGGTCACTGATCCCCGTGTTACTGGAGCAGTCCGGCATCTCTCGTCCAAGGGCCAGACACCCTTCAGAGCCCACACAGACTTTAGGAGGACGCTCCCCCCATGCTGCTGGCACTGCCAAGGGACAAGATTTTCCAGGGACAGAGACATCTGCATTGACTTTGACCAGCTTCATTCTCAGACGACACAGAAACACTTGGGGGAGAAAAAAATACCACCACAAGAACTGCTTGCTGTGTCTTTAAAGGACCCATCAGCAGCCTCTGGTGCGGGAGTTTCCTATAGAGAAGAAATGGAACACTATGGATTTTTTTAATTTTAAAGGAAGAAATGTGAATTATGTCTATATTTTTACCATTTAGTTAGCTAGTCAGTTATTTTCCGTGGACAGGAGATATGTTCTGCTTAGAGAAGAAGTAGTTTATAAATTCAGCACGTTTGCTTCTTGAGATGTTTTTCTATAACCTATTAAATATTCTATATTCAAAGAACCCTCTATTTTAGCAGCAGCATCCCTTAACAGCGGGGCGATAGGGGAAATGCAGTTTGGGTTGGGGTCGGGTTGGGGGGGGTGCGGGGCTACAGGGGCGGCTCCTGCGAGAACCTGCTGGAAGCTTCCCCGGCCCCAAGGCGGCCCCGCTGCCGGCCAAGGCTGAGCCCGTCAGCGCTGGTGGCAGCGCCGCTGTCAGAAGGTGTTTAAGAAGCCGGGGGAGGAAGCCCCAGAAAGAGCTGGAAAAGCTGCAGCGGGGAGAGGAGGGCAGAGTTTGCGTGTGCCCCCGTGGGAGGGGCATTCTGCGAGCGCGCGCATCGCTGGGAGCTTGCTGGGAGCTCGCGGGTGGGCGCAGGGGCGGGTGCACGCGGGGTGGGTGCGTGCAGGGGGTGGGAGGGTGCATTCCTCGTGCTGCAGCGCGTGTGTGTGTGTGTGCGCACACTCGGGGTGTGTGTGCACACTGCGCCTTGCGCTCTGTGTTCCAGCGTGTCTCTTGCAGCGCGGGTGTGCGCACGCTCCGGGTGGGCATCGCACCTTCTCTTTGTACCCCACGTGTGTCTGCAGGCAGTGTGTGTGTGCGCACGTGCCCCAGAGATCTCTGCGTGTCACATCGATTTTTCCTGGCCTCTTTCTGGCCCCCACGTGCCGGTCTTCTCTGTGCCGGGGTGGCTCTGAGCACCCTCCTCTCCGGTAATCAGAGACCCCATCCAGGAAATGATTTATCTTATCTCTGGAACTTGGGGAAGCATCTCAGTGACTTCTGAGGGGAAAAAAAGAGGAGGGAAAAGAAATTTTAAAAGGGTTATTAGTCAAGAGTCCCCAGCTGGAGTTGCCACTTTTACTAGAAGAGGGAAGAGTTGCGGCAGGGGTTTGCCAGTGATGAAGTAACAGTGGGGCGGGAGGGCGGGACGGGCTCCAACAGGAAGTTGTGAGATGGCAGGGAAAGCACAATGAAGGGAACAACAAGGCAATAAACCATGGGGCCTTTGGTGCAGATGCGGAAGGAAGAGGAGCTCTGTGGCGGCCAGCTGGGCGGTGCTGGTGGCAGGGCTGGGCGGGAATGCACCCCATCCCTGCGCCCCCGCCCCGCCCCGTTTGCATCCTGTGAGCCGTGGCAACCGCGGAACGTGCCGTGGCAACCATGGAACGTGCGGTGGCAACCACGGAACGTGCTGGGGCTCCCTGGGCAATGGGGCCGTGGCAACCTCGGAACGTGCCGTGGCAACCATGGAACGTGCCGGGGCTCCCTGGGCAATGGGGCCGTGGCAACCACGGAACGTGCCGTGGCAACCATGGAACGTGCTGGGGCACCATGGGCAATGGGGCCGTGGCAACCACGGAATGTGCTGGGGCTCCCTGGGCAGTGAGCCTGCGGCTGGGCAGTCACGCAGCGGATGAGCAATGGGCTGCATCAGCAGCTGTCTGCCTGTCCCGGCGTTTCTCGCCCCCAAACCCTGCCGGGCGCCTCCGGCCCCTTTCCCTTCCCGCCGTGCCAGGATCCGCCGCCCATGTGGGCGTTGGCGCCGCTGGACGTCCCGGCGCGTCGGCGCCGCCACCCAGTTCTGCCCGGCCCTGGCCCGGCCCCCGCTTTCCCCGGGGCCGACCGGGAGCCGCAGCATTGAGGCTGCCCCCTCCGTCCCTGCCTCCCCCGTGTCCATCTCCTTCTCCTCGGGCTCTCCCGCCCGCCTGGAGCCGCTCGGCAGCCTGAGCGCCGGCACCGAGCCCCCGGTGACTGGTCCGGGTCGGGAGCTGCCAAGCCCGGCCCCGGAATGGAGCGAGGGGGCCGCGGTGCCGGTGCCGGAGATCACCTCGGCGGCCCATCTCCGTTCCGGGAGCGGCGGGGAGCGACGCGCGGCCACAGCAGCGCCCGGTCAGAGCGGGCCGGGCCGGTTGAGCGGGGGGGCGGTTGGGCGGGCGGGGCCGAGCGGTGACGGCCCGGTCTGGCCCACAGGGACGGAGAAGGGGCGGCTGGAGGAGCTGTACCGGCAGGGGCCGCTACTGGGGAGCGGCGGCTACGGCTCCGTGTACTCGGGCACCCGCCTCTCCGATGGCAGCCCGGTAAGTGGCGGGACGGCGGCGGGGCGGGGGGAGGAGGATCAGGAGGAGGAGGCTCATCCCGCCGCTCCCCTTGTCTTGCAGGTGGCCATCAAACACGTGTCCCGGGAACGCGTCACAGCGTGGGGTGAGCTGGTGAGTGACCGGGGCTGCCGGGAGAAACCGGGGCGTCACGGGCGGGGGGATAAGGGGAGGCCCAAGAGGGTGGAAACCGGGACACCACGGTGGGAGCGGGCGGGGAGTCACTGGGGGACACGGAGCATCCCGGGGGAATGGGCTGTCCAGTACCGGGGCGGGGTGGGAGGGGGGCACAGGAGCACCCCCTTGGCAGGGGGGACCCCCAGGCACCGGTGGGGTCGGGTGGGGGCACTGGGGCACCCCAGGCGGGGGCTACCGGCCCCCTGCCCCGTCCCTCTGACGGCATCGCGTCCCCCCGCAGCCCAGCGGCACTCGAGTACCGATGGAGATCGTGCTGCTGAACGCCGTGGGCTCCTCCGGCTTCCGTGGCATCAGCCACCTGCTCGACTGGTTCGAGCTGCCGGACAGCTTCGTCCTGGTGATGGAGCGTCCCGAGCTCGTGCAGGATCTCTTCGATTTCACGCTCGAGAGGGGATCCTTGTCGGAGGAGGTGGCGCGGGGGCTGTTCCGGCAGGTGCTGGAGGCCGTGCGGCACTGCAACGCCTGCGGTGTCCTGCACCGGGACATCAAGACGGAAAATATCATCATCGACCTCGCCACCGGCGAGCTGAAGCTCATCGACTTTGGCTGTGGCACCTTCCTCCAGGACGCGGCCTACACCGAATTTGCCGGTGAGCCCACACCCGGGGGGCTGCTCCCGGCACTGCACGGCCCGGCCTGGCCGGGCACCGGTTCCCCCTTGGGAGGGGGCGTGGGGGAATTAATTACTCATCCGGCTGCCAAGTTGCTTTTTGGCGCGGGGTGGATGTTGTGAAACGGGAGCCGGCTCCCAGCCGCTGCCACCCACCCTGCCCGGGGCTGGGGAGGGGGGAGCCAGCCTGACAAAAACAAACACCGGTGGGGTTGCAGAGGGTGTGGGTGCGGGGGGGCCTGCAAAACCCGTATACTGGCCAGTTTGGTTTGCAGGCGTGGAAGGGCTTGGGCTGCTCCGCTCCCCTTGTTTGCCTTGGCTTTTTAGATTTTTTTTTTTTTTGGCAAGGGGTTTTTTTTGCACGTAACAGCCGGGCCCGTGCTGCCCTCTTCTCTCACCGGTGGCTTTCTTTACAACCCAAAGTTTGTAAGCAAGAGTCCCATGTTGGCGAGGGGGTGGCGGGTCACACCGTGTGTTGTCCCCTCCGCCACCGGTGCAGCCCCCGTGTCCCCAGGGACGCTCGGGTGAGGATCTGGGAGTGGGCACCATCCACCTGACGAGCTCCGCCTGTCTCCTGCAGGAACACGAGTGTACAGCCCGCCGGAGTGGGTCCGCTTCCACTACTACCACGGCTGGTCAGCAACAGTCTGGTCCCTGGGCATCCTGCTCTATGACTTGGTCTGCGGGGACATCCCCTTCAAGCAGGATGAGGACATCGTCAGGGGCCAGCTCTTCTTCCCCCAGCCGATCTCCCTCGGTGGGTACCCGGCGTCGTGGCGGGCAGCGGGTGTGGGAGACGGCCCCGGGCGCAGGAGCATCCCCGCTCTTAGGGCTGTGGAGGAGGGTGATGTCCCGGGGTCAGCTGGGGGAGGTGGCACGGGAGGAGGGTGATCTCCCGCGGTTACCGGGGGGAGGTGGCACGTGTCCTGCCATCCCGCTCTCCTCCAAAACAGCTCCTGGACTGGGAGGTTTGGGGGTAGCTCTGAGCACAGCCAGCACGGCCCGGGCACTGCGGACGGTGGGGGAAGGTGGACAGGAGCCTTCTCTGACCGGCGGTATCTGGTTTCTCTCCCCAGAGTGCCAGCATCTTATCAGGTGGTGCTTGTCCTTGCAACCTTCAGACAGACCATCCCTGGAGGACATTTTCAACCACTCCTGGCTGCAAGGCATTCACCAGCCCTGGGAGATGGCAGACACCCCGCCTGCACGCTTTGGCCTGGGACCCTGGCACATAACTGTCGGGGGAGGCAGCGCCTCCGCCAAATGCCTGACACAGAGAGAACTGTTTGACCCTGACCAGCTTGTTGTGTACCCCCGAGCAGCTGGACAAGTCCCGGAGGAGCGCTCTGTCAGGCTGAGAATGGAAATGATAAGGAGAAGAAATATACTGTGGTTGTCAGATACCCGAACAGTGGGGAATTTCCAGAAAAGTAGCAATAAAGTAATAGTCAAAGAGCCGTGTAACCAATGAGAATTATGTGTGGATAAAAGGATAAAGTAGATAAGATATGAGAGGAGCCGTAAAGGAGGCTATTCTGCTGCAAAAACATTGTTGTGTCCATCTCTACCACAACACCTCTCCTTGGGTTCTCCTGACCCCGCGTGACAGGAGTAGGACATCAAAATTAAATATGAACCTGCGCTCTCTGCCTGGCTCCTACTTCCGTGGACAAGTCACAGATTCCCTGCCCAGCCTCACAGGGTTCAAGTCCCTCCCTGTCCTTCAGCAGCCGCTCTCATCCTGCCCTTTCCCACCGCCTGCGTTTGTTTCCCCTCCAGTTCTCCCACAAACACGCATCAAATGATCACTTGACGTGGGGAATTTTAATACGCTGCGGGTAATTCAGGTTACCGCTCCTGTCAGAGGAGGCGATTCAGAGCGCGCTTCGCTAGAGAATCCTGCCCTTGAGACAGAGACCGTCTGGAAACAAAAGAAAAGAATAAAAACAGAATTGCCAGAGAGATTGACTGCACCCACCTGCATTCTGCAACCCCAGCAGGCTCTGCTGGCGAGGACGCGCGACCAGGCTGGTCGGTGCCCCTGTGTATTTGAAGCACACCCAGAAACCAAAGGCGGCGTTCAGGCTGAGCAGGGATGCCAGTGGGAGTTCTAGAAGAAACAGAGAAGTTTTTACCGTCGCTTGAGCACGGGGAGTAACCAAAGTGTCTTGCTTGCAAAAACGGGCTTATGCCCATTCAAAACAGGTCTAGTTATTAGTGCTGTCGGTAAGTACCAATCTGGGCAATAGCCAAGATTTCTTCACCTTTTTATACCAGAACCCTTGGAGATTATTTTCCTTCCTGTATTGAGATAATCGGTACGGCTAAAATGGAATGTTTAAAGATGGACAGTTATTTTCCAAATCTACTACAATGAAGTTGCACAGTATTTCTCAAAAACCATCTTCTGTCAGTTCATCTGTCACTCATCTCAGGATTTTTCTCCTCCTCCTGCTTCATCCTCTAACCATATTTGATACAGCTGGCTTAGAGTCTGCTCCTCCAAAACAAACTTGAATTCTTGTGAAATGCCATCCACGCCCGCAGTACAACAGAGCAGGGAAATCTGCCGTGTTCCCCAAAGCCTTCCTCTACACGGTCAACAGATTTAAGGCACCAACTAAGTTCTTCCTATCTAAGAGAGCTGTTAACACTCCTTACCTGTCACTACACTGGATGAAATGCCAAGTTTCAAGGGACACAGCAGAAAGCAAACCCAAGCTTTGGTTTCAATTTAAATAAACAAAAAACCCCATTTTTTTTTTTCATAAAACAGCTAGTGTAAAGTCTACCTCTTCAGCAATCAAACTGACAAGTGAAAAAAAGAAAAGAACCCTGAAAACCAATCTATATGCTGCAGCAACTCCCCAAGGCACCAGAGCGGCCAGCACGCGATGTTGTAATACGAGCTGATGAGATTTCCAGTCCTGAAAAGAAAAAAGAGAAGTTAGCATTTTGCAACTACTCCGTCCCAGGAAATATTTCGGGAGACAGGAAGGAGGAGGCTTTGCTTGTTTGACTCAGGTGTGACAATTAACGCACATTTCAGGATATATCATGCCTGCGAGAGACACATTAAGGAGTGCCCAGGCCAAGAGCCCTTTCCGGGCTTCCATCTCCTTCCTCATCTTGACGGCCCTGACGGTGACGGAAGCTGCTGGACTCTGTTCTGGTGCCGTGATCTGTAACAACAGACACAGAGCAATGACAGAATTTGACAAGTTTTATACAGTAAGACCCTCAGTCAGCACAGGATTCAAGAACAAAAAGCAGTAATCCAAAACAGACTCTGTAAATGGACTTGACCTTTAGCCAGAGTCGTGTTTAGCATCTTACAAAACCCCAAACCCAACAGGTTCCTTTTACCAGTAAAGACAGGTAATATTTCTTTGACAAACTCCCCTGCCAGCACTGCCACCTCATTACTGAGGAACAGCGTCCACCTTCTCCAGTGAGGTGCAGGTAAGAGGACAGAGAGAGATTCCAACTCGGTTTTGAAAAATCACATCCTTCAGCAGCCAGAGGCAAAGCTCCTGCCTCCTCCAAGCAGAGGGAGCCAGAGGAAGGAAAGGCCTTGCACAGCTCTGCAGTTTTTCTACTGAAAATTCCCACTTGTTTCAACTGGGAACAGAGGATTTCCAGACTGTGCTGCCACGTCCTGGGGGTTTGGGACATCGGTTGCATCGGGGTGCAAGTGGCAGAATTGGAAAGTACTGGGCTAGAACACTAAAAAACCACGAACACCGAAACAACAAATCACACGTGCTTACAACTACGAGCACATTGAACTAAGTTCAGCGTTCATCGGTTCCTTTAGGCGATGAGAAAGGAAACAAAAATGAAGACTTCATTTTCCTTCTCCTGGTCCCTGCCTGGGCAGTACTTCATCACAGGTGTGCTGAGCTGGCGCTGCTCTCAGCTCCAGTCCTGCACTGGAGGCAAGCGCCCTCCTACCCTGCAAATAACTGGGTGCTGTGTGCGTCCTCCTTCCAGACGGTGACTCAGGCTGTCCGCAGAAGGATGAACTGCAGGGATGTGATGGGGCTGTTGTTTCCCCTTCGCTCAGGATACCCGGGAGGCACGACAGCACCTGACAGCACAGTGGGTCAGGGACAGTTGGGCATCCTGATCCCTGGGGACGTTCCAGATCAGTCTGCGAGAATGTAAACATCACACGTTAAAAAAAATCTTGGTGTGCAAACCCCCATGTCAGACAGTGTTTTGCAGGTACCACCCCTGAACAGATCGATAACTGTTCATTTTCCACGGACTATCTCAAAAAGTAAAATATGACACTAAAGATTCTTGTGTCATTTATCAGAGATAAAGCAGAGAAAAACTACCAACGCACATGGTATTTCCCATGTACAAAATAAGTCTCCAAAATTATATATTCTCATTATTTATAAGGTTACATTAACAGCCCTGTGGTTTGCAGGCCATAAAACGCCAGGACTCGCACTAACACCCTTGACTGTTGCCAGGGAAGATCTGCTTGCGTTGACAAAAGCAGCAGCCTTCATCTGCTCCACTCACCGCACGGCTTGGCCTGAGTGTCCGAGGAAAAGGAGATTTCATGCCTTTTGGAAAAAGAGCAGGTGATCATCTGCTCTGACTCAGCAACTCTCTGCTTTCAAAAAGGCATTTTCAGTGGAATCGGAGCCAGGAGATGATTTGCTTGGTTACACAGCTTGTGAAAGTCTTCTGACTTACCACAGCTAATATTAATCTTGTATTTTATCTTGTTTGGATATGAAAGAAGATAAAAACTTGTCACCCGCTTGTATTTTGCTTTAATTTTTTGAGTTTGACCAAACTATCAACTAGAAGGACTCCAACATTGCACCTGAAAGGCAGCATAACCTAAAGGGACGTCAGTCACAGAGGAAACTCGGAGCTTTTACATAATTCAGCACTTTCTGCTCCATCACCTCAGGTAATCTCTTCAACCCGAAGGTCCTGTCTCCACTCCTACTCCAGGTCTGTCTGGCTTACTCAAATAGTAAGTCTCTGAACAACTGACTCCGCAGGTGACTTTTTGCACTCCCATTCAGCAGGAGATTCTTCAGGCAGAGCTGATCACAACCCCAGCTCTCTGCTCCATCCCTCCTCCGCTTCACCGCAACCTTACGAGGACCCACGGTACAAGTGTTCAGTACTGAACTTCCACAAGGTGCCACTACGAGTGGGAAAATGCATTTTTAAGGTCCTTCGCCGTAACAGTCTGTGATGTAAACTCTGCGACCCAGGAGCATGCCATCCCACTCTCCTTTCCCAGGCAGAGAAGGAGCCCGGTGGAACACAGAGAGCTGCGCCTGCCCCAGCCACGGCAGCTCCTGCCGTCGGCAGCACCTTGTGCCTCTGCAGAACACCGTGTGCCGCCCAGCCAGTGTCTTCCTGCCAGAGTCACAGACTGAAAAACAGAAATAGCCGCAGCTTCGTGCAGGAATACATAAAGAAAATCCACAAGATAGCGTCGCCTTTCCTTGGCATGGTGCCGTCTCAGAGAAATCTCTGTGCAGTGTCTCTGTGCTGTTAAATCATTCTTGTCTGAAATGTGTGAGACAACTTACAGTAACGAGGAACCCAAGCCTGACCTCTGTTAGGCAGCACTGCAGTAGGATTTTATTTTCCCTCCCCTATAGCACTTGCCCTGCTGCTGACCAACAACCCTGAACTACCGAATACTCCAACTCAACTCTCTAGAAAGCTGCAAATTCCTTTCCCAGCCTCTTGCTGCCTACAGAGGCAGAGTAAAACTCTGCGGAGCCGGCCTGTCCATGGCAGCACTCAGAGCATTTCTCTGCATCCCCAGGAGAACTGCTCAGCCTAACAGCTGCCCAGGGCACTGGGGCATCTCTTCCCCGTCGGCCACACCACACAACGCTGAAGCTGAAGCTTGGCCCCTCACCCTGAAGAACTTCAACAGAAGCGTTGGACTTGCCGTGGCAATTGATCCATCAGGCCGCTTTACTGCTGAGCAACCTCCCACCCTTCCAGCCCCAAAGCAACACGCTGCCACTTCCAGAGCGCCACGGCGCCAAAAGGAAAACTAAATGCTTGGTGAAACACACGTGAGTCCGCAGAAAGCCTGCAGATCCTCATTTTGATGCATTCCCCAAAAGAATGACTTTGAATTGCAGTGGGCCGTCTGTTTGTGTTCAGAAAATCAGGTAATCAGAAATTAATTTCTCAGCTCCACAACGAACAGATGCCTTCCTGGCTCCCTGACAGAGACAAATGGTGCAGTGATATGCAGCCTCATTGCCTGCAGTTGGTGCCTCAGGGCTCTGGGTCAGAAACTTGAACTCTAATGGAGAGGTGTAGGAATTTAAATGTTAATGCTGCTCAGAATGTAAGAAGTCCATCATTACTGCTGTTGTCAGGGCAGACCTGATGGCTTTCTGGCATACTTTTAATTAACTCTGTGTGCCGGTCCAACCACATTCGCTGTTATACTTGGATTTCAACCAAACACACACATTCTCCTTTCAAACTAAAAATAAGAGGATGATATGGTACTGCCTTCTGCCCTTTAATACAAATCTAGATTTCAAAATTTCACTTAAAAAGAAGCTTTCAGATAGTGAATTTAAAAAAAAAAATGCAAAAAGGATTTCATTTAATTCTCAGAATGAAGTCTCACTTAAAAAGGAAAAAAGCACTTGTGACTGACCATCACTTGTCTCACTGCTAATTTCTTCATGGGAGCTCTTAAACTGGGCATAACCTTGTTATGGGACTGTGGCCACTCCTGGTGATTTGAAGGTGCTGTCAGAGAAGACAGTGTGCAAGTTCTTCAGGTGTGACTTGTCATTTCCTATTACTGATATAAAAAAAGCAAGGATAATGATTGTAACAACCTTCTGAACCCATACAGAATACATCACATGGCTATGCATTATACCACACAGATATTCTACACCCCTCTGTTCCATTATCCACCAAAAAAAATTGTTCAGGATAGCGAATGCTTCTTCTGTTCCATGGGATCCACGGAACTAGAAACCTGGAGAGTTTCTGCCACCAGCTGATGGCTTCAATTCAAGCAGAAAGCAAAGGAAAATTATGTCTTTAGATTAATTTTTGCACAACTGGAACTCCTTCCACTCAGGTCAGAGAAAATAACAGCCTCTGCCATAAGCCATCTTCCTGTGCTCTACGTCAGCAACAGGCAAAAAGAAAAGTTGCGGAAGGTTGCATCTGTTCTTCTGAACAGCGGGTGTAGCAGGAACCCCCTTATTTGCAGGACGAGGCTGTGAGACAAGACACACCCCGATATGGTTAACAGTCAAGCTCCAACGTTTATTAGAAAAACAAGTCCTTATATATTCTTGTGACAGCAAACCCGTGTGTGGCTCTGGCGCATGCTCATTTCAACAACTCGTTCCTCTCAGCACTTTCAACAAGCGCTACTAAGCGTGCACAACCGGTAGATAAATTTCTGCTTTGTTACTCTACCGATCCCCTTCTTCTCTGTTTCTTCCCTAAGGAGCACAAATTCTTTCGCTTTTCGCCGTCGTTAATCTAGACGCCGTTAATCTTCTAAGACAAGGGCGTCATTAATTTAGACATCGTTAATCTTCTAACTTGAATGCTGATGACACCGCTGTCATTCACCGAGCAAAGCCCCGCCCCCATCCAGCTCCTGGCACTTGGGCAGCACTGCTGTCAGTCACCAAGAAAACCCCGCCCCCATCCAGCTTATGGCACTTGGGCAGCACTGCTGTCATTCACCGAGCAAAGCCCCGCCCCCATCCAGATACTGTCACTTGGGCAACACTGCTGTCATTCACCGAGCAAAGCCCCACCCCCATCCGGCTCCTGGCACTTGGGCAGCACTGCTGTCATTCACCAAGCAAAGCCCCGCCCACATCCAGATCTAGCACGTGGGCAGCACTGCTGTCATTCAACTAGGAATGCCCCGCCCACATCCAGCTCCTGACACTTGGGAAGCACTGCTGTCATTCACCGAGCAAACCCCGCCCCCATCCAGATACTGGCACTTGGGCAGCACTGCTGTCATTCACCGAGCAAACCACGCCCCCATCCAGCTCCTGTCACTTGGACAGCACTGCTGTCATTCACCGAGCAAAGCCCCGCCCCCATCCAGCTCTTGGCACTTGGGCACCACTGCTGTCATTCAACGAGCAAACCCCGCCCCCATCCAGTTCCTGGCCCTTGGACAGCACTGCTGTCATTCAACAAGCAAACCCCGCCCCCATCAATCTCTAGCACTTGGGCAGCACGGCTGTCATTCACCGAGCAAAGCCCCGCCCCAATACAGCTCCTGGCACTTGGGCAGCACTGCTGTCATTCACGGAGCAAACCCCGCCCCCATCCATCTCCTGGCACTTGGGCAGCACTGCTGTCATTCACGGAGCAAACCCCGCCCCCATCCAGCTCCTGGCACTTGGGCAGCACTGCTGTCATTCACCGAGCAAAGCCCCGCCCACATCCAGCTTATGGCACTTGGGCAGCACTGCTGTCATTCACAGAGCAAAGCTCCGCCCACATCCAGCTCCTGGCACTTGGGCAGCATTGCTGTCATTCACCGAGCAAAGCCCCGCCCCCATCCAGTTCCTAGCACTTGGGCAGAACTGCTGTCATTCACCGAGTAAAGCCCCGCCCCCTTCCAGCTCCTAGCTCTTAGGCAGAACTGCTGTCATTCACTGAGCAAAGCCCCGCCCAAATCCAGCTCCTAGCACTTGGGCAGCACTGCTGTCATTCAACGAGCAAAGCCCCGCCCCCATCCAGCTCCTGGCACTTGGGCAGCACTGCTGTCATTCACCGAGCAAAGCCACGCCCCCATCCAGCTCCTGTCACTTGGACAGCACTGCTGTCATTCACCGAGCAAAGCCCCGCCCACATCCAGCTCCTGGCACTTGGGCACCACTGTTGTCATTCAACGAGCAAACCCCGCCCCCATCCAGCTCCTGGCACTTGGGCAGCACTGCTGTCATTCACCGAGCAAAGCCCCGTCCCCATCCAGATACTGGCACTTGGGCAGCACTGCTGTCATTCACCGAGCAAAGCTCCGCCCCCATCCAGCTCCTGTCACTTGGACAGCACTGCTGTCATTCACCGAGCAAAGCCCCGCCCCCATCCAGATACTGGCACTTGGGCAGCACTGCTGTCATTCACCGAGCAAAGCCCCGCCCACATCCAGCTTATGGCACTTGGGCAGCACTGCTGTCATTCACCGAGCAAAGCCCCGCCCCCTTCCAGTTCCTGGCCCTTGGACAGCACTGCTGTCATTCAACGAGCAAACCCCGCCCCCATCAATCTCTAGCACTTGGGCAGCACGGCTGTCATTCACCGAGCAAAGCCCCGCCCCCATCCAGCTCCTGGCACTTGGGCAGCACTGCTGTCATTCACCGAGCAAAGCCCCGCCCCCATCCGGCTCCTAGCTCTTGGGTAGCATTGCTGTCATTCACCGAGCAAAGCCCCGCCCCCATCCAGCTCGTAGCACTTGCTCAGTGCTGCTGTCATTCACAGAGCAAAGCCCCGCCCTCTTCCAGCTCATAGCTCTTGGCAGCACTGCTGTCATTCACCGAGCAAAGCCCCGCCCACATCCAGATCTAACACGTGGGCAGCACTGCTGTCATTCAATAAGGAAAGCCCCGCCCCCATCCAGCTCCTGTCACTTGGGCAGCACTGCTGTCATTCACCGAGCAAAGCCCCGCCCACATCCAGCTCCTGTCACTTGGACAGCAATGCTGTCATTCACTGAGGAAAGCCCCGCCCCCATCCAGATACTGGCACTTGGGCAGCACTGCTGTCATTCACCGAGCAAAGCCCCGCCCCCATACAGCTCCTGGCACTTGGGCACCACTGCTGTCATTCACCGAGCAAAGCCCCGCCCCCATCCAGCTCCTAGCACTTGGGCAGAACTGCTGTCATTCACCGAGCAAAGCCCCGCCCCCTTCCAACTCCTAGCTCTTGGGCAGAACTGCTGTCATTCACCGAGCAAAGCCCCGCCCCCATCCAGGTCTTGGCACTTGGGCAGCACTGCTGTCATTCACAGAGCAAAGCTCCGCCCACATCCAGCTCCTGGCACTTGGGCCGCACTGCTGTCATTCACCGAGCAAAGCCCCACCCCCATCCAGCTCCTGGCACTTGGGCAGAACTGCTGTCATTCACAGAGCAAAGCTCCGCCCCCATCCAGCTCCTGGCACTTGGGCAGCACTGCTGTCATTCACCGAGCAAAGCCCCGCCCACATCCAGCTCCTGGCACTTGGGCAGCACTGCTGTCATTCACCGAGCAAAGCCCCGCCCCCATCCAGCTCCTGGCACTTGGGCAGCACTGCTGTCATTCACAGAGCAAAGCCCCGCCCCCATCCAGCTCCTGGCACTTGGGCAGCACTGCTGTCATTCAACGAGCAAAGCCCCGCCCCCATCCAGCTCCTGGCACTTGAGCAGCACTGCTGTCATTCACCGAGCAAAGCCCCGCCCCCATCCAGCTCCTGGTACTTGGGCAGCACTGCTGTCATTCACCGAGCAAAGCCCCGCCCGCATACAGATCCTGGCACTTGGGAAGCACTGCTGTCATTCACCGAGCAAAGCCCCGCCCCCATCCAGCTCCTGGCACTTGGGCAGCACTGCTGTCATTCACAGAGCAAAGCCCCGCCCCCATCCAGCTCCTGGCACTTGGGCAGCACTGCTGTCATTCACAGAGCAAAGCCCCGCCCCCAACCAGCTCCTCGCACTTGGGCAGCACTGCTGTCATTCACAGAGCAAAGCCACGCCCCCATCCAGCTCCTGGCACTTGGGCAGCACTGCTGTCATTCACCGAGCAAAGCCCCGCCCCCATCCAGTTCCTGGCCCTTGGACAGCACTGCTGTCATTCAACGAGCAAACCCCGCCCCCATCAATCTCTAGCACTTGGGCAGCACGGCTGTCATTCACCGAGCAAAGCCCCGCCCCCATACAGCTCCTGGCACTTGGGCAGCACTGCCTTCATTCACGGAGCAAACCCCGCCCCCATCCAGCTTATGGCACTTGGGCAGCACTGCTGTCATTCACCGAGCAAATCCCCGCCCCCATCCAGCTCCTGGCACTTGGGCAGCATGGCTGTCATTCACCGAGCAAAGCCCCGCCCCCATCCAGATCCTGGCACTTGGGCAGCACTGCTGTCATTCACCGAGCAAAGCCCCGCCCCCATCCAGCTCCTGGCACTTGAGCAGCACTGCTGTCATTCACCGAGCAAAGCCCCGCCCCCATCCAGATCCTGGCACCTGGGCAGCACTGCTGTCATTCACCGAGCAAAGCCCCGCCCCCATCCAGATACTGGCACTTGGGCAGCACTGCTGTCATTCACCGAGCAAAGCCCCGCCCACATCCAGCTCCTGGCACTTGGGCAGCACTGCTGTCACTCACCGAGCAAAGCCACGCCCCCATCCACGTCCTGGCACTTGGGAAGCACTGCTGTCATTCACCGAGCAAAGCCACGCCCCCATCCAGCTCCTGTCACTTGGGCAGCACTGCTGTCATTCACTGAGCAAAGCCCCGCCCACATCCGGCTCCTAGCACTTGGGCAGCACTGCTGTCATTCACCGAGCAAAGCCCCGCCCCATCCAGCTCCTGGCACTTTGACAGCACTGCTGTCATTCACCGAGCAAAGCCCCGCCCCCTTCCAGCTGCTCGCTCTTGGGCAGAACTGCTGTCATTCACCGAGCAATGCCCCGCCCCCATCCAGTTCCTGGGCCTTGGACAGCACTGCTGTCATTCAACGAGCAAAGACCCGCCCCAATCCAGCTTATGGCACTTGGGCAGCACTGCTGTCATTCACCGAGCAATGCCCCGCCCCCATCCAGTTCCTGGCCCTTGGACAGCACTGCTGTCATTCAACGAGCAAACCCCGCCCCCATCAATCTCTAGCACTTGGGCAGCACGGCTGTCATTCACCGAGCAAACCCCGCCCCCATACAGCTCCTGGCACTTGTGCAGCACTGCTGTCATTCAACGAGCAAAGCCCCGCCCCAATCCAGCTTATGGCACTTGGACAGCACTGCTGTCATTCACGGAGCAAACCCCGCCCCTATACAGCTCCTGGCACTTGGGCAGCACTGCTGTCATTCACCGAGCAAACCCCGCCCCCATCCAGCTTATGGCACTTGGGCAGCACTGCTGTCATTCACCGAGCAAAGCCCCGCCCCCATCCAGCTCCTGGCACTTGAGCAGCACTGCTGTCATTCACCGAGGAAAGCCCCGCCCCCATACGGCCCCTAGCACTTGGGCAGCACTGCTGTCATTCACCGAGCAAAGCCCCGCCCACATCCAGCTCCTGGCACTTGGGCAGCACTGCTGTCATTCACAGAACAAAGCCCCGCCCCCATCCAGCTCCTGGCACTTGGGCAGCACTGCTGTCATTCACCGAGCAAAGCCCCGCCCCCATCCAGCTCCTGGCACTTGGGCAGCACTGCTGTCATTCACCGAGCAAAGCCCCGCCCCCATCCAGCTCCTGGCACTTGGCCAGCACTGCTGTCATTCACCGAGCAAAGCCCCGCCCACATCCAGCTCCTGGCACTTGGGCAGCACTGCTGTCATTCACAGAGCAAAGCCCCGCCCCCATCCAGCTCCTGGCACTTGGGCAGCACTGCTGTCATTCACCGAGCAAAGCCCCGCCCCCATCCAGCTCCTGGCACTTGGGCAGCACTGCTGTCATTCACAGAGCAAAGCCCCGCCCACATCCAGCTCCTAGCACATGGGCAGCACGGCTGTCATTCACAGAGCAAAGCCCCGCCCCCATCCAGCTCCTGGCACTTGGGCAGCACTGCTGTCATTCACAGAGTAAAGCCCCGCCCCCATCCAACTCCTGGCACTTGGGCACCACTGCTGTCATTCACCGAGCAATGCCACGCCCCCATCTGGCTCCTCGCTCTTGAGCAGCACTGCTGTCATTCACCGAGCAAAGCCCCGCCCCCATCCAGCTCTTGGCACTTGGGCACCACTGCTGTCATTCACCGAGCAAAGCCCCGCCCCCATCCAGCTCTTGGCACTTGGGCAGCACTGCTGTCATTCACCGAGCAAAGCCCCACCCACATCCAGCTCCTAGCACTTGGGCAGCACTGCTGTCATTCACCGAGCAAAGCCCCGCCCACATCCAGCTCCTGGCACTTGGGCAGCACTGCTGTCATTCACCGAGCAAAGCCCCGCCCCCATCCAGTTCATGGTACGTGGGCAGCACTGCTGTCATTCACAGAGAAAACCCCGCCCCCATCCAGCTCCTAGCAGTTGGCCAGCACTGCTGTCATTCACTTAGCAAAGCCCCGCCCCTATACGGCCCCTAAAACGTGGACAAAACTGTTGTCATTCACCGAGCAAAGCCCCGCCCCCATCCAGCTCCTGGCACTTGGGCAGCACTGCTGTCATTCACCGAGCAAAGCCCCGCCCCCATCCAGCTCCTGGCACTTGGGCAGCACTGCTGTCATTCACCGAGCAAAGCCCCGCCCCTATACGGCCCCTAGCACGTGGACAAAACTGTTGTCATTCACCGAACAAAGCCCCGCCCCCATCCAGCTCCTGGCACTTGGCCAGCACTGCTGTCATTCACCGAGCAAAGCCCCGCCCCCATCCAGCTCCTGGCACTTGGGCAGCACTGCTGTCATTCACCGAGCAAAGCCCCGCCCCCATCCAGCTCCTGGCACTTGGGCAGCAGTGCTGTCATTCACCGAGCAAAGCCCCGCCCACATCCAGCTCCTGGCACTTGGGCAGCACTGCTGTCATTCACAGAGCAAAGCCCCGCCCCCATCCAGCTCCTGGCACTTGGGCAGCACTGCTGTCATTCACCGAGCAAAGCCCCGCCCACATCCAGCTCCTGGCACTTGTGCAGCACTGCTGTCATTCACAGAGCAAAGCCCCGCCCACATCCAGATCCTGGCACTTGGGCAGCACTGCTGTCATTCACCAAGCAAAGCCCCGCCCCTATACGGCCCCTAGCACGTGGACAACTCTGCTGTCATTCACTGAGCAAAGCCCCGCCCCCATCCATCTCCTGGCACTTGGGCAGCACTGCTGTCATTCACCGAGTAAAGCCCCGCCCCCATCCAGCTCCTGGCGCTTGGGCAGCACTGCTGTCATTCACCGAGCAAAGCCCCGCCCACATCCAGCTCCTGGCACTTGGGCAGCACTGCTGTCATTCACCGAGCAAAGTCCCGCCCCCATCAAGCTCCTAGCACTTTGTCAGTGCTGCTGTCATTCACCGAGCAAAGCCCCGCCCCCATCCTGCTCTTGGCACTTGGGCAGCACTGCTGTCATTCACCGAGCAAAGCCCCGCCCACATCCAGCTCCTGGCACATGGGCAGCACGGCTGTCATTCACAGAGCAAAGCCCCGCCCCCATCCAGCTCCTAGAACTTGAGCACCACTGCTGTCATTCACCGAGCAAAGCCCCGCCCCCATCCAGCTCCTGGCACTTGGGCAGCACTGCTGTCATTCACCGATCAAAGCCCCGCCCCCATCCAGCTCCTGGCACTTGGGCAGCACTGCTGTCATTCACAGAGCAAAGCCCCGCCCCCATCCAGCTCCTGGCACTTGGGCAGCACTGCTGTCATTCACCGAGTAAAGCCCCGCCCCCATCCTGCTCTTGGCACTTGGGCAGCACTGCTGTCATTCACCGAGCAAAGCACCGCCCCCATCCAGCTTCAAGCTCTTGGGCAGCAATGCTGTCATTCACCGAGCAAAGCCCCGCCCACATCCAGCTCCTAGCACATGGGCAGCACGGCTGTCATTCACAGAGCAAAGCCCCGCCCCCATCCAGCTCCTGGCACTTGGGCAGCACTGCTGTCATTCACCGAGCAATGCCACGCCCCCATCTGGCTCCTTGCTCTTGAGCAGCACTGCTGTCATTCACCGAGCAAAGCCCCGCCCCCATCCAGCTCTTGGCACTTGGGCACCACTGCTGTCATTCACCGAGCAAAGCCCCGCCCCCATCCAGCTCTTGGCACTTGGGCAGCACTGCTGTCATTCACCGAGCAAAGCCCCACCCACATCCAGCTCCTAGCACTTGGGCAGCAGTGCTGTCATTCACCGAGCAAAGCCCCGCCCACATCCAGCTCCTGGCACTTGGGCAGCACTGCTGTCATTCACCGAGCAAAGCCCCGCCCCCATCCAGTTCATGGTACGTGGGCAGCACTGCTGTCATTCACAGAGAAAACCCCGCCCCCATACAGCTCCTAGCAGTTGGCCAGCACTGCTGTCATTCACTTAGCAAAGCCCCGCCCCTATACGGCCCCTAAAACGTGGACAAAACTGTTGTCATTCACCGAGCAAAGCCCCGCCCCCATCCAGCTCCTGGCACTTGGGCAGCACTGCTGTCATTCACCGAGCAAAGCCCCGCCCCCATCCAGCTCCTGGCACTTGGGCAGCACTGCTGTCATTCACCGAGCAAAGCCCCGCCCCTATACGGCCCCTAGCACGTGGACAAAACTGTTGTCATTCACCGAACAAAGCCCCGCCCCCATCCAGCTCCTGGCACTTGGCCAGCACTGCTGTCATTCACCGAGCAAAGCCCCGCCCCCATCCAGCTCCTGGCACTTGGGCAGCACTGCTGTCATTCACCGAGCAAAGCCCCGCCCCCATCCAGCTCCTGGCACTTGGCCAGCACTGCTGTCATTCACCGAGCAAAGCCCCGCCCACATCCAGCTCCTGGCACTTGGGCAGCACTGCTGTCATTCACAGAGCAAAGCCCCGCCCCCATCCAGCTCCTGGCACTTGGGCAGCACTGCTGTCATTCACCGAGCAAAGCCCCGCCCACATACAGCTCCTGGCACTTGTGCAGCACTGCTGTCATTCACAGAGCAAAGCCCCGCCCCCATCCAGATCCTGGCACTTGGGCAGCACTGCTGTCATTCACCGAGCAAAGTCCCGCCCCCATCAAGCTCCTAGCACTTTGTCAGTGCTGCTGTCATTCACCGAGCAAAGCCCCGCCCCCATCCTGCTCTTGGCACTTGGGCAGCACTGCTGTCATTCACCGAGCAAAGCCCCGCCCACATCCAGCTCCTGGCACATGGGCAGCACGGCTGTCATTCACAGAGCAAAGCCCCGCCCCCATCCAGCTCCTAGAACTTGAGCACCACTGCTGTCATTCACCGAGCAAAGCCCCGCCCCCATCCAGCTCCTGGCACTTGGGCAGCACTGCTGTCATTCACCGAGCAAAGCCCCGCCCCCATCCAGCTCCTGGCACTTGGGCAGCACTGCTGTCATTCACCGAGCAAAGCCACGCCCCCATCCAGCTCCTGGCACTTGGCCAGCACTGCTGTCATTCACCGAGCAAAGCCCCGCCCCCATCCAGATACTGGCACTTGGGCAGCACTGCTGTCATTCACCGAGCAAAGCCCCGCCCCCATCCAGCTCCTGGAACTTGGGCACCACTGCTGTCACTCACCGAGCAAAGCCCCGCCCCCATCCACCTCCTGGCACTTGGGCAGCACTGCTGTCATTCACCGAGGAAAGCCCCGCCCCCATACGGCCCCTAGCACTTGGGCAGCACTGCTGTCATTCACCGAGCAAAGCCCCGCCCACATCCAGCTCCTGGCACTTGGGCAGCACTGCTGTCATTCACAGAACAAAGCCCCGCCCCCATCCAGCTCCTGGCACTTGGGCAGCACTGCTGTCATTCACCGAGCAAAGCCCCGCCCACATCTGGCTCCTCGCTCTTGAGCAGCACTGCTGTCATTCACCGAGCAAAGCACCGCCCCCATCCAGCTTCAAGCTCTTGGGCAGCAATGCTGTCATTCACCGAGCAAAGCCCCGCCCACATCCAGCTCCTAGCACATGGGCAGCACGGCTGTCATTCACAGAGCAAAGCCCCGCCCCCATCCAGCTCCTAGGACTTGAGCACCACTGCTGTCATTCACAGAGTAAAGCCCCGCCCCCATCCAACTCCTGGCACTTGGGCAGCACTGCTGTCATTCACCGAGCAAAGCCCCGCCCCCATCTGGCTCCTCGCTCTTGAGCAGCACTGCTGTCATTCACCGAGCAAAGCCCCGCCCCCATCCAGCTCTTGGCACTTGGGCACCACTGCTGTCATTCACCGAGCAAAGCCCCGCCCCCATCCAGCTCTTGGCACTTGGGCAGCACTGCTGTCATTCACCGAGCAAAGCCCCACCCACATCCAGCTCCTAGCACTTGGGCAGCACTGCTGTCATTCACCGAGCAAAGCCCCGCCCACATCCAGCTCCTGGCACTTGGGCAGCACTGCTGTCATTCACCGAGCAAAGCCACGCCCCCATCCAGTTCATGGTACGTGGGCAGCACTGCTGTCATTCACAGAGAAAACCCCGCCCCCATCCAGCTCCTAGCAGTTGGCCAGCACTGCTGTCATTCACTTAGCAAAGCCCCGCCCCTATACGGCCCCTAAAACGTGGACAAAACTGTTGTCATTCACCGAGCAAAGCCCCGCCCCCATCCAGCTCCTGGCACTTGGGCAGCACAGCTGTCATTCACCGAGCAAAGCCCCGCCCCCATCCAGCTCCTGGCACTTGGGCAGCACTGCTGTCATTCACCGAGCAAAGCCCCGCCCCTATACGGCCCCTAGCACGTGGACAAAACTGTTGTCATTCACCGAACAAAGCCCCGCCCCCATCCAGCTCCTGGCACTTGGCCAGCACTGCTGTCATTCACCGAGCAAAGCCCCGCCCCCATCCAGCTCCTGGCACTTGGGCAGCACTGCTGTCATTCACCGAGCAAAGCCCCGCCCCCATCCAGCTCCTGGCACTTGGGCAGCAGTGCTGTCATTCACCGAGCAAAGCCCCGCCCACATCCAGCTCCTGGCACTTGGGCAGCACTGCTGTCATTCACAGAGCAAAGCCCCGCCCCCATCCAGCTCCTGGCACTTGGGCAGCACTGCTGTCATTCACCGAGCAAAGCCCCGCCCACATACAGCTCCTGGCACTTGTGCAGCACTGCTGTCATTCACAGAGCAAAGCCCCGCCCCCATCCAGATCCTGGCACTTGGGCAGCACTGCTGTCATTCACCGAGCAAAGCCCCGCCCCTATACGGCCCCTAGCACGTGGACAACTCTGCTGTCATTCACTGAGAAAAGCCCCGCCCCCATCCATCTCCTGGCACTTGGGCAGCACTGCTGTCATTCACCGAGTAAAGCCCCGCCCCCATCCATCTCCTGGCGCTTGGGCAGCACTGCTGTCATTCACCGAGCAAAGCCCCGCCCACATCCAGCTCCTGGCACTTGGGCAGCACTGCTGTCATTCACCGAGCAAAGCCCCGCCCCCATCCAGCTCCTGGCACTTGGGCAGCACTGCTGTCATTCACCGATCAAAGCCCCGCCCCCATCCAGCTCCTGGCACTTGGGCAGCACTGCTGTCATTCACAGAGCAAAGCCCCGCCCCCATCCAGCTCCTGGCACTTGGGCAGCACTGCTGTCATTCACCGAGCAAAGCCCCGCCCCCATCCAGCTCCTGGCACTTGGGCAGCACTGCTGTCATTCACCGAGCAAAGCCCCGCCCCCATCCAGATACTGGCACTTGGGCAGCACTGCTGTCATTCACCGAGCAAAGCCCCGCCCCCATCCAGCTCCTGGAACTTGGGCACCACTGCTGTCACTCACCGAGCAAAGCCCCGCCCCCATCCACCTCCTGGCACTTGGGCAGCACTGCTGTCATTCACCGAGGAAAGCCCCGCCCCCATACGGCCCCTAGCACTTGGGCAGCACTGCTGTCATTCACCGAGCAAAGCCCCGCCCACATCCAGCTCCTGGCACTTGGGCAGCACTGCTGTCATTCACAGAACAAAGCCCCGCCCCCATCCAGCTCCTGGCACTTGGGCAGCACTGCTGTCATTCACTTAGCAAAGCCCCGCCCCCATCTGGCTCCTCGCTCTTGAGCAGCACTGCTGTCATTCACCGAGCAAAGCCCCGCCCCCATCCAGCTCTTGGCACTTGGGCACCACTGCTGTCATTCACCGAGCAAAGCCCCGCCCCCATCCAGCTCTTGGCACTTGGGCAGCACTGCTGTCATTCACCGAGCAAAGCCCCGCCCACATCCAGCTCCTGGCACATGGGCAGCACGGCTGTCATTCACAGAGCAAAGCCCCGCCCCCATCCAGCTCCTAGAACTTGAGCACCACTGCTGTCATTCACCGAGCAAAGCCCCGCCCCCATCCAGCTCCTGGCACTTGGGCACCACTGCTGTCATTCACCGATCAAAGCCCCGCCCCCATCCAGCTCCTGGCACTTGGGCAGCACTGCTGTCATTCACAGAGCAAAGCCCCGCCCCCATCCAGCTCCTGGCACTTGGGCAGCACTGCTGTCATTCACCGAGCAAAGCCCCGCCCCCATCCAGCTCCTGGCACTTGGGCAGCACTGCTGTCATTCACAGAGCAAAGCCCCGCCCCCATCCAGCTCCTAGCTCTTGGGCAGAACTGCTGTCATTGACCGAGCAAAGCCCCACCCCCATCCAGCTTATGGCACTTGGGCAGCACTGCTGTCATTCACGGAATAAACCCCGCCCCCATCCAGCTCCTGGCACTTGGGCAGCACTGCTGTCATTCACCGAGCAAACCCCGCCCCCATCCGGCCCAGAGACATGGTGGCCTGCAGCCTGCGATCCAAAGCCTACTTGGAGCGCACGGGACAGCACAGCTGGCCAGCCAGAGCCTACTCAGAGTACTTCTTGAGACCAGCATGCCATCCAGAGACTAACTGGAGCCCAGTAGGACACCACCTGGCCAGCCAGAGGCAACCTACAGCCCGCCTACACCACAGGACAGCCAACCAGAGCCTACTCACAGCCCTCTTGGACCCGAGCTGGCCAGAGACCCTACTCAGAGCCCCTGGGCTAGCATCTTGGGGCCACTTGGAGACTAAAGCTGACCACTCACATCCTCATTACAGTTGTCTTAGAGCCTGTGCTGCCACCCAGAGTGTACTGAGAGCCAGAAGGCTATCAGCTGGCCACGCAGAGGCAACCGAGAGCCTGCCTACACCACACGTCAGACAACCACAGCCTCCTCACAGCCCTCTTGTGGAAAAGCCCAGAGCAACAAGGTGGCATCTGGCAAGTGACAAAGATACAGCAGCTTTTGGTGACAATTCTCTGAAGGGAAAGCCAGAGATGATAGGCATCCCTGCTGGAAGGCTCTTTCAGAGGACAGTGTTAAAGAGCGTCAACTGGCAGGTTTGAGCACTCTGGGAAAGGTCAAACACGTTCAAGGTACCACAGAGCTCTCTGCAGCCAAGCCCCAGCGAGGGACTCCTGTGGGCTCACCTCTGAGAACACAGACTGATGGGCCACCAGCCCTGCCGACAGAAAACACCTTCTCAGCACCTGGGGCAGAGCGTACAGCGCCCTCAAACCACCAAACCGGCCAGGTCAGCCCCCCAGACACCCAGCATCTCCCCGCAGCACCTGCAGCCACAACTGCAGCCCAGCCCTGCTGTCAGGAGTCCTCTTGCCTGGTCGGGTCAGCGCTCCCGGCCTTCCAAAGCCCGGCCTTCTGGGAGCTGCACTCAGCCCAGCTCCGGGAAAAAAGAGGAAGGCTCCCCTTAACTCTATGCGGAGACTTCCAGGAATTCTCCCACCTCAGGGAAAAGGAAATGGCATGAAAATTTTTGTTCCGTTTCTCCACAGCAAAATAAAAACCAACCCCTGCAGCAGCGAGACAGCTGTCCCAGGAGTAGAGATCTTCACAGCCCTGAAGTAAATGGGCTTGCCTCTGGCTTCCAGCTGCATGGGATTGCTTGATAGCACCTTACACAAAACCCACAATAAAATACCTCGGACAAGTTAACAAACAAACAGCATTACGGTTGTCCACGGGATTCGGCATTGCCTTCTAAAGCCCCTGTTCTTTGGTACCTTCAGCAAACCGCCAGCTCTGATTCAGCCCTCGCTTGGTTTTCTGGAAGGGTAACAAAAGCAGCTTCAGCAAGATCAGAGTCAGAGCACAACACCTGCTTCCTTCAGCGATCAGGCCCTGCTGCCTCTGCCCAGCTCAGATCCCCCAGCAGCCGCTGGGCCTGCAGGGGCTGAACAGCTCGAGTCTGACCAGGGGACGAGGCAAAGCCTGGGGAAGAAGGCCACCTGTGAGACAGTTTGACAGAGAAGAGGGCAGAGAGAAAATGTGGGGCAATAGAGCTGCCAAAGGAGATTAAAAGAATCGGGCCTTCACGAACCCAATCCATGCACTCGAGGGTTTGTATCTGTACAGATGTTCCTGTTCTCAGAATGGCAGAACACTCAAATCCACTGCCCAGGGAGAACAGGGAACCTTTGGAGATGAGCACAGAGCCCAGCGCTGCCAACTCTTTAACAGCCAGCAGAGCACACCTCCTCCCGGGGGGCAGCTCTCACTGCCACACTGCTGCCAGGGAGGGCAGGGGAGGAGAGTCAGGACAGCTGCAAAAACTTCATGAGACTTCTCCAAGGGGAAAAAAGGGCAAGAGACATTTCAGACAGCATGAAATCAGAACAAAAATGAACATTCCTCCAAAAAATCTCTTAGTGTTTTGCTTTGCCCGAGAGGCACCTCTGTGTCACAAGGTAAATATCCCATTCCACTGCCCAGATGCAGAATTATTCCAACACAGAATTACTCCACTAACCAAGGGCTTTTCTGCACAATAACCTCTGCAGCCCGGGGCACTGCAGCCGAGCATTCGAGTACATGCACAGCCAGTGTGTGCAGGCTGGCAGCTGAAACCTTTGCATACTTCTCTCTCCATTGCTGCGGGAACATCTTGTCTCCTCAACCCTACACTCTGGTTCTGCAACAATTCCCCACAGAGTCAAACGACAGTTTCAGGCGCATCCCTCTGCCTGCCCAGGATGGAATCCCCAAAGTGTGACTGTTCCCAATTCCATTTTTCCCGTAGGAAACCATGGCATAGAGAGGAATGTGTGCAGGCCTTCAGCAATGCACACAGCCCGACCACACAGCACCAGCTCCTGTGAGGTGGAAGATGGTGAGACAGAAGTGAGAGCTCTGGGGCTGTCAGCTGCCAGTTCAACACCTGGCAATGACAGAAGGAGTAGAGGAGATTCTAACCGCTTTTAAAATACCAAGAAACAACTGCTACTTGCCTGAAGTTCAGAGTGGAAAATCTCTTTACAACCCTAAATTAAACTTCATGATGTCCTGGTGACCCTGTGTGACCCCTCTTCAAACAAATCACCATTCTGAAACCTCTCGGGTGCTTCTCCTGTGACACTGAACACCTGACAATCTTTCACTGCCGCTGGTCCTGCTGCCTCTCCTGATCCATCACATTTTCACCACCACCTTCAGATGCCTGGTGCTCACCACAGCCAGTGAAATAACTGGCAGCAGAGCGCTGAAACAGAAGGCACAGGCAGCAAGGCACTGCTGTGCACAAGCTTTCACAGTGCAGACGCAGGATAGACAGGGGAAGAATCTGCTGCCCAGCCCTGGAAAACCCAGTCCCCTCAGCCGCAGCACTGCTGACCCCTGCAAAGCTTCCTTCCTCAAGTTCTAAGGACAGAGGAGCATCCCCTGGGTGCAGATGCAGCCACCTCTGAGTACTGCCATTCTCAGGGGTTGCATTGCTCATACTCATCAGCAACTTATAAAGCAAGATTTCAGTTAACTGTCCTAAAACCTAAATCCCCAGCAGGAATTGCCTCAAAAGGTCGATCAGAGACGAGCCGGCTCCACCTGCTGCATCGCCTCCCCTGGCCACCACACACAGAGCTCAAGCCCTCCCCGGCCTGTCCCAGCCAGCGCCCAGGAAGGTGCTGTCAGACCTCTCCGCTCCCTGACACGCCCGGCCAGCTCCCCGGCACAGGGCACACGCCGGCTGCAGGCCGCCAGCCAGCCTCGGCACAGGGAGTCACTTCAGGAAAACCCACGTTTTCCCCAAAGACCAGGTTCTGCTCCGAGCCCGAGCTACCGCCGCGAGCCCACAGCACCCGGCCTCTGCGCAGCACCCGAGGGTGCGAACCCCGACCCGGAGCAGACGCCAGCCCTGTCCCACCTGCTCCACACGGCATCCCTGCAGCCACAGGCACCTCCTGAAAGGGGAACCTGCCAGAGCCCTTGTTAAATGTGTTCCACAAAGACCAGGCAGTTACAGAAAACAGATGTCACAGGGAGAAAAGCAGGCAAAAGGAGGAGGAGGAGGAAGTCGGTCTGCCTGGCTCCATGAAATGGGGATGAGAACAAGCAGAGGTGCAGGGCAAAGCAGAACCCAACAGGAGCTGGAAGGTGACGGGAAGAAAAAACAGGCAAGATGAACTACACAGGTGTTCTGGACAGGAGACTGCTTTTGTAAAGATCTGGATGAATTCTTCCTGATCAATTATCCTGATGATAATTCTCTTTTCCCATGGGCATTTTGTCAACACGTAAGAAGATGCACAGGAGACCCCAGGAGAAGCCCCAACACTCACCTAGGAACGAGGTGACGATCTGCAGACTGACAGCACATCAGGCAGGACAAGCTTGCAGGGAAACACGGTGGCAACCGGTTACATCCCGTTCACAGCAATCCACAGCCGCGGGCAGTGAAAAGTGACGATTTTCTGCAGAGCTGCTGCAGGGGGGAGAGGTGGAGGTGAAGGAGAGCCTGCCGGAGGAGGCTGAAGCAGTGCCCCCCGCGGCAGCTGCTGTGCCGGCAGTTTGCAGCCTCAGAGCAACGGCTGCTGCCGGATTTCCCACCCAGAGGCACTCCCAGTTTCCCGGCACACAGACACTTGTCCTTTTATTACTTTTCAGTTACTTCTTGTAGCTTCAGTGTGGGAGATTTCGGCTCTGCCTGCAGATGTCAAGAGACTCTTTCCTGAAAGCAGAGCAGGACGTTCCGACTTGAAAAAAACAGGATTTGTTTTTTTTGGGGAAAGGTGCAAATTTGAAGCTCAGCACCGAAGCTGAACTTTGACCAGAAAGCCAGAGGAGCAGCCGGGCTCTGCAGAGGGGCTGGGCTCCAGCACAGCCCTGCTCACCCCCCATCTCTCCCAGCACCTCCCAGCTGGGAAACACTGTCCCCCAGCCGGAAGGCAAGAGCCCCCCTGGGCCAGCTCTCGCCCTCGGCCTTAATGCCGGATTCTGAGCAGCACCTCTCGGCTCTGGTGACCGGCACCCTCTGAAGCACCACTCTGGGGTGTTTCATCAGACTGAACCCACCCACCCCAAATCACCACAGCGGGCAGAAAATATTAAATGGGTCACCTCTTTCACCCTTGAAGTAAAAATAAAGGGCTAAAATTCCCTTTCCCTGGGGTAACCCGACAGATAAACCCCGCAGACAGCACAGACCCCAACAGACAGCAAAACCCACCGAGTTCAAGGGAAAAGGACAAGCACAGTCACACAGCAGAACGTCTGGAGTGCCACAACCGGGACAACAAACCTTTCATTTTTTGAAAACAAATTCAGAACCATGAAAAAGTTTGGGGTTTTAGACCAAAGCTTTCCCTTCCCCGGCGATGCCCCCACCCCCGGCAGGGAAATGGGCCCCAGCCCCCTGCGCCCACCCACTGCTGGGCCGGAGCCACCACCACTAGTGCTGGGGCTGCTGGGGCTGGTGCCCCCTTGGCAGGAGAAACACTCAGTCACCACCCAGACCAAAGGGAGTGTTTTCAAAGGAGCAATTCCCCCTTGCCGGGTGAACCAAATCTCTGCAGGAACATCCCTCAGGGGAGACCATGGAGAGCTGGAGGCCTCCTGCCCAGGCCGCCTCCCTCAGAGCACAGAGCCCTGGCAGAGTGTCGCAGGCAGTAGGCCCTGTGGGGCCAGGGGACCCCGGGGGGCTCCAGCACGTTGTGTCCCCCCAGCACCTGCCCACACTCCTGCCTGTGCCGTGAGGGGGCACTGGGGACCTGGGGGCTATTGGGGGGTGTTATGGGGGTTCTGTGGGAGGTGTGGGGGTTATTGGGGTCCTGGGGGATTATTTGGGCCCTAGAGGGAGTGTAATGGAGTCGGGGGGTGGGGGCTCTGTGTGTCCTGGAGGGGTTTGGGAGGGGTATTGGGGTCCTCGGGGGGAGGGGGGTGTCTTGAGGGAGATATTGGTGTCTGAGGTGGGGGGAGTGGGGACGTCCTGGAGGGGGTTCAGGGGGAGTTACTGGGCTCTGGGGGTGTCTTGAAGGAAGTAATGGGGTCTTGGTGCTTGGGTGGTGTTATTGGGGCCATGGGGGAGTTGAGGGGGTTATCACTGTCCGGGGGGGGGAAGGGGGGGTGGTGTGTCTAAAGGGCTCCTGAGGGCAGTTTCTGGGGGAGATAATGGGGTCCTGGGGAACTATAATGGGGTGCAAGAAGGGTCCAGTGGGGGCTAGTGGGGTGCTGGGAGGGATCTTGTGGGAGTAACTGGGGTCCTGGGGCTCTTCTGGGAGGGCTAATGGGTCTTAAGGTAGTCCTGGGGGTGGGCTGGTGGGGTTCCGGGGAGATACTTGGGGTCTTGGGGGGTGAAATGGAGACCTGGGGGGCCACTAGTATCTGGGGGGCACTAACGAGGTTGGGGGAGGATTGGGGTGACTGAGGGTGTTTTGGAGGGACCTGAGGGTGGCAAATACAGTTTGGGTGGGTTGCAGGGGAGATTTGGGATTCCTGGGGGTCCCAGGGGTACCTGTCCCTCCCCCCCTCCCCGCAGGCGCTGCTGCCCCAGGGGCACCCCAAGAGCATCAGCCCTGACCCCCTCCAGTACCAGTGCTGGGACGCTGTGGGGGTGGGGGACGGCACCTCCACCGTCACCAGGGCCACCCTCAGCTGGGTGCTGCGGGGTGAGTTCCCTGGGTCCCAAAACCCCCTTTTCACCCCAAAGTGCCTTTCATCCCCAGATCGATGTCTGACCCCCAAACCCCCAGTATCACCCCAGAATTTCCCCATTAGACCCCTAAAGCCTTTTTTGACCCTTAAATCTCCCACTTTGAACCCGTGATCTCACTTTGACCCCCAAATCAGCCACAGTGTCACCAAAATCCGGGATAAAAGAACTTACCTACACCAATTTGACGCAGATAGGCAGACACTCCTTTATTGACGGCCGGACGTGTAGGGGAGTGCTCTCACCAACAACACGTGCCAGGCACCAGAATCATACACCTTCTATAGAACTTACTCCTACATATTCATTAGGTCTTCATGTATAAGCACACAGCTTCCAAGAAATCATGAACATATTCTCCTCCCACTTCCGATTCTGCGCAGCAGAGGTTAGAAATGTCTAGAAATGGCTCTGGGGTGTAATGTGAGTAGGTGGTCCGTGGGTCAGCGGTCGCGATCTCCCCCGGCCGGAATCACCTTTTGCTTAAGGACACGGTTTTCTTGGCAGGTACCTGCAAGCTGTTACGGTTACTGCCCTCAGTTCCCATTAATCCTGGACCTTGACAACTCCTTGCATTCTTCTAGTCCTATGTATGTATTATAAATCAGTTTACAAATCTTCTTGTGTTTTGGTTACCTAAGTTTTAACTGTTTCTACTAGATAATTGCCGCCAATCCCTTCGGCCTTGGTACGGGGCTGTACAGGGAACATTTAGAGTAGCAGCTGGTTGTTAGGTTCAAAATATAGTAAATGTAAAATGATTTTTTTTTACTAAAATATCTTTTAGTTCCACACCTATACTAAAATCAAAACATAATCAAACACAATTTGATCAATTAATAAAATCAGTAACGTTTCCCCCCTTTGAAAGTGATGAAAATAATTTCAATACTTTCATCCTTTTTTTCATTTTTATCTTCGAAGGCAAAGTTTATCTTGCCAGATGATGGTGGTGGCGGGTTATACTCTGGTGGCATAGTGGGTACTTCTCGTATAATTCTACGATGTATTGCAAGTTTATTAGTAAACTGTCTTTTAAGGCACACATACACTAGCATAATCATTAAAAAGATGATCAGTAGCAAAAACAGAGTCTTGATTAGGGATTTCAGCAAGAGCTCAAGTTCCAACCCAATCCACTAAAAATTTTTCCTAGCCAATCTTCTGACATGTCTTCTCGAATGGTTTCTGTTTCTTTTTCGATTTTGCTTAACAGATCTAGATTACGTTCTACATCCTGTGTAACATTCGGGATATGAATGCAGCAATGATCTAATCTGTCTTTGAGATATCCACACACTCCATGCTCCTTTAACAGAAGCATGTCTAATGCCATCCGGTTTTGAAGTGTCATTCGGGAAGTTGCCTGTAACTGTATGTTTAATTCTTTAAATCCTTTTCTTGTAACATTGGCCAATTTTTCTACTTGTCCTGTTAAGTGAAAAGCCATTCTCTATTTCTATAGGACGCTATTGGGTTCAAATAGACTCTAAAGCCCAGCCAATTTTTACTCCTGTTGATGGTTCATTCCAGGTGTCATCATCTATTTCAGACCTTTTAATTCGTTCTAATTTTAAATTTTCCAGGGAACCCTTGAATGGTGATTTCTTCTAAATTGGACACAATGTTGGCAGGCCTAAAGTAATTTGTTTCACCTTACCATCTACTGGTAAGTGGGTTGTCCGGGTGCCAACACTTAATGCCCAAACTAAATGCCCTGGACTCTGAATGGTGGATTTCTTACAACTAAAAAGTATCCTCTTCTGGGTGTAAAGATGCTAGTCATGGTGAGGTTATTATGGAAACCTCGACAATAACAACCAAACTTCAAAGCAGCTGCTAACTGAGGAATTCTTTGAATTATTAAGTCTGCATTGCTGCAATCATACACCTTTTCACATTTCCACCATGGCACTACATGCTCCTTTTCCAGTCGGGTAGTGCCCTTATCTACTATTGAGGGAAGGATTGCAAACACTCTGTTAACCCAGGTACCGTCCCAAGTCAAACACCAAGGGGTTCTGGCCACGTACTGAAATCGTGAGAATATGGACGTAGACCGTACAGAGTCCCACTGTGCTTGGTTTTGGGTACCTTGCCCAGTTCTGTCACACTGCCGTTCCATGATGCTCCTGCTCACATTGTTTTTAATTTGTTCATCATATGAACACTATCCTAGATTAGGGTTTGGGCCTCCTGGAAGGAGAACTCGAGCCAAAGCACTAGGTTGAGACCCTGGTACAGTCATAATTTAGTAGTTTTTCGCAGTCTGATTTTTTACCCGGTGATTTCCATAGTTTTCTAATAAATTTCACTTGTTCATACCATTGAACCACTGGCTTTTGTTTGCAATAAGTGGTCTCGTGGTCAAATTCATAGTCAAGATTCCCCAAGGAATAGATTCACCTACTGCTCTTGGAATTGGTAAACAAGCTGTGATCTGGGTGACATTTTGTAAGTTGGCAAATCCCTTAATCAATCCTAACATCAAATTTTCTTCAGGCATTTCTTTGGGAATTTGGATTAATTGTTCTGTATCCGATTGCCTTCTGTTCCTTGCCACCAGATCAACCCATGATTCCACCAGCGTCACCTTCCAAGCCAACATAAGGAGAACAATCACAAACTGATATGAAATATTAAACATCTTTTAAAGTCAGTTTTAAAGTCTTTGGGTCACGGCTTATAATTTTCCATGGAGCAGGTGCTTTCTTCACTCGGGTATAGTGTATCCAAGCATCTGATTCTGCAAGCTTGATAGCCGTAAAGGTTGTTAACAGTATCTGAAAGGGTCCTTTCCAGCGCTCCTGTAAAGGTTCAGAAGTCCGTGTTTTCACGTAGACATAATCTCCTGGTTGAAAGTCATGCACTGGAGTTTCCAGGGATAATGCTCTATTCCACAGCACTGCACTCCGAATCGCAGTCAGTGTTTTTCCTAAAGAAAGCAAGTAGTTATACACATCCTGTTTTCCTTTTACATGCATGTTTGGGTTTGGTTCTGGGGACTCATAAGGTTTTCCATACAGTAATTCATAAGGACTGACTGAGGTTCCACTCTTTGGTTGTACTCTGATCCGTAATAATGCCAGTGGAAGTGCTTGAGGCCACTTTAAATTAGTCTCTTGACAGATCTTACTTATTTGTCTTTTTGAAGTTTGGTTCATTCTTTCTACTTTTCCACTGGATTGTGGCCTCCACGGAGTATGCAAATCCCAAGTGATGCCCAAAACTTTACTAACGTTTTGGACTATTTCTGCAACAAAGTGTGGACCTCTGTCAGACGAAATTCCAATAGGAACTCCAAATCTTGGGATTATCTCTCGCAGTAACCACTTTACTACTTCATTGGCTTGTGTGGTGCGGCAGGGAAAAGCTTCTGGCCATCCTGTAAAAGTGTCAACCCCCACCAGAATGTATCGGTACCCATTTTGTCTAGGTAATTCTGAAAAATCTACTTGCCAATAATCTCCAGTTTCTGTACTAGATTTTAATCTACCCATTTGAACTCTTTTCTTGATTACTGGATTATTTTTCAAACATACGTCACATTTTGCAGTTATTAATTTAGCCATGTCCACCATTTTAACAGATATAACTTGTTTTTATAAAGAAGTTACTACAGCTTCTGTTCCCTAATGACATTCTTGATGTTTGGTTTGCATTCTTTCTTTTATTAACAAAGGTGGAACTACTACTCGTCCATGAGGAGTTATTAACCATCCCCCTAAATTTTTCTTAGCATTCAAAAACTGACCTAATTTTCATCTTCTACTGAGTAGTTTGGCCTTTCCCTCGGAAGAGTTACTGTTTGGAGGGAATTCATGCCATTTGGAACGCTTGTTCCTTTGCTATTTTTCTTGCTGTTCGGACAGCCAAAATGTTTCCAATAACATTTTTTTGTATTTCTAATTTGGTGTGATTTACAGTGCATGATTGCTACCTGATTTGGTTTTTGAACTGCTTGTAATAATTGTAAAATTTAATTTTGATGCTTAATATTTGATCCCTGAGAGGACAATAATCCCCTTTACCCTGCCTGGCAGCAAGCAGCATGGCGATTGCTGCTGAAATACCTGCTTTGGGCCTCTCCTCTTTCTGGAAAAGGCCATTTTGTGCTTCCCAGCTCCTCCTGGCCTGGCCTGGGGCTGGGCCGGCTCAGTGCACACACCTGCCTGGGGCACAGCAGCGGTGCAAGGGGAGGCTTGCCGAAGGCCACCCATCGCCTGGGGGGGGGTTGCCCCCCGGGGGCTGCTCTGCGGAATGCCCCTGGCAAGGGCACCTCTGCGGCATCCCTCTGAGTAGGGACCCATCAGCCTGCACGGGAATTTCTCAGTCTGCGGCTAGTGACTCGTAGCCAGAGCGCACAGGGGAACTGTAGCTGCGTTTCAGAATACCAGATGCTCTGCTGTTTCCTTCCCACCGTAGATTTGCCATCGCCCCAGCCTTGGCCTGCTGGCAACCTGCCTGGACGCTCTCCCGGCTGCTCTCTGGTAGTCCCGTTGGGTCAGGTACACATTTTCATTAAATGCTAAAATTTGAGAGAATGTTGGGAAAGTGGGTTAATTTCAAAGGCATTCGTACAGAATTATGACACGGTCTTCCTGGCTTATTTATGACTCGAGAACATTCTATCTGATTTTTGCTTCTAATACCTTACACAAACAAGTGTCCACGCAACACCTTACACATGTGTCCATGCCACAGTTCCTTTCTCCCCGAGCCTTTGCTTTATGCTTCCCCCTGTAATAGCAGCTCGGGGAACCCTTTTGGCTCCAGGTACCAGACAGGGATGGCTGTCCCTTCTGGGCATGGCTGGGGTGGCTTGGCCACAGGTCCCTCTTGTCCTGTGCCGTAGCTGCTCTGTGGCACAAGGCCTGGGGTCCCCATTTCAAGGCCCAAACCCAGCTTTTTTTGTGTGAAAAGCCTCATTTTTCTACACAAAGGAACAGTTTTAGGGTCCAAACCTTCATGATTATACTCCAAGCGTTCATTTTCCACAGACAATCCCTCACACTTAAAGCAAAAAACCCATTTCTAGACTGTACAGGGTCTGGCTGAACTGGAATCGGTTTTCCCCTACAGCAGCCCTCACGGTGCTGTGGTTTATGCTGGGAGCTGGCAGGGTGTTGGCAGCACCCTGGTGTTGTGGCTGCTGCTGAGCAGTGCTCACACAGCACCAAGGCTCTTTCGGACATTTCCCCCAGTGGGACGGGGTGGGCAAGATCTCGGGAGGGGACACAGCCAGGACAGCTGACCCGAACCGACCCAAGGGATATTCCACCATGTGACGTCTGCTCAGTATAAAGCTGGGAGAAAGGAGGAAGGGGGTGGGGTCACCCTCGGTCCTCCGAGGCAACCACTCCGCGTATTGGAGCCCTGCTTCCCGAGAAGGCCCGACAGCGCCTGTCCATGGCAAGGAGAGAATAAATCTGTTTGCTTTTGCTTCTGTGCACGGACTTTTGCTTTGCTTTGCTTATATTAAAACTGCTTTTGTTTCACCCACAAGGGTTAGTTTATCTTCTTACCCCTCTTTGCCCTGTTGAGAAAACAAGGGGAAGGGGGTGGGGGTGGGAAGTGATAGAGCGACTGGGTGGATACCTGGCATTTAGCCAGAGTCAAACCATCACAGTGTATTCTGGCGCCCAACGTGGGGCAAAACAACGGCAGTTTTATATTAAATGTGCTGTAGCTATAGTAGTTACTAAGCAACAAGCTCTTGTGCTGGTCACGGGCTTGTTTATTGCGCTGCTTATCTTTATTTTTGTTAAGCTCGGGAACATGCTGCAAAGAATTGGGAACATCATGGGTGATTTTATTTTGCAGGCTCCCGAGGTACTTAGTCATCCTTATGTTAGTTCATCGATACTCTTTATTAATGCTGTTTGCCTGCTGTGGGTTGTGTGGAGCTCGGTATGCTTTTGGTGTAAGAGAAGGCAAATTTTGAGTGAATCGGTACCAAAATGTGCTCTGAGGCGGCCTGTTCCTGGGTGGCAGGGAGAGTGGAAGGCATTGGGCAGATTCCTAGGACGGTTATCACCTCCTGTAGCCTGGGATCTCACCCCTGAACAGGCAAGCAACCCCACAAAATTGACCCATCACCTGATAGAGGGGTGCCTTGCTTATCCCAGAGAGAATCAGCAACCTCTAGCACTTCACTGGGGCCTGGCAGAAGGTACCAGGTGAAACTCGAGGTCGACCATTAGGATTTTGGAGCCGGGGATATCGAGGATCAGAAGCCCACTACACTCCGACTGAAAAGGAGATACTGGCAGCATATGAGGGGATTCGAGCTGCTTCAGAAGTTGTTGGTACAGAAGCACAGCTCCTCTTGGCACCACGGCTGCCTGTATTACATTGGATGTTCAAAGGAAACATCCCTTCCTCACACCAGGCCACCAGTGCTACCTGGAGTAAATGGGTAGCCTTAATCACGCAACGGGCTCGACTGGGGAAACCCAACCATGCAGGGACCCTGGAAGAGATCATGGACTGGCCAGAAGGTAGAGATTTTGGAGCGTTGCCTGAGGAGGTGGCTCGTGCCCAAGAGGCACCGCCATATAATGAGTTACCAGAAGATGAGAGGCGTTATGCTCTCTTTACTGATGGATCCTGTCGTGTGGTAGGAAGCCATCGGAAGTGGAAAGCTGCTGTGTGGAGTCCCACAGGACAAGTCGTTGAGGCCACTGAAGGAGAAGGAGAGTCAAGTCAGTTTGCAGAAGTAAAAGCGATCCAACTTGCCCTAAAGATTGCTGAACGGGAAAAGTGGCCAGTACTATCTCTCTACACGGACTCCTGGATGGTGGCTAACGCCCTGTGGGGGTGGCTACAGGGGTGGAAGAAGACCAACTGGCAGCGCAGAGGTAAACCCATCTGGGCTGCTGCACTGTGGCAGGACATCGCTGCCCGAGTGGAAAACGTGGCTCTAAAGGTACGTCATGTAGATGCTCATGTGCCCAAAAGGCGTGCCACTGAAGAACATCAAAACAACGGGCAAGCAGACAAAGCTGCCAAAATTGAAGTAGCTCGGCTGCACCTGGACTGGGAGTGTAAGGGTGAGCTGTTTGTAGCTCGATGGGCCCCATGAAACATCAGGGCATCTCGGCAGAGATGCAACGCACAGATGGGCTCGTGATCGAGGGGTGGACCTGACCACGGAGGCCATCTCACAGGTCACTCACGAATGTGAAACATGTGCTGCAATCAAGCGAGCCACACGAGTAAAGTCTCCCTGGAACAGAGGGCGATGGCTGAGTTTTCAATAGGGTGAGGCCTGGCAGATTGACTCTATTGGACCACTGCCACGAACACGCCACGGCAAGCGCTACATACTCACCATGGTAGAAGCGACTACGGGTTGGCTTGAAACGTACCCTGTAAATCATGGCACTGCCCGAAATACCATCTGAGGTCTTGAAAGGCAAATTTTATGGCGGCATGGTACTCCTGAAAGAATCGAATCAGACAACGGGACCCATTTTTAAAATAATCTTATAAACTCCTGGGCAAAGAAACATGGCATTGAGTGGGTGTGTCACATCCCTTATTACCCACAAGCGTCTGGAAAGATTGAAAGATATAATGGGCTGTTGAAGACTGTGTTGAGAGCATTGGACAATGGGGGATGGAAGCACTGGGATATAACTTTAGCAGAAGCCACTTGGCTAATGAACACCAGAGGATCTGTTAACCGTCCTGGTCCTGCCCAAACAAACCCCCTTCATCCTGTGGGAGGAGATAAGGTCCCCGTAGCACACACAGGGAGGTGGCTGGGGAAGGCAGTGTGGATTGCTCCTCCCTTGGGAAAAGGCAAGCCCACTCGCGGGATTGTCTTTGCTCAGGGACCTGGATGGGACTACTGCAGGACGATGGGACTGCTCAGGGTGTGCCTCAAGAACATTTAACCTTGGGGGGAAAGTAATCTGTGGGATGAGTTGTATGTTGCAGGAAGTGATGGAGGAAGTAGGAACGACAAGGAGTGAACCTGATACGTGCAATGACGACCCAAACCTAGCCGGTGCTGGAGTCCAACAGTCAAGCGTACTTCTGTCCTGAGCATCTGTCTTGACAGATGGAAGCCAAGTCACTGAACATCTGAAGGAGTGAAGAAAGCTTATGGAATGGAGAAATGAACATTATGTGGGACCTGGGCATAACGTACATGGTATGGAATAAGGGGTGGAGACCCAGTACATAGGTCCAAACCAAACTTTTCCAGGTGAAAATCCTCATTTTTCTACAAAAGCCCCCATTTCTAGGGTCCAAAAATTCCTCTTTATAATCCAAGCATTCATTTTCCACAGCCAATCCTGTCGCGGTAGAGACGGTCAAGCGACAATCAATAATCAAGTCAGAGGCAAAAGAAGCGGAAGGCTTTATTGTTTTCTACACACTTTTTTCAGCTACCGCAAGCTCTAACACCATTGGCTAACCCCATAGCAACAGTACATGATTGGATAACTTTCTTAAAGTTTTGCTTATGAACATAATTCAAATAGTTCCTTATCTGTGGACAGCAGTTTCATGTTTATTGTAGCGGATGTTCGATTTCCTTGTTCCTTTTCTTTGGTATGCCTTCCTGCACGCTGGCTTCCCACGGGTACGGGACGAACTGGCCAAAGACGGAGTCCCTCTGCTCTCTCAGGCGATCAGCAGACCCGCTGCCTACGACGACACTGTCCGGAGGCTGCTGAGGCCCTCGGCTGCAGGAGAAAAGTGCGTTCCCCCACCTCCTGCAACACCACGCCACCAAGACAGAGCCCAGCAGCAGCACAGCTGTGGCAGAAAGCACCACTGACGCTATGCTGAGCTCGCAGTACGTCTGTAAACCCTGGGGACAGAACCACCTTGCGCTGCTCTGGGGAGGGGAAAGGCTCAGGCTTGGCCTACTCTTGCTGTCCGCATCTGTGGAGAAATTTGGGACCTTAGTCTGTGCAGCGCTCCACCACTAAGCTTGTGGCACCCTCCCACCCTTTGGGACAGGTTGTCCCTCCAAACAAAACTCCGTCGGCCATGAGGAGAGCACGGGGGGCAGCGCAGCTGCCTGGCCAGTCGCTGCCTCGAGGGATACGGACAAAAACCATCCCTGCAGCAGTCAGAGCCACCCGCCCCCGAATCTCCCTGCCCCGGGGCCATCTCCCACCCCCCAGGGGACGCAGTCAGGCCTTCTCAAGAGACACCTGAGCCTTGCTCTCCCCTTCGGCCTTTTCCCCAGCACGAGCACCGCCCGCAGCCGCTCGCAGGCTTGGGGACGCGTCTCCCACTTAGGGACCCCAGCAGGAATGCTCAGTACCTGAGTCTGCTCCACCATGGCCTTCTCCAGGCATTGAGAGCACTGCCAAAAAGGAGACAGGACAGGTAAAGCCTCCGCATGGCTGAGGCACAGAGGGTGCAGGGGGACGGGGAGGTTCCCTCCAAGCCCCTGCCCAGTCTGGCAGTCAGGGCATCGCTCTGGACCTCGGCTCGCGGGAGGGCTCCCGCTCTGTGCCGCTCTGGCTGACACACAGCCGTCCCGGTGGTTGAAGCCGTCTGACCGCGGGGCAGCAATTACCTGTCGTGCTGGGGGCTCGTGTCGTTACTGCTGCAGAAGCTGGCAGGGAGCCACTGGTTCCATTGGGAAGCGCCGCCTCCTGCACAGCCTCCTGGTCTGTCCCTTGAGGAAGCAAGGAGGACAGTTGGGTCAGATGGAGCCGCTCCCCGTTGGGGAGATGGGGCCTTCAGGAGGCCACACTGCTCAAAGGCATCGCTCAGGTTTAGAAAAATCTGACTGATGACGTCTGCAGAAAGCAGCGCTGGGCCGTCACGGTACAGCAGGGGCAGCTGCGGCCCTTGGGACTTGGCTTGAGCCACAACTGGCAGTAGAGGCTCTACAGCAGATCGGGCTCAACAGTGCCTGCAAGGTGTGAAACCCAGCATTGCTGCTGCGAGGCTCTGCTCGACCCCTTCCCGCTGTCCCAGGCCGCAGCGTCTCCAGACGGGTGTCTAAAAGCTCCAGCTGTCTCATGGCTAAGGCTGAGTGAAAGAAATACACCCACCGTGTACTCTCGCCAGTTTCTCCAGTATTTCCTTCAGGAGCTCGGATAGCTTCTGGGACTTCTTCCCTGCTTTAGCAGGCTGTCTTGTGGTTTGTCGATCTGAAAAGAAAGCACTGGGCTCAATATCCCATGGACAAATTAAAGAGCAGCGCACCGCCCCTGAGGGCAGCAGAGACAGACTACTCACCCTGGCGACGCCAGCCGGACTGTCCAGCCCGATGCAGCCGAGGGGCTGGGAAAGCCCTCCCTGCAGGCACATCTGTAACCAAACACCCGGAGAAGCTCCCGTCATCGCCTCTGATCTCCATCGGCAGAACCCAACCGCCAAAGCGGCAAGGGGCCTCACAAGGAGAGGGCACCCCCTGGCAGGTCTCCTGCCTCACACCCGCAGAGGCGCCCGGCTGGCTGACCTCTGGCCTTTGAGCTGGCAGCTCTCACAGGGAGGAAAAAAAAAGCCAGGACATACCCACGCCACGTCCTGGAGTCTTGGTCCTGGGACCCGGCCGGGAAGCTGCGTCGCCTTCTGTTACGGGCACGGCTGCAAAGAAGCGCACGACAGATCAGCTCCCGTGACACCGCTCAGGGTACCTCCTCGGAGCGGAGTGGCAGCGGGGGCAAGTCAAGGACGGGCTTACTCCACGGCACTGCCCTCTCCCTTCCCCTCAGGAGCGCGGTGCAAAGAGTTACCACGTGCCTGCAGCGGCACCACGCCAGGACGAACGAACGGCGGGTGGAGCTGCCGGCAGAAAGGGGCTCCCTGGAGCTCACACCACCTCTGAACTCGGCCCCAACGAGCCCGCCGGCGTGGCAGCCAGTGGCGGGAGCAGCTCAGGCTCCCAGAGGCCGCCAAAAACAGCTTCGCAAGGGAAAGCGCCCCGGGACACATCACTGAGCCCACCCCCTTCCTTCTCGGCTCTTCTGCCCACCTGCGCAGCGGCCACAGAAGGACCAACTTGCATTTCACACGGACGCAAGACAAAAAGGTAGATGCTCCCTCCTCTGGCTTACATGTGGGACTGCTCTCAGGGTCCAGGAGAGGAACAGATGAAGACGTTGGGTCGCCATTGCCTGTGAGAGGATCTGAAGGGAAATTGCACCTCAATAAGCTCTTGCCATCCCATCTTGTCAGTGTTTACTCTTTCAAGGAAAGGGACGCTGAGAACTTACCTCCAGGATACCCCAAGGACTCCATACCAAGATCCAGGCGATAATCTGGAGAAACACTGCCCCCAGCCTCGTCTAGAAGCAAGCAGAGTCATCATCACTGCATGATGGGATCCACTTCTGCGTTAGGGAACTGCAGGCAGGGGAAGGGGCCCAGGTAGCAAACGTGGGGGCCAGACAAAGACGGAGGCTGTCAAAGCCGCAGCGGGGCCTGGGGAGCTCTTGGCTGGCACCCGGCAGCTCTCCAAACACTCCTTCCAGGCCATGTGCAACGCCTCGAGGAGCGGATGGACCAACGTACGGCTCCTGGGGCTTTTGTACCGGGAGAGCTCTGGCACACAGAGACAAGGCTCTTGCTGAAGCTCCGGAGGGAGAAAGCCACCATCCACGCTTCCTGGGGAGAAGAGCCCGCTGGCCCGTGAAAGTGCGCCAGCGGCCGCTCGCTTACCTGCTCGCCGCGCTCGCCACGGAGCAGCCCGGGCAGCCCTGGCGTGCAGGGCCACCAGGAGGAGGAGGAGGAGGAGGAGACGGCGGGTGAGGGCCATGGCTCCTTCCAGTCGCACCATACTGCTGCTGGTGCTGCAGTGGAGGCCGGGGGCTGAGTGATCAGTATTTACACCCAGTGTGTCACCGCGGGGGTTTGTGACCTCACAGACCCATTGTGATGTCACAGCCTCGCTCTGATGACACGGCCCCATTGTGATGTCACAGCCTCGCTCTGATGTCACGGCCCCATTGTGATGTCACGGCCCCACGGTGACGTCACGGCCCGGCTGAGGCTGCGTGTGGACGGCGCTCAGGGCGAGCTGCAGGAAAGCGCAGCCAGGGGAAGTCTGACCTCCTCGGGTGCTGCTGCCAACAGCTCGTGAGGCTGATGGAGAGATTTCAGCCTTGAGACGAGTGCAAGGCTGCTGTCCCTGCGTACACGGTCACTCTGCAAAGGGCTCCTTGGGGCAGATGTTACCATGAGTTTACTCCTCTGTCTCCACACAGACATTTTTATCCACAGATAAGAGCTTGCCATCCTGCTGGTCTTTTAATGGGACGAAAATACCCTGCTCCACTGCTCTTTGCATTCTTTTCCCGGTGCTTGGCGGCGGTGGCACGGGAGGGTCTGCAGCCCCCTTCGACCCCCTGCCATGCTGCCAGTGCTGACAGGGGAGGGACCTCCCGCAGAAGGGGCCTGCCTGGCAGCAAGCAGCATGGCGATTGCTGCTGAAATACCTGCTTTGGGCCTCTCCTCTTTCTGGAAAAGGCCATTTTGTGCTTCCCAGCTCCTCCTGGCCTGGCCTGGGGCTGGGCCGGCTCAGTGCACACACCTGCCTGGGGCACAGCAGCGGTGCAAGGGGAGGCTTGCCGAAGGCCACCCATCGCCTGGGGGGGGGGTTGCCCCCCGGGGGCTGCTCTGCGGAATGCCCCTGGCAAGGGCACCTCTGCGGCATCCCTCTGAGTAGGGACCCATCAGCTTGCACGGGAATTTCTCAGTCTGCGGCTAGTGACTCGTAGCCAGAGCGCACAGGGGAACTGTAGCTGCGTTTCAGAATACCAGATGCTCTGCTGTTTCCTTCCCACCGTAGATTTGCCATCGCCCCAGCCTTGGCCTGCTGGCAACCTGCCTGGACGCTCTCCCGGCTGCTCTCTGGTAGTCCCGTTGGGTCAGGTACACATTTTCATTAAATGCTAAAATTTGAGAGAATGTTGGGAAAGTGGGTTAATTTCAAAGGCATTCGTACAGAATTATGACACGGTCTTCCTGGCTTATTTATGACTCGAGAACATTCTATCTGATTTTTGCTTCTAATACCTTACACAAACAAGTGTCCACGCAACACCTTACACATGTGTCCATGCCACAGTTCCTTTCTCCCCGAGCCTTTGCTTTATGCTTCCCCCTGTAATAGCAGCTCGGGGAACCCTTTTGGCTCCAGGTACCAGACAGGGATGGCTGTCCCTTCTGGGCATGGCTGGGGTGGCTTGGCCACAGGTCCCTCTTGTCCTGTGCCGTAGCTGCTCTGTGGCTCAAGGCCTGGGGTCCCCATTTCAAGGCCCAAACCCAGCTTTCTTTGTGTGAAAAGTCTCATTTCTCTACACAAAGGACCAGTTTTAGGGTCCAAACCTTCATGATTATACTCCAAGCGTTCATTTTCCACAGACAATCCCTCACACTTAAAGCACAAACCCCATTTCTAGACTGTACTGGGTCTGGCTGAACTGGAATCGGTTTTCCCCTACAGCAGCCCTCACGGTGCTGTGGTTTATGCTGGGAGCTGGCAGGGTGTTGGCAGCACCCTGGTGTTGTGGCTGCTGCTGAGCAGTGCTCACACAGCACCAAGGCTCTTTCTGACATTTCCCCCAGTGGGACGGGGTGGGCAAGATCTCGGGAGGGGACACAGCCAGGACAGCTGACCCGAACCGACCCAAGGGATATTCCAGACCATGTGACGTCTGCTCAGTATAAAGCTGGGAGAAAGGAGGAAGGGGGTGGGGTCACCCTCGGTCCTCCGAGGCAACCACTCCGCGTATTGGAGCCCTGCTTCCTGAGAAGACCCCACAGCGCCTGTCCATGGCAAGGAGAGAATAAATCTGTTTGCTTTTGCTTCTGTGCACGGACTTTTGCTTTGCTTTGCTTATATTAAAACTGCTTTTGTTTCACCCACAAGCGTTAGTTTATCTTCTTTCCCCTCTTTGCCCTGTTGAGAAAACAAGGGGAAGGGGGTGGGTGTGGGAAGTGATAGAGCGACTGGGTGGATACCTGGCATTTAGCCAGAGTCAAACCATCACAGTGTATTCTGGCGCCCAACGTGGGGCAAAACAACGGCAGTTTTATATTAAATGTGCTGTAGCTATAGTAGTTACTAAGCAACAAGCTCTTGTGCTGGTCACGGGCTTGTTTATTGCGCTGCTTATCTTTATTTTTGTTAAGCTCGGGAACATGCTGCAAAGAATTGGGAACATCATGGGTGATTTTATTTTGCAGGCTCCCGAGGTACTTAGTCATCCTTATGTTAGTTCATCGATACTCTTTATTAATGCTGTTTGCCTGCTGTGGGTTGTGTGGAGCTCGGTATGCTTTTGGTGTAAGAGAAGGCAAATTTTGAGTGAATCGGTACCAAAATGTGCTCTGAGGCGGCCTGTTCCTGGGTGGCAGGGAGAGTGGAAGGCATTGGGCAGATTCCTAGGACGGTTATCACCTCCTGTAGCCTGGGATCTCACCCCTGAACAGGCAAGCAACCCCACAAAATTGACCCATCACCTGATAGAGGGGTGTCTTGATTATCCCAGAGAGAATCAGCAACCTCTAGCACTTCACTGGGGCCTGGCAGAAGGTACCAGGTGAAACTCGAGGTCGACCATTAGGATTTTGGAGCCGGGGATATCGAGGATCAGAAGCTCACTACACTCCAAATGAAAAGGAGATACTGGCAGCATATGAGGGGATTCGAGCTGCTTCAGAAGTTGTTGGTACAGAAGCACAGCTCCTCTTGGCACCACGGCTGCCTGTATTACATTGGATGTTCAAAGGAAACATCCCTTCCACACACCAGGCCACCAGTGCTACCTGGAGTAAATGGGTAGCCTTAATCACGCAACGGGCTCGACTGGGGAAACCCAACCATGCAGGGACCCTGGAAGAGATCATGGACTGGCCAGAAGGTAGAGATTTTGGAGCGTTGCCTGAGGAGGTGGCTCGTGCCCAAGAGGCACCGCCATATAATGAGTTACCAGAAGATGAGAGGCGTTATGCTCTCTTTACTGATGGATCCTGTCGTGTGGTAGGAAGCCATCGGAAGTGGAAAGCTGCTGTGTGGAGTCCCACAGGACAAGTCGTTGAGGCCACTGAAGGAGAAGGAGAGTCAAGTCAGTTTGCAGAAGTAAAAGCGATCCAACTTGCCCTAAAGATTGCTGAACGGGAAAAGTGGCCAGTACTATCTCTCTACACGGACTCCTGGATGGTGGCTAACGCCCTGTGGGGGTGGCTACAGGGGTGGAAGAAGACCAACTGGCAGCGCAGAGGTAAACCCATCTGGGCTGCTGCACTGTGGCAGGACATCGCTGCCCGAGTGGAAAACGTGGCTCTAAAGGTACGTCATGTAGATGCTCATGTGCCCAAAAGGCGTGCCACTGAAGAACATCAAAACAACGGGCAAGCAGACAAAGCTGCCAAAATTGAAGTAGCTCGGCTGCACCTGGACTGGGAGTGTAAGGGTGAGCTGTTTGTAGCTCGATGGGCCCCATGAAACATCAGGGCATCTCGGCAGAGATGCAACGCACAGATGGGCTCGTGATCGAGGGGTGGACCTGACCACGGAGGCCATCTCACAGGTCACTCACGAATGTGAAACATGTGCTGCAATCAAGCGAGCCACACGAGTAAAGTCTCCCTGGAACAGAGGGCGATGGCTGAGTTTTCAATAGGGTGAGGCCTGGCAGATTGACTCTATTGGACCACTGCCACGAACACGCCACGGCAAGCGCTACATACTCACCATGGTAGAAGCGACTACGGGTTGGCTTGAAACGTACCCTGTAAATCATGGCACTGCCCGAAATACCATCTGAGGTCTTGAAAGGCAAATTTTATGGCGGCATGGTACTCCTGAAAGAATCGAATCAGACAACGGGACCCATTTTTAAAATAATCTTATAAACTCCTGGGCAAAGAAACATGGCATTGAGTGGGTGTGTCACATCCCTTATTACCCACAAGCGTCTGGAAAGATTGAAAGATATAATGGGCTGTTGAAGACTGTGTTGAGAGCATTGGACAATGGGGGATGGAAGCACTGGGATATAACTTTAGCAGAAGCCACTTGGCTAATGAACACCAGAGGATCTGTTACCCGTCCTGGTCCTGCCCAAACAAACCCCCTTCATCCTGTGGGAGGAGATAAGGTCCCCGTAGCACACACAGGGAGGTGGCTGGGGAAGGCAGTGTGGATTGCTCCTCCCTTGGGAAAAGGCAAGCCCACTCGCGGGATTGTCTTTGCTCAGGGACCTGGATGGGACTACTGCGGGACGATGGGACTGCTCAGGGTGTGCCTCAAGAACATTTAACCTTGGGGGGAAAGTAATCTGTGGGATGAGTTGTATGTTGCAGGAAGTGATGGAGGAAGTAGGAACGACAAGGAGTGAACCTGATACGTGCAATGACGACCCAAACCTAGCCGGTGCTGGAGTCCAACAGTCAAGCGTACTTCTGTCCTGAGCATCTGTCTTGACAGATGGAAGCCAAGTCACTGAACATCTGAAGGAGTGAAGAAAGCTTATGGAATGGAGAAATGAACATTATGTGGGACCTGGGCATAACGTACATGGTATGGAATAAGGGGTGGAGACCCAGTACATAGGTCCAAACCAAACTTTTCCAGGTGAAAATCCTCATTTTTCTACAAAAGCCCCCATTTCTAGGGTCCAAAAATTCCTCTTTATAATCCAAGCATTCATTTTCCACAGCCAATCCTGTCGCGGTAGAGACGGTCAAGCGACAATCAATAATCAAGTCAGAGGCAAAAGAAGCGGAAGGCTTTATTGTTTTCTACACACTTTTTTCAGCTACCGCAAGCTCTAACACCATTGGCTAACCCCATAGCAACAGTACATGATTGGATAACTTTCTTAAAGTTTTGCTTATGAACATAATTCAAATAGTTCCTTATCTGTGGACAGCAGTTTCATGTTTATTGTAGCGGATGTTCGATTTCCTTGTTCCTTTTCTTTGGTATGCCTTCCTGCACGCTGGCTTCCCACGGGTACGGGACGAACTGGCCAAAGACGGAGTCCCTCTGCTCTCTCAGGCGATCAGCAGACCCGCTGCCTACGACGACACTGTCCGGAGGCTGCTGAGGCCCTCGGCTGCAGGAGAAAAGTGCGTTCCCCCACCTCCTGCAACACCACGCCACCAAGACAGAGCCCAGCAGCAGCACAGCTGTGGCAGAAAGCACCACTGACGCTATGCTGAGCTCGCAGTACGTCTGTAAACCCTGGGGACAGAACCACCTTGCGCTGCTCTGGGGAGGGGAAAGGCTCAGGCTTGGCCTACTCTTGCTGTCCGCATCTGTGGAGAAATTTGGGACCTTAGTCTGTGCAGCGCTCCACCACTAAGCTTGTGGCACCCTCCCACCCTTTGGGACAGGTTGTCCCTCCAAACAAAACTCCGTCGGCCATGAGGAGAGCACGGGGGGCAGCGCAGCTGCCTGGCCAGTCGCTGCCTCGAGGGATACGGACAAAAACCATCCCTGCAGCAGTCAGAGCCACCCGCCCCCGAATCTCCCTGCCCCGGGGCCATCTCCCACCCCCCAGGGGACGCAGTCAGGCCTTCTCAAGAGACACCTGAGCCTTGCTCTCCCCTTCGGCCTTTTCCCCAGCACGAGCACCGCCCGCAGCCGCTCGCAGGCTTGGGGACGCGTCTCCCACTTAGGGACCCCAGCAGGAATGCTCAGTACCTGAGTCTGCTCCACCATGGCCTTCTCCAGGCATTGAGAGCACTGCCAAAAAGGAGACAGGACAGGTAAAGCCTCCGCATGGCTGAGGCACAGAGGGTGCAGGGGGACGGGGAGGTTCCCTCCAAGCCCCTGCCCAGTCTGGCAGTCAGGGCATCGCTCTGGACCTCGGCTCGCGGGAGGGCTCCCGCTCTGTGCCGCTCTGGCTGACACACAGCCGTCCCGGTGGTTGAAGCCGTCTGACCGCGGGGCAGCAATTACCTGTCGTGCTGGGGGCTCGTGTCGTTACTGCTGCAGAAGCTGGCAGGGAGCCACTGGTTCCATTGGGAAGCGCCGCCTCCTGCACAGCCTCCTGGTCTGTCCCTTGAGGAAGCAAGGAGGACAGTTGGGTCAGATGGAGCCGCTCCCCGTTGGGGAGATGGGGCCTTCAGGAGGCCACACTGCTCAAAGGCATCGCTCAGGTTTAGAAAAATCTGACTGATGACGTCTGCAGAAAGCAGCGCTGGGCCGTCACGGTACAGCAGGGGCAGCTGCGGCCCTTGGGACTTGGCTTGAGCCACAACTGGCAGTAGAGGCTCTACAGCAGATCGGGCTCAACAGTGCCTGCAAGGTGTGAAACCCAGCATTGCTGCTGCGAGGCTCTGCTCGACCCCTTCCCGCTGTCCCAGGCCGCAGCGTCTCCAGACGGGTGTCTAAAAGCTCCAGCTGTCTCATGGCTAAGGCTGAGTGAAAGAAATACACCCACCGTGTACTCTCGCCAGTTTCTCCAGTATTTCCTTCAGGAGCTCGGATAGCTTCTGGGACTTCTTCCCTGCTTTAGCAGGCTGTCTTGTGGTTTGTCGATCTGAAAAGAAAGCACTGGGCTCAATATCCCATGGACAAATTAAAGAGCAGCGCACCGCCCCTGAGGGCAGCAGAGACAGACTACTCACCCTGGCGACGCCAGCCGGACTGTCCAGCCCGATGCAGCCGAGGGGCTGGGAAAGCCCTCCCTGCAGGCACATCTGTAACCAAACACCCGGAGAAGCTCCCGTCATCGCCTCTGATCTCCATCGGCAGAACCCAACCGCCAAAGCGGCAAGGGGCCTCACAAGGAGAGGGCACCCCCTGGCAGGTCTCCTGCCTCACACCCGCAGAGGCGCCCGGCTGGCTGACCTCTGGCCTTTGAGCTGGCAGCTCTCACAGGGAGGAAAAAAAAAGCCAGGACATACCCACGCCACGTCCTGGAGTCTTGGTCCTGGGACCCGGCCGGGAAGCTGCGTCGCCTTCTGTTACGGGCACGGCTGCAAAGAAGCGCACGACAGATCAGCTCCCGTGACACCGCTCAGGGTACCTCCTCGGAGCGGAGTGGCAGCGGGGGCAAGTCAAGGACGGGCTTACTCCACGGCACTGCCCTCTCCCTTCCCCTCAGGAGCGCGGTGCAAAGAGTTACCACGTGCCTGCAGCGGCACCACGCCAGGACGAACGAACGGCGGGTGGAGCTGCCGGCAGAAAGGGGCTCCCTGGAGCTCACACCACCTCTGAACTCGGCCCCAACGAGCCCGCCGGCGTGGCAGCCAGTGGCGGGAGCAGCTCAGGCTCCCAGAGGCCGCCAAAAACAGCTTCGCAAGGGAAAGCGCCCCGGGACACATCACTGAGCCCACCCCCTTCCTTCTCGGCTCTTCTGCCCACCTGCGCAGCGGCCACAGAAGGACCAACTTGCATTTCACACGGACGCAAGACAAAAAGGTAGATGCTCCCTCCTCTGGCTTACATGTGGGACTGCTCTCAGGGTCCAGGAGAGGAACAGATGAAGACGTTGGGTCGCCATTGCCTGTGAGAGGATCTGAAGGGAAATTGCACCTCAATAAGCTCTTGCCATCCCATCTTGTCAGTGTTTACTCTTTCAAGGAAAGGGACGCTGAGAACTTACCTCCAGGATACCCCAAGGACTCCATACCAAGATCCAGGCGATAATCTGGAGAAACACTGCCCCCAGCCTCGTCTAGAAGCAAGCAGAGTCATCATCACTGCATGATGGGATCCACTTCTGCGTTAGGGAACTGCAGGCAGGGGAAGGGGCCCAGGTAGCAAACGTGGGGGCCAGACAAAGACGGAGGCTGTCAAAGCCGCAGCGGGGCCTGGGGAGCTCTTGGCTGGCACCCGGCAGCTCTCCAAACACTCCTTCCAGGCCATGTGCAACGCCTCGAGGAGCGGATGGGCCAACGTACGGCTCCTGGGGCTTTTGTACCGGGAGAGCTCTGGCACACAGAGACAAGGCTCTTGCTGAAGCTCCGGAGGGAGAAAGCCACCATCCACGCTTCCTGGGGAGAAGAGCCCGCTGGCCCGTGAAAGTGCGCCAGCGGCCGCTCGCTTACCTGCTCGCCGCGCTCGCCACGGAGCAGCCCGGGCAGCCCTGGCGTGCAGGGCCACCAGGAGGAGGAGGAGGAGGAGGAGACGGCGGGTGAGGGCCATGGCTCCTTCCAGTCGCACCATACTGCTGCTGGTGCTGCAGTGGAGGCCGGGGGCTGAGTGATCAGTATTTACACCCAGTGTGTCACTGCGGGGGTTTGTGACCTCACAGACCCATTGTGATGTCACAGCCTCGCTCTGATGACACGGCCCCATTGTGATGTCACAGCCTCGCTCTGATGTCACGGCCCCATTGTGATGTCACGGCCCCACGGTGACGTCACGGCCCGGCTGAGGCTGCGTGTGGACGGCGCTCAGGGCGAGCTGCAGGAAAGCGCAGCCAGGGGAAGTCTGACCTCCTCGGGTGCTGCTGCCAACAGCTCGTGAGGCTGATGGAGAGATTTCAGCCTTGAGACGAGTGCAAGGCTGCTGTCCCTGCGTACACGGTCACTCTGCAAAGGGCTCCTTGGGGCAGATGTTACCATGAGTTTACTCCTCTGTCTCCACACAGACATTTTTATCCACAGATAAGAGCTTGCCATCCTGCTGGTCTTTTAATGGGACGAAAATACCCTGCTCCACTGCTCTTTGCATTCTTTTCCCGGTGCTTGGCGGCGGTGGCACGGGAGGGTCTGCAGCCCCCTTCGACCCCCTGCCATGCTGCCAGTGCTGACAGGGGAGGGACCTCCCGCAGAAGGGGCCTGCCTGGCAGCAAGCAGCATGGCGATTGCTGCTGAAATACCTGCTTTGGGCCTCTCCTCTTTCTGGAAAAGGCCATTTTGTGCTTCCCAGCTCCTCCTGGCCTGGCCTGGGGCTGGGCCGGCTCAGTGCACACACCTGCCTGGGGCACAGCAGCGGTGCAAGGGGAGGCTTGCCGAAGGCCACCCATCGCCTGGGGGGGGGGTTGCCCCCCGGGGGCTGCTCTGCGGAATGCCCCTGGCAAGGGCACCTCTGCGGCATCCCTCTGAGTAGGGACCCATCAGCTTGCACGGGAATTTCTCAGTCTGCGGCTAGTGACTCGTAGCCAGAGCGCACAGGGGAACTGTAGCTGCGTTTCAGAATACCAGATGCTCTGCTGTTTCCTTCCCACCGTAGATTTGCCATCGCCCCAGCCTTGGCCTGCTGGCAACCTGCCTGGACGCTCTCCCGGCTGCTCTCTGGTAGTCCCGTTGGGTCAGGTACACATTTTCATTAAATGCTAAAATTTGAGAGAATGTTGGGAAAGTGGGTTAATTTCAAAGGCATTCGTACAGAATTATGACACGGTCTTCCTGGCTTATTTATGACTCGAGAACATTCTATCTGATTTTTGCTTCTAATACCTTACACAAACAAGTGTCCACGCAACACCTTACACATGTGTCCATGCCACAGTTCCTTTCTCCCCGAGCCTTTGCTTTATGCTTCCCCCTGTAATAGCAGCTCGGGGAACCCTTTTGGCTCCAGGTACCAGACAGGGATGGCTGTCCCTTCTGGGCATGGCTGGGGTGGCTTGGCCACAGGTCCCTCTTGTCCTGTGCCGTAGCTGCTCTGTGGCTCAAGGCCTGGGGTCCCCATTTCAAGGCCCAAACCCAGCTTTCTTTGTGTGAAAAGTCTCATTTCTCTACACAAAGGACCAGTTTTAGGGTCCAAACCTTCATGATTATACTCCAAGCGTTCATTTTCCACAGACAATCCCTCACACTTAAAGCACAAACCCCATTTCTAGACTGTACTGGGTCTGGCTGAACTGGAATCGGTTTTCCCCTACAGCAGCCCTCACGGTGCTGTGGTTTATGCTGGGAGCTGGCAGGGTGTTGGCAGCACCCTGGTGTTGTGGCTGCTGCTGAGCAGTGCTCACACAGCACCAAGGCTCTTTCTGACATTTCCCCCAGTGGGACGGGGTGGGCAAGATCTCGGGAGGGGACACAGCCAGGACAGCTGACCCGAACCGACCCAAGGGATATTCCAGACCATGTGACGTCTGCTCAGTATAAAGCTGGGAGAAAGGAGGAAGGGGGTGGGGTCACCCTCGGTCCTCCGAGGCAACCACTCCGCGTATTGGAGCCCTGCTTCCTGAGAAGACCCCACAGCGCCTGTCCATGGCAAGGAGAGAATAAATCTGTTTGCTTTTGCTTCTGTGCACGGACTTTTGCTTTGCTTTGCTTATATTAAAACTGCTTTTGTTTCACCCATAAGGGTTAGTTTATCTTCTTTCCCCTCTTTGCCCTGTTGAGAAAACAAGGGGAAGGGGGTGGGGGTGGGAAGTGATAGAGCGACTGGGTGGATACCTGGCATTTAGCCAGAGTCAAACCATCACAGTGTATTCTGGCGCCCAACGTGGGGCAAAACAACGGCAGTTTTATATTAAATGTGCTGTAGCTATAGTAGTTACTAAGCAACAAGCTCTTGTGCTGGTCACGGGCTTGTTTATTGCGCTGCTTATCTTTATTTTTGTTAAGCTCGGGAACATGCTGCAAAGAATTGGGAACATCATGGGTGATTTTATTTTGCAGGCTCCCGAGGTACTTAGTCATCCTTATGTTAGTTCATCGATACTCTTTATTAATGCTGTTTGCCTGCTGTGGGTTGTGTGGAGCTCGGTATGCTTTTGGTGTAAGAGAAGGCAAATTTTGAGTGAATCGGTACCAAAATGTGCTCTGAGGCGGCCTGTTCCTGGGTGGCAGGGAGAGTGGAAGGCATTGGGCAGATTCCTAGGACGGTTATCACCTCCTGTAGCCTGGGATCTCACCCCTGAACAGGCAAGCAACCCCACAAAATTGACCCATCACCTGATAGAGGGGTGTCTTGATTATCCCAGAGAGAATCAGCAACCTCTAGCACTTCACTGGGGCCTGGCAGAAGGTACCAGGTGAAACTCGAGGTCGACCATTAGGATTTTGGAGCCGGGGATATCGAGGATCAGAAGCCCACTACACTCCAAATGAAAAGGAGATACTGGCAGCATATGAGGGGATTCGAGCTGCTTCAGAAGTTGTTGGTACAGAAGCACAGCTCCTCTTGGCACCACGGCTGCCTGTATTACATTGGATGTTCAAAGGAAACATCCCTTCCACACACCAGGCCACCAGTGCTACCTGGAGTAAATGGGTAGCCTTAATCACGCAACGGGCTCGACAGGGGAAACCCAACCATGCAGGGACCCTGGAAGAGATCATGGACTGGCCAGAAGGTAGAGATTTTGGAGCGTTGCCTGAGGAGGTGGCTCGTGCCCAAGAGGCACCGCCATATAACGAGTTACCAGAAGATGAGAGGCGTTATGCTCTCTTTACTGATGGATCCTGTCGTGTGGTAGGAAGCCATCGGAAGTGGAAAGCTGCTGTGTGGAGTCCCACAGGACAAGTCGTTGAGGCCACTGAAGGAGAAGGAGAGTCAAGTCAGTTTGCAGAAGTAAAAGCGATCCAACTTGCCCTAAAGATTGCTGAACGGGAAAAGTGGCCAGTACTATCTCTCTACACGGACTCCTGGATGGTGGCTAACGCCCTGTGGGGGTGGCTACAGGGGTGGAAGAAGACCAATTGGCAGCGCAGAGGTAAACCCATCTGGGCTGCTGCACTGTGGCAAGACATCGCTGCCCGAGTGGAAAACGTGGCTCTAAAGGTACGTCATGTAGATGCTCATGTGCCCAAAAGGCGTGCCACTGAAGAACATCAAAACAACGGGCAAGCAGACAAAGCTGCCAAAATTGAAGTAGCTCGGCTGCACCTGGACTGGGAGCGTAAGGGTGAGCTGTTTGTAGCTCGATGGGCCCCATGAAACATCAGGGCATCTCGGCAGAGATGCAACGCACAGATGGGCTCGTGATCGAGGGGTGGACCTGACCACGGAGGCCATCTCACAGGTCACTCACGAATGTGAAACATGTGCTGCAATCAAGCGAGCCACACGAGTAAAGTCTCCCTGGAACAGAGGGCGATGGCTGAGTTTTCAATAGGGTGAGGCCTGGCAGATTGACTCTATTGGACCACTGCCACGAACACGCCACGGCAAGCGCTACATACTCACCATGGTAGAAGCGACTACGGGTTGGCTTGAAACGTACCCTGTAAATCATGGCACTGCCCGAAATACCATCTGAGGTCTTGAAAGGCAAATTTTATGGCGGCATGGTACTCCTGAAAGAATCGAATCAGACAACGGGACCCATTTTTAAAATAATCTTATAAACTCCTGGGCAAAGAAACATGGCATTGAGTGGGTGTGTCACATCCCTTATTACCCACAAGCGTCTGGAAAGATTGAAAGATATAATGGGCTGTTGAAGACTGTGTTGAGAGCATTGGACAATGGGGGATGGAAGCACTGGGATATAACTTTAGCAGAAGCCACTTGGCTAATGAACACCAGAGGATCTGTTAACCGTCCTGGTCCTGCCCAAACAAACCCCCTTCATCCTGTGGGAGGAGATAAGGTCCCCGTAGCACACACAGGGAGGTGGCTGGGGAAGGCAGTGTGGATTGCTCCTCCCTTGGGAAAAGGCAAGCCCACTCGCGGGATTGTCTTTGCTCAGGGACCTGGATGGGACTACTGCGGGACGATGGGACTGCTCAGGGTGTGCCTCAAGAACATTTAACCTTGGGGGGAAAGTAATCTGTGGGATGAGTTGTATGTTGCAGGAAGTGATGGAGGAAGTAAGAACGACAAGGAGTGAACCTGATACGTGCAATGACGACCCAAACCTAGCCGGTGCTGGAGTCCAACAGTCAAGCGTACTTCTGTCCTGAGCATCTGTCTTGACAGATGGAAGCCAAGTCACTGAACATCTGAAGGAGTGAAGAAAGCTTATGGAATGGAGAAATGAACATTATGTGGGACCTGGGCATAACGTACATGGTATGGAATAAGGGGTGGAGACTGTACAGGGTCTGGCTGAGCTGGAATCGGTTTTCCCCTACAGCAGCCCTCACGGTGCTGTGGTTTATGCTGGGAGCTGGCAGGGTGTTGGCAGCACCCTGGTGCTGTGGCTGCTGCTGAGCAGTGCTCACACAGCACCAAGGCTCTTTCGGACATTTCCCCCAGTGGGACGGGGTGGGCAAGATCTCGGGAGGGGACACAGCCAGGACAGCTGACCCGAACCGACCCAAGGGATATTCCACCATGTGACGTCTGCTCAATATAAAGCTGGGAGAAAGGAGGAAAGGGGTGGGGTCACCCTCGGTCCTCCGAGGCAACCACTCTGCGTATTGGAGCCCTGCTCCTGAGAAGGCCCCACAGCGCCTGTCCATGGCAAGGAGAGAATAAATCTGTTTGCTTTTGCTTCTGTGCGCGGACCTCTGCTTTGCTTTGCTTATATTAAAACTGCTTTTGTTTCACCCACAAGGGTTAGTTTATCTTCTTTCCCTCTTTACCCTGTTGAGAAAACAAGCGGGAAAGGGGGGGGGGTGGGGGGGGTGGCGGGGAAAAGTGTTAGAGTGACTTGGTGGATACCTGGCATTTAGCCAGAGTCAAACCATCACATGTTGGCATTGCTAAGGGGATGAAACTAGAACAGTATGAATAATACATTACATGCACTAATCAGTGTTACACTGTAGTGGACTGACAGAAAATAAATCCTCTTCGTGAAAACCAAGGAAGAACTTTCAAACACAAATATTTTATTATTCATTTATTATCTTTACTAGGTGGAAAGAATCAACTGCGACAAAGTGTAAAAGCAGCATAAATGTTGCTTTATCTCTACGAAGTATTTATTATTGCTCTGAAGCATGACTACCTCCTGCTCTTTCTGGGTGTTCTTCCTCTTCACCCTCCTTTCCCCTCCCAACCAGGACACAAAAAACCTAGACACCCACTCCTGTTTTAAATAATTTCTAGGCCTCCATACATCGATTATTTGGATTTAAAAACTAAGACAAAGTAGTATGTGTAAAAATAATTTGTCTCATTTTGTCTGAAAGTTCCAGATTCTCTTCCTCACTTCAGCACGTCACTTACCCATCTTTTCTTCCAAGCACAACCTCTACCACATTTCTCCAGTCCCCAGTCTTCCTAAACTCTTATTTTCTTACCCAATAGCAACAGCCATTCACACACATGGACTTCCCTTGAGCTATGATTAACCTTCTTTCCTACTCTTCCTCGCACCGATAACTCTATGTAGAGAGTGCTTTCCTACACATTATCTTCCTTCAAAATAGTCTGCCCCCACCTCTCTTCTAGGCTTCACAGACCCATCCAAGGCTCAGATCTCCTTCCCAACTGCCCCACAACCTCCATGAACAGTCTCTGTGCAGACTCTGTGCAGATCATAAATACCTCCTACTAGTTGCAGTGCCTGGAAACGTAAAAACGAAGGCTGCAAAGGGTCTGGTATCATGATAACAAAGACAGCTCTGTATTTCAGGGCCTTGAATCTCTTCTCTTTCTCTGCATGCAGTTCATGTGCCATAGTCAGTCCAGAGGCTTATAGTTTGTACCGTGACTGAATCATAAAAAACACAGGCACATCATATTCTCTTCAAGTTATCACTCTACCTTCTCTTTTCCTCACCTCAAAAAAACTCAGTGAGTATGCTCTTTGTAGCTACTATCTTAACATTCTTCCCACTTGATGAATTTTTGAAACCCTCATTCTACTACTTTCACAAAATGGCTCTCAAGGACTAAGGACCAGTTCATATACTGATTTCAGAACCAACCTACCGACTTCCATCATGATAATTATCATCCCAAAGTCTCCTCAATCCGAACAGCTTTTATTACTATCTTCAGATTCATTTATTATTATTATTATTATTATTATTATTATTATTATTATTATTAAATCTTTCCAATGACACCTTTATCTTTGCCATCTGTAAACTCCGCAAGTTTTTCAAATTGTGATTTCAGATCTACTCGTGGTCTTCCTAGCGGAATTAATGAAGCAACTGGTAACTAAAAATACAAATAACAACTACCTACACAGAAATCCCACTCAGCTGGCAGGTATACAGCTGGGCCTGCCAGAAGGCAAAGTCAGAAACTGGCTCCTGACTGCTGCCTGTGACAATGTAAAAAATCCATTTTTATAACATTAAAGCAATGCTTCTGTAAAACAACGAGATGCTGTTTGTTGTCTAAATTCTAAGCACTTTCCTCATTTCCAACTTGCAAACGGCAGGGGAAAACAACAACAACAAATCAATCAGTGTGAAGGTACTCATTATGTTAGAAAAAGGGCAGAGAAATGCTGTATTAGATTGTACAATGTCTGAGGCAATTATTGGTATTTTAAGTTTGGACTGCCTGCAGAAAAGGATTCCAACTTGACAGTGGCCACACTGTGCTACCACAAAAGAAATGTTAAGATAAGGAATACTGTAGGGCAGGCCTAAAATTGGTCATTTCCAGATGTCCCACACTATTTGGAGAGAATGTTAAACTTTTCTTCATGATCCTTACAGCCTGTATTTGTTGACCATTTTTTCTTTAGTTTACCAAGTCTAACAATGTGCTCTGTAAAATTAAGCATCACTTTTGCAAGAATAATGACCATTCCAACAATCACATTTTCTCATTAATAAGTGATTCTTAAATGTATTCCCCTTTTTCTTCTTGTAAATAAAGTCTTTACAAAGATAAGGCAAGAAAAATACTAGATGAGCTTTGCACCGTTCTTGCTCTGTTAAAAGATTTTCTGGTATGGGAAAGGTCAGTAACTAATTCCCTTCAGACTACAGACTGAGACAGATCCAAAAATTTAAACAAAAAACAGTATTATAAAAGCCAATAAATGAACCCAGAATCATCTTACTGTGTAACAGCTTTCCTAAATACCTCCATGTTCTTACCACTCTGACCCTCATCCTTCCTTACTCAAGGATGTTAGATTTAAGCTCAAAACTTGGTTAGGATTTGGTGTAATGAAATTGCAAGATCTTCAGAAAAAAAGAGAAAGAAAAACCTTACTCTGCTTGCGCAGCAGCCGATACACAGGGTGCCTTGAGCCTAACGCGAGTCTATAGACACTCCAGAAATTTAGAGTCACTTCAAACTGCATTAAAGATCTTGATCAGAACCAAACCCCAGCTTTTTCAACTTAAACTTTCTGTTACTGACATCTGAGATTCAAGGTCACAGTAGAGGAAAATTGTTCAGCATACATCAGAGGCTGTTACCATCAGCTGTCAGAGCCAGCAGACATGGGGAACTGGTGGTTGCAGCAGACCGGAATGCTGGGACAGCCTCCTAAAAGCCTCCTCTGCTTTCTCTCCAGACAAACAACCCCACCCTTTCAGCATGGCAACATTAGTTTCTCCACAGGTTATTTCTCTCACTGCGCCCTGGGGAACTGCCCTCGTCTGACCAGTGCGGAGGAGCAGGAGGAGAAGGAGGGACTATTGCAACCAGCAATACTGCAACTTCTACTGGGCAAAGGGGTCAGGGAAGGGCGACTCGTGGGGAAGGGGACCCACTGAAGAATGGGAGGGCATACTGTCAGGATGACGGGTCTCCAGTGCCCACAGATGAGTGGACGGGGAACCCAGACACATCCTCAGTCTCTCATTTGACCTGTTCATGTTGATTAATGAGCTGAGAAGGAACTCTGGGAACATCTCCCACTTTAACTGTGGCAGTGCAAGGCATTTCGAAACCCAGGATCAGGAGGACCGGGGGATGAGGCTGCAACCCAGACAGTGAAAACAGATGCCTGCGTAGGGCTCTAACTGCAGATTCTGATATGGGAACAACACTGGAAACTATTAGTGAAAACGTATGGCTTGATTCAAATGATATAAATTTTAACAGATGGGTTAAGGAAAACTACACTCCTTTGAGATTTCTTAAGAAATATTTTACATATCCATTTTAATTCTCAATCGCTGAATATACATATTATTCACTTTTTTCTTAGCTAAATATGTAGCTCTTATACTCATTAACATGTTTTAAGACTAAATGTCCTCTTTTCAGCTTCTGAAATCTACTACTGGCTTTAGTGTTATAAAAATCCTGTATTTCTAGATGGTCTCTTCACTGTTATTGCTAATATTAGCAATAACGTATTATTCTAATAGGCACAGCAAAGCTATGCCTATATGAACAAAAAATATCCTAAAGTGAGTTTAGACATGCAGACATAAGGAACAGGAAAGAATCCTTTTGCATCACTGGGAATTTTCCTCAAAATTAGACGAGAAGACTGACTCAAATTGTATACATTATCCAGAAACCAGTATTTGCACAGTATTATTTACATTTTTAAGGGTCAAAGTAACTATGCAATCTTTTCTTAACAGTGTCATTTAAAGTAAAGCTTCAAAAGGCTAAAGAAAATTTTTGCATGTCGTGGTGAAACAAAGGCCAAAAAACTAAGGCTTGTTAACTTCTAAGCGATCAAGCAGGAGGAAAAAAAAAACCAAAACAAACATCAGTAGCTAAAATTAGAAAAGGCAGGGGAGTCTAATAGCTTAAGTATGGGAAGAAGGGAAAAATCAGGAACTGTCATCTCAACTCCTCCATCAGTTTGCAGTTCAGCCTCAGATAAATTACTAACCAGTAGCATTTAGCTACCTACAATTCAAAGTTCTGCTTCCATTTATCAGGAATGCTTGAGAGACCTTAGACTTTACTTAATCACTATATAGTAACACTTCTTTAGTGATTATTTTTGTATTAAATTCCACCAATGTCTTGGAGTTGGGGAAGAAAAAACCTGCAGAAAGACCTTAACTAAACTGCAATCTTCTTATACAGTTCCTCCAAAATTTATTCAGTATTTTATGAGTTATGAGCTCCTTATCTAAATTCTTCCTTTTTAACAATGTGCCAACTCTTGACAGGAAAGCTAACATATTTACAATATTTGTCTTTTGCTGCACTCTGCTGGAACAATCCATTTTTCAATGAAAACAACACTGTTCTGTATGCAATGCAATCGTTAACAAAAAAGAGAGAGGCAATCTTATTTCTTGTAAAAATGGACCCCTTTGAAGCATATGTATTTTTCAAAACAGAATTTAAACATTTAAATCTATATTTAGTTGACCTAATAAAGTGGCCTATTTCCCATGATAGAGCACCTGAAACAGTCCTGGACAGAACAGGTCTAAAGAGGGCTTCCTACTGCTCAGACTAGAACTGCAGCAGACTAAGTGCCTCAGTGAGGACTGAAAAGCCTCCTGAAACACTGATTGCAAGCGTCCAGACTTGCATGCATTTCAGCTATCTTTCACGTGATAAACACACTCTTTTAAAAAAGCAGCATGTGCACAGCAAGGTAACACCCTCCATTTGATCCCCGATCAAAATATGAATAAATTAAGAGACAACATCAGTTCTAATAACATTCACAGAAAATGCGACAAGACTTTGAATATCTTTTTAAAAACTACTACAGTTTACTGGACATTTAATGAAATTTTAAAATTTACAGTCCCACTTGTTGCATTAAAAAAATCAATAAACCTGCCTGGGCTAGAGAACAGACCTCAGCTTGTGTTAACAGAGCTATTAACTCCCGTGGTAATTCATTCTGGCTGAGGATCTGCTCCAGAATCACCCAAACATGCTACACAAATTAAATGTGACCTCCTACCAGAAAAATACACCTGTGATCAAAACAAAGGGTTATGACTTTTTTCTTTCCTTTCCCCACCCATAAGAGTAAACTCCTTTGCAGTGACCCTAAACTTCGAAAAAGAAAAAAAAAAAAAAAAAAAAAAAAAAGGGTTTTGAAGGTGAAGTAAATAAAACAGATGCAACAGAACAGAAATGTCATCATCTTGTTGAAGCAGTCCAACGGCAATGAGGAAAAGCTTGCACTCTTACACCTGTCTTGGGAGTTGCAAATACAGATGGTGGCACCAGTCCCAGAACACAAAGCATACTTTTCAATTTTTACTAATACTTGATAAAATTGTATCTCAGCATTTTTGGTTGGAAAGAAAATTAAGGAATGACCCTTCTTAATGCTTTGTAATCCCCATAAATCTAGAAAACCATTCTCAGGGAAAGGTTTCCACAGAAATTTTTTTTTTTTTTTTTTTGCAAAGCACAACAGGCCCTTTTAGTCAGTCATTGCCTTTACAGATTGCCTTGCTGAATTTAAAATCAAGAATAAATACAGACAATAACCAACAAATCACTCAAACCCTCACATGAACAGTGAAGTCATGGTTTTGGAACTTACAGATACAGAGTGTACAAACAGTGAAACAGGAAACAAAACATGAATTTTTCAGAGAAACTATCTACTTCAAAAGTTAAGTACTCAGCCTAAATCGGACAGGCCAACTGGTTTCTCTGTAAAGGCACTGCTGGTATTCTGCCCACCACTACCCTCAATAAAAGTTTAATAAAATACATTTCAGAAATTAAAACTGGTTTTCACAGGAACAAATTTATGCACAGAGGCCAAACATTTCTTGTTCCATAGATGGGTTTCCCACAGAAGAAAAAACAAATAAGCAAGGTGAAGACTTCTGTCAATGTGTTTTTCTCCATTTCTCTCTGATGCCTTTGTTAAAAGTAAAAGGTCAGTGATAACACAACAATAAGCATAAATGGAGAGTTATACCTCAAAGTGTAACCATGCCAGTCTGCAATTTCTAACCTGTAACGTAACAAAAAATAAGGGAAGAATGGGTGAAGGAACTTTTTGGAGACACTGGGCTTCCAAAAGTAAATGGACACTACAGGCAACAATTTAAGAACTAGAGAAAGAGAGAAAGAGTTTAGTGTTGGGTAGGAATAAAGTCAGACAGACAATTCTGTTGTAGACAAGTTTCCACTAGTGTGGATCTCAGGAAAAAAAAAAAAAAAAAAAAAGTGAAAGAGGTAATTAAGCAGGATATCTTTGCATATGTCAGGGAATTTCACATCATAGAGTTTTTACTAACTGCAATTATAAACTACGATCTCTTCACATGCTTTTATACAAAGGAAAAAAAAGCAAAAGATAAACGAAAAGAGTAAGAGTACAATCTGGTAGACATGAATAAAACACCGAAGATTAAGTCCATCTGCAAGCTGTTCCTAACTTCTGCAGTTTATAATTTCTGCATACAATTAAACAAAAAAACCCCAACAAACAAACAGGAGACATGATCTTTAAATTTGTCAGAAGAGACAATTCAACAGATGTTTTAATGAATCATATTCCTTGTGTCAAACAATACCGAGTTCTTCCCAAAAGGAGGTAAAAATCTGAAAGACAGCTCTTAGTAGCCAACAGGTAATCTGATTCATGTTTGTGTCCACAAAAAAAAAAAAAAAAGAGAAAAGAAATCGAGTATATTAGATGTTCATAAAAGCTAAAAGGAATAAATGTAGCCAGAAGACATAGAACCTATTGAAACACAACAGTCTTCTTGGAAATACTTAAGACAGACATTCAGTTGCGCACTGGAATGTAGCAGACAGCTAACGCACGATGCCCATTAAGGAGAAATGAAATAAATAAGGAAAATGCAAAAAGTTTATTTTTCCTCTAGCAAAGCATGGAATTTTCTCAAAACTCTGAAACGCCATTCAAATTAGAACAGAGGCAAGGGCTACTGTTTTCTTTAACATGACAAATCTAATTAGCTAGCAAATATTTAACCAATAGCTAGAGGTTGCTCTTTAAGTACTAAATAATGAGATGTAATTAAGGTAGCAAAGGCAAAAGGTTACTAATTTAGGGCATTTCTACGGTGTAGTGTTTAAATTACAGGCTTTGTACAATACGCATGGGCCAATACACAAGAGAAAAGATCCAATTTTAACGGAATGCAGAATGAATTATCATTTTAACATTATAATACTACTCAATTGTATAATGGGATTTTGCGAAGTGTCGCAGAACAGAAAATAAAAGTAACACTCCAGGGTATGCTTGTTAACCTCTTCAACTCAATATGTTAGGAGCCTACAGACAGCGGTAAATAGACACACTGCAACATGAAAGACTCTGAATTCAAAGGCCGTTAATAGTTGTTGCTTTTTCTAAGCAGATTGGCCTTAAGAGTATAAACAATGAACAAGACAATTATGTTATCCATACCAAATACTTTCACGTTTTGGAAAGGGAAATGGAATGATTCCTTTAAAAATACCACTTAAAAAATCCAGTTCCTGTGATATATTATGTCTTTTTCTCCACTTCTCTTTCCCACATTACAGGAATCTAGCCAGGAAAGTACAGTCTTCAGGACCCATGCATAATCTTTTCTAGATTGACCAAAAGGCTTTTGGGAAACATAAGGATTACAGCTGTTACGGTCGAAACCTGGCACCTCAACAGATCAGCAACCTGGTCGTCCATCCGACAAGGGACTCAAGCAAACAGTTTTAAGACCTCTAAGTAATACCATGTCTGTATCCATAAAAAAACACCAATAACAAAAAAAATGGCAGCCACAAAACTTTGCCAAAGAACTCAAGGCAAGCAGAATGGGCAGAACACTCTTTAATAACAGCCTTAAAATAATACCTCTGTAGTTATGATACTCATCATTACTGTCTTCTCCCTTTCTGACTTCTGACGCCCTCAATTTCATTACACCATCCTTTCCTCCATCAACCACCTTTTTCATTTTCATACTGGTTTAAATTAGCCACGATAGAATATTTAAAGACTTCACAATGTAGAAGTACCTACTGTGTGGAAGTTAGTCGTTCAGCATAACTGAAACATAAAATAGACCTGTTGAGATGCCAGCTGGCAAGAAGAATGGTGAAGAAAGTTTTTTTCCCTTTTGTTTTTGTCAATTTACAGATTTAACCAACAGTTTAGCTCCAACTCCACCTTTTCTTAAAAAGATCTAAATTGGGAGAACGGCCATACAAGTTACATTTTTCCTCAGAGAGGTAGTGGCTAGAGCGGGAGCTCCCAGATGACTGCAAGGGCATACACACAAACAGTTTTGGTTTGTATTTTTTTTTTAATAACTGTCTATACCATTTTGTAATTTTTCTTTTCTTCAGGAATCCACAGTCCACTACTATACTTCCTCTAGTAAGTAATACCATGAAGAATCCTAACTGAGCTGATCAGAGTGTGCAACCAATGCACAGGCAGTATTAGATGCTCTGGGCAGAGCAGGGGACTGATGACCTGAGGTCTACTCCCACCACTGGTCTATACAAGTCCTTTTCAGCCAGCCATCATCAGTGACCAAAGTAAAAGTCACATCTGTAAGAGCACCCAAGATCAATGGAACAGTGATTTAGATTTTCATTCTCTATATGTCAATGGAAATCAGTAGGTGTAAAGACTGACGCAAAATGATTTTAGATTAAGTTAGCAGACAAAACAGCCTGGTGTTGGTGGGTTTAAAGTAAAGATACAACAGCAACGAAATCCACCTCAGTACCCAACTCGCACCAAGATCTGCTAGCATTAGGCAAATATTTAAGCTAATTTGCCCCTCACATATTTATTTCCCAAGTAGGTTCTTTTTAAGGGGGAGGAGAGAGGTCTTTTTGTTTTAAGTCAAGAGTTGAGCATAAAATGCTATTAAATTACATTATTTCAGTAATTCTACCCCTTATTATTTAGTTATTGTTATAATTAACATACAAGTCAACACGAACCCAAGCATTTCACTGAATACGAGTATCAAAGTCTCTGAAATATCTACTCGGCATGAATTTGAAACCAACATACACTTGCCATCTAACCACAATGCAAAATGATCATCTACTGTACATCAAAGAAATCAGTACCACTTACTGTGAGCTTACACAAGAAAATTGTCTAGTTCAATGTTATTTCAGCTGCCTGAAGGCACAGCACCTACGTACATGCTGGTAAAACAAGTATAGTAGTCACCCAAAAGAAAACTACTAAAATTGCATCAGAAGCCACCAAAACTCATAATAACTTAATATGCATTTAATTCATGAGATCTGGACCACTCAATTGAAATAAGCAATTTCACAAAGAACATTTATCCAAACTCGCCAAGTAGCCATTGTATCTTCCACTATGTGCACTCACTAGCTGTTCTCAGGTGTATAGCTTTTATGCTTCAAATACTTTCATACTGCATAATTACAGGGCTGATACAGAAAACTTTCTAGGAAGCATGAAATAATAATGGTTTCCATCCTTCTATGAAGACTATCAATCTTCTTATTCCAGTTTTGATTACACTACTGCACAGCACTTCCCCCCTTGCCTATGGAATACCTTTCTCCCAGGGAAAGAGCCTGTCAATGACTTAAGATTAGGCACAGGTATCTGATATTTCAGATTATCAGATATGACATTTCTGTCCAAGAAATAAGACTTATCAGTGTTCCTTTCTTTGGGGAACTGTAGCCAACCAGTTCCATTTTCACTCATTCAGATGTACACAGGTTCTTTCAGTCCCTACAGAAAGGTCTCGTATACGGTCTGGCGAGCTCAGGTTAGGCTGAGGATACAAGATCTACCCCTGCAAAGGAATATTATTTTTACCCCTACAAAAAAGCATTAGCCAATGAAACAAATGTCACAAGAAGTGACAAAGAATGTTCATGTCACAAGAAGTGACATAAATCACTTCCTGCCATTGCCTTTATACACCCGAGGGTACAATCGACCCGTACCCCTGAAGACTGAATCAAATTTTGGGGAATCCTCTGATAGGTCCCATTAGTGCAACAGCTTTAACGTGGGAACCGCATCCCGGGTGGAGTGGGGAAAAATAAACCCAATAAAGTCACACCTCTGGTCCTTCAGTGATTTGAATGGAGCAGTGGGTGTTCAGACCTGGCTATTCCCAGGTTCAAGGGGAGAAATTCAGTAGATAGGGCGGTATGACACTGCACAGTGTAGCTCAAAACCTCCTTTGTGGAAAATGGGACGGGCCAGATTGAATGCAGCCCAGCAGACCCCAGCTGAGGTGCTTTGTGCCATATCTAGCACATTTCATTTCCAACATCTTTCTCTCGTGATGGCTGTATTGTTTCCAGCTTTTACAGGAGTCTAACTCTCTCCACAGACAGCCCTGCTGAAGACATGAGCCATTTTACCTATTTGTCCCACAAACTGACTGACCTGAAGTGAAGAGCGTCCCACACCGGAGCAAGTAATTGCTACCACAGACCAAAACACACAAGAGTTGTGCCAGCAATGCTAATACATGCTTCCCAAGCACAGCTAACTACTTTCAGACATTTTTGGAATACATCTTCTAACAAAAAGGAGCTTTGATGACATTGTAAGTGTGCCACTGTTAAAGCTGAATAAGTCTTAGGGAAACAGAAACATAACACTATTTGAACACCAGTAAAATAGAGAATTTTGATTATATGTAATAGCCAACAAGCTACTTGTAGTGGCTGTGAAAAAAATACATTTAGCATAAACAGCAATAAAACAAGAGAAATATAACTCTTTCAAAGAACAGGATATTTATTCAAGCCAAAACTGGTTAATTTACACTATGGGTGCGGTTCTCACTGACATTATCTGGGGAAAATGACTATTACAGGAGCGGGTGTGATATATAGCCTTTGTGTCATGCATGATAAACCCTAATGGTTTTGCTTTGAGGTAAAAGTCCTTAGTAATCAAGTAATGAATCATTCCCAAAATGTCGAGTTCCTGAGGCCATGCGTGTCAGAAGTGTGACTCTAGTGAGAATACTCAATCATTAATGATCACTTTTGAGATTTTTATCAACCGATAAATAAGCAAGGAGAGGAGTTAAGGGCTTGAACAAAGAGTTGATGGACCTTTAATGAGATTCCATGTGTTTTAGTGAATAGAACATTATGAGTTTTATTTGCCACTGACCACAAACCACCAACGACTGAAGTTCTCCACACACTGCAAGTGTTAAAATAATGCAAGGAACTGTACTGGTGTTTTCCAAAGATTAGAAAATTATGTTTACTTTAAAAATCGCAGTGCCCATACTTATTTCATACCTATATAGTAGATTACAGATTAGCTATAAAGACCTTAGCTTCCTAAATCAGTAGATGGAGGTGAGGGAAGGAGAGAAACGGGGAGATTTTTTTTCTTTAGTGTTTATTAGGTGCTGGACCTGTTGGTATCAGCTATAATGGAACTAAAATTCCGGCTTTTAAGGTACACAATTCTAAAAAGACATTACAGAACCATTCTGAAGACTAAAATTAAGGTATAATGAATTATGTGTATGTACTCTGACATACGCACATGCACATGTACACAAGCATATATCCTTTCGTACTACTGCCTATAAATTACCTACCTCAAAGCAGGGCAAAGGCATTTGCCTTTGACACACTCTTCATCTTTGTGCTCAAATCATTATGGAAATATCAAAAGAAATTACTCCATCTGACAGCCTGAAACCACCACTGATTACTAACTTAGAGTATTTCCAGTTCCCTAAAATAAAAAACAAAACAAAACAAAACAACTGGCTACAGGGAAGCCAGTTCAATCATGTCAGTCTGCAGCCAAGTCCCAGAAATAACAGATTCAAAAATCAAACGTGAGGGTGTCATTTGATAGCTGGGGGAATCTTATTTTGAGAGCAGAGAAAAACAGGAAACCAACAGAAGCAAAGAGGGGAGATTGTGCTTTCTTTCAAAAGGCAGTGACAAGATCCAAATCTTCTGTTGAAGAGATGAAAATAAACTAGAACCTTCCAGCTAGAGTGGCTCTGTTTTCCACATAGCTGTGTTTTTCATGCTAACAACAAAATGACATGCACATTTAAGAATTCCTTCACAGAATTGAATTATAATTTATTTTAAGTGTCAAATACACATATCTTCAGCAGTGGGGAAATTCAGTATCAGGAACTGGACAGAGCTGGAAGAGCTGTCACTAGTTTCAGTTAAGTGGACTCCAGGAAACTGAGCAAGAAAGATGCCAGATATGAGATTGAACCTAGAACACATGCCTAGAGACCGAAAGACGGAGATCACCAGCAGTTCTGCTTGTCCCAGCACCCAAGAGCTGGGCAAAAGGTTAGAACAGATCTGCAGAGAAGCGTGCGGACAGTCACAGAATTGTTCCACACCAGCTGAAAGACAGGAGATCGTGAGCCGTCTCCAGCTGGGAGCCGCATAACTACATCTGCGCAGTGCTATGAAGAAGGTGTGTTAGTACGTTTTGCATTCAGCTCTGACACAGGTGCAAAGCTTCCAGATGGCATCACAGTCACACCTAGCTGGTGCTGAACACAGGGGAAGCAGGTGCACGACAACGGCCCCAGGCATAAAGGCGAGCCATTAAACACTGGGCCCGAACGGCCCGTCTTCTAAACCAGGCCCTCTGGAATAATGGTGGTTTCAATCCGCTAAGGATCTGTTCTGAAAACTGATCAAAAGGGTGAGATAAGAAGGACGAAATATGCTTAACATTTAGATGCCTGTCAACTCTTAATTGGAATATTGGTTTTCATTTGAAGTGCTGAAACTTCAGAGAGGACATCATATGATTCAGAAAAGACAATTCCAAATTAACCAGTTATCTCAATCATGATCATGACTTACACCCAAAAGTAATTTTCCCTGATAGCGTCAAATACTATCAAATGGACAAGAACTGGCACACAGTATTTTAATACTTTAAATACTGCTTGACAAAGTTTCAACACTCTTGCTTGATCACAAAGCACAATGAAAAAGACAGAACATGAATGATCAGCAGCACTAGGGTGAAAACTCCTCACAATTCTCTTGTTAAGTAAGATGTGCTCAAAGGGATTCTAACTAAATTCCTTTAAGTTCTGTCCAAAATTCAGATTAATTACACATTCTGCTGAAACCTCAAGAAACATAAATATTTAGCACACTTCCCGTGGCCTCCTAAAGTATGTCCAGGGTTACAAAAAATTTGCTTTTTCTCCATACATTTAACTTTGAAAGTTTATTGTATCATACCTTTCTCTTTCTGGATGCTTTTCTAAACAAACATTTAGTTAACACTTTAACATGAGCTGAATGTTCTTTTTGTGTGTGTATTTTAGAGTAAACTTAAACAAAGCTGCAAGTCAGATTCTACAGGCTTTAATCAGGTGTTGCTCAAAATTATTTTCTTTCTTTCTTTGAGAAAAAGAAAGCTCCAAAGTTAACATTAGATTTGATTATTTAAATGTTAGCTTTCAAGACTAGAATAGATCGTGTCATGGAGTACAGCTACTCAGTGTCACTCTGAAAATAACATGGCATTGAAGGGCTCCCAAAGGATCAAACCAGCTGCAAGAAAATTTATCCATAAACAAAGAACAAACATAAGGACACCTAAATACCAATCCTGTGCTGTGGCATGAAACTGTGGGCCAGTCGTAAGTTTTAGCAGCCGGCATTAATTCTTAGCACTGTTGCTTCAATTCCGTCTCAAAAACATGAAACGATCCATCTTTCTGTTTAAGTTAGTCTATGACAGAGAAACAGTTGTGTAAAGAAGTTCATAAAGTCTTGAGAATATTAGAAGCACCTTTCTTCAAAACTGTCATATGAAAGGGAAAGGGCAACTCCTATAATATTACTCATTGAAAGAAACAGAGCATTCATTTAGAGACATTTGACTTCCAAATCCTTCACAAAATTCATGTTTCTCCCCAAGTCTCTACAGAATGCTCAAGATCCCCAACCAGTATCCAGGGCTGTGTATGTGAGGGACGGCTCAGACCACAGACCTCAGGGAAAATGGCTACCTTTACATGGGAATAAAGCGCTCTCAGTCACAGGCCACAAATTCCTACAGTTTACTGCCGTGTAAAGAATTAAACTGGATCCTCCTGATGGAGCTGCCTTCTTTATTCTAAATGAGGAGTCACGATATCTCTGCCTGGAAGCACTCGTTTCTCTTGACCACTCCTAACAGACTGATGGTGAATGCTACTCTTACTTTCCAGTGCTGCTAGCTATACGAACGAGATAAACAATATGAGAATGCTGAAGGGAGAATAGATGAGGGAGATTGCACTGAAAAAATTCCGTTTATTCCTATTCCCTGTAAACAGTAACCAATGAACAACGCTTGAAACCTGAAAGACTATTTGAATACATCTCCCCTTGTTTCAAGCAGAGTTTTTAAGTGAAAAATTCCTCTGCACCTGAATCTCAACAAGATTCATATGCAGAACTCACAGATGCGAGACCACCCAAAATAAATACAAGCCATATACCAAAGACAGCAGAATGAACTGGACAACTTCTCGTTGTTTACAGAGCAAGATCTGAAAGTTACATTGAAGGCCACGTCATTGCTGTTTACTGCCACATATTTCTGTGAGACACGTTACGCAGTAATAATATAAATAAGATGACCATGACAGAAAAGCTGAATCAGGAGAAAATAAAGGGAATAAACTTGCAGCATCAATTAGTTCTGGCAGGTCTGTTTAGAAAAGCATGTTAGATCCTCTTACTAACAGCAAGACACTCAAATTTATAAAGTACCTTAACGAAAGAAAAGCTAAAATGTATCACCAATCAAAAATAAAGACCCACTGTTGTAGAACATTTAGTTATTAAGCCTAGATGTCTAAGATTAGGCAATTGTGTTGACCATTTTTGTGAGACTTGTTCTGTCGGTCCATTCCTAGTAACTGTTGTTTCCAATGACCACACAAAATTTTACAGTGACATGAAGATCCAGAAACCATTAATTTTCTCTACATTTTCTAAATTAGGAGACTGGGAGGGGAAAGACACTACTAGTATTTCTACTGAGACATGGGACATAATCTATCTTCCCTGGTTAGGTGGCTACTGACAGTGCACAAACCAGCAACTGACGGGGAGGGGTGCTGGGGCCATGGATAAAACTTGAGATGTCAGTAGTGGAACGCACAAGCGAGTTAGTGGTTCTGCCGGGTGGGGATGAAGAAGCCTCAGAACGTGGGGAAACCTGAGGTACTGTGCAACACTGGCATCAAAGAATAGGAAGGGAGCTATGCTTACTACGTATGATGGAGGCATGGGGATATAGGACAAACCTCTTTGCTTCATGATTTGTCTTAATTTTGCTACCTTTCATTGTCATACAATGCAAGGTACAAGTGATTGCTTTGTCATTACGTTTTTTGTAAAATTGAACTGTTCTATCTTGTCTCAGATTCTTTAAGTACTTAAAATGGGTTAAGCAACAGTTAGTGCCCTAGGAGAACTCCACCCCACATTTCAAATTCATCCTTCCTCCTCTTTCCCTGCAGAATGTAACTGCCATAGTCTTCTAAACGTGGTTAGAGTTAAACACAGCTTACAACTAGACACAGCTAGTATTGCTTAGATTCACTAGGATAAAATCCATGTGGGTTAAAATAACAAATTGAACCATCTGAGTTTTATGATACTTGTTAATTCCAGTTTGTACCTGGAAACCAAATAATGTATGTCAAGAGTCAAGGCATGAAAATTATAATTCCAGGGCAAGCACCTGCAGCTACTGCCAAACTATGATTTTAATTTTTTTAGTATGACAGAAAACACATTGTAGAGATTAAAGATCATTAAATTACACTTTCAAGCAATAACATGTCTCCAGTAGGTGAGCATTATACAAAGTACATGCTGTTTACAACAGCTATCATAAAATTTGCTGCAATATCATTTCATATTTGAAGTCCTTTAAACCACAAAAAAAAGCTATGCAGTCTCAACTACTGTTCAATTGCTTTTACATTTTTCCTATTAAATTCCTCTCTTAGAACAAGAGCTAGCAGCATGTCCAGTTGCACTGGTAATTTTTTTAACCAGAGATCAAGAAATGAACAGAAAAATCAATTTGCAATAGGTACCGTTGGTACGTCTATGAATTTTTTTCATAGCACCTTCAGAGCATCTTCCTACAAATCATTCCTGAACATCATAAGAATAACATTTCCTTTTTCTAATATTCAAGACTACTATGTACGTAACAGTTTTGCTTTTCCTTCCAAAATGGAACACCTGATGTCACTATTTGTTATCTGTGGCTAATACTCACTGAAATCTATTTAGACCTATAATATTACTTCAGAAAGACAAATTCTAGAAAAGATTAAACAGGACTATAAAACCAAAAGCAAGCATTTCCCCCTCCATTACACACACTGATGCCTGCTTACACATTTCTCTGTTATTGTGAAGATGAAAAGTAAGGTTGAAGTTTCCTTATAACAAACCCATTAGTAATTTTATTGTAGCACTAAATACATCCTGCCTAGTGAGTAATATACAAGGACTAATACAAAAATTCAGTGTATAAATAGAAATGCTTTTTACCAGAGAATCAAATGCAGCTTGATTAATTTTCTCTGGTTTGGTATATATAGGTTTGACACACATTGTACATCTACCTACATATCACACACACAACTTTTATTTGAAGATGAAAATCTGCAAATTAACATTTACAATCTACTCCAGTTGTAAAATTCAAATCAGTTCGGCAATGCATAACAATTTGCAGGTAGGCAAAGAAACTGTAAAGAGTAAGTTTAAACAGGTACATATCACACCTAGGCAATGAAACTACACGGTGAATATCCACCATTGTTTTATTTGCATTTAAAAGGCTGTTCACACAAAGGTTACGTAACTGCTTCATAATTGTTCTGATGTAAGGAAATAAGGGAAGCAATAAGAGGCACCTTTATATCCCTGTGGATTTGGAGAGGTTATACCATTACAGCTTCAATTTTTAAAAAAGTCCTAAGCTATAATAGTTATTCTATTAAGAATGTAGCTCATACAGAGCCCAAGTCCTGGAGAGTCTGGGTTAAAAAATAAAATCACATACTCATACTAAGCAAAAACTCCTTCCTGTTCGGGGTAGAAAGGTTTGGAATACACTACATATACATACCAAAACACACACGTTTCCTTTATGACTGCAAAACCCGGGGTAAAAAGTAACAAAACCTTTCTTTGTACGTAACAACCACTTTGGCAAAAAATGAGGGGATAAAACAATGCAAATTTTTCTTTTCTCATTATATAAATATTTAACATGAGGGAGAAGATGAAATTCTCAGAAAATGGTAAGAGTATAAAAATCAATTTCTTTTCTAACAGTTGGAGTATATTATTGCGGGATTTATCATACGTATTTTACTACAAAACCCCCTAAAACCTCTACATCACTTATTCAGAGTTCAATGCAAATTCCACTGAAGCAAGTAAGAGTCATTTCACTAAGAGTCAAAGGGGTATGGATCATTATTCTCCATTGAATTCATCCTGCATTGGGAAAACTTGTAACACAACCACAATGCTCAAAACAGAAACTTTCTAAAGGGAAAAATAGAGACGGCTTGTTTGAACAATTCTTCTGAAAAGAAGTATTCTCAAAAATACAATCATATTAATTCCAGCGTCAAAAAGGTTACATGCTTAAAAGAGGTTAGACTTTACACTCTTTGTATTTATCCAGCCTCATTACTGCTTTACTGAAAACACATGTACCATATTATGAATACTTCAACTATTTGCATTTAGATATTTTTGATCAAATAAAGACAGAAGATGAAACTGAATTAAAGAAAACAAGGTCTTTTCTAATATAGGAAATACATCATCAAGCAATCTCATTTCACCCACACAGCAAAGAGACAATATTAAATCCTACCCCAGCTCTCACTTGCAAATCATACGCAGCAGCGGGGTCTCTCTGGTAATTACTATTATACTACATTTTTGTTTGTAGTAACAGTAACAACATTTCTTTGTTACAGGGGGATTCACACAAACAAAAGAAAATTACAATCTACCAAGAAAAAATGTGAGCTCGCCTAAAATAAAGTTTTAACAAATTTGGGAAAATGCAAGCATTTGTTCTCGGGAAAGAAATCCTCTTCCTCATTCCCCTCTCAACTACACTAATTCTAATTTTAGAAGCTTACAACAGTAATTATTAAGAAAAGCACCCATCTAATCTTGAAGAACTGAAATAAGCTTCTGCAATATGCCTCTATTTCAGCTACCTGATTTTTGTCCTATTCTCGGAACTCATCTTTCCATTCAACGGCAAGAAAACTGTCAAGCACACCCCAGTTGCTTTTAAGTTTAAAGGTAACAGTTCTGCACAGAGAAGACTCACTTCTGTTTATCTTTAGGGCTTCTTTAGACATGCCATTTCTAAGTGTTAAAGAATTATCTATCTAACACAACAATACCTTGTATTTCCTGAAGTAACCAAAAAGGCCCCACTTCCAAACTGAGACTATCTCATAGTTAACTCCTTCACTGTAAAGACTGAAATAAAGGCAAACCTGACTCACATATAATCGTACAGGGAAAGGCAGTTTTCTCCAATTTAAAGAAATATATTCTTAGAGCAAGCAGTAAGGAAAAATATTTTTGCTTAGTTTTTCAATTTTACTACAGTGCATAAAGGTAAGTCTTTTATTCCAGCAAGAAATCTCATTGTGACTCAGCTTCTCTAACAAGGCGTGTTGGAAGGTAAAATCAGATCCTCCAACAGAAAAGCACAAAACATATAAAGTAACTTCTTAGCAAAGGGGACACATCATGACACAAGTGTTATTATAAGCAATGCAGGGCTGAGGCAAGAAAAGAAAGAAAAGTTTCTTTTATTCCTTGCATATTTCCAGCATGGGGATGGTTTAGGAATGATTTTTTTTAAAACATTGTTCTTCTGCAGCTATCACATTCTGAAATGGTTAGAACATAAAATCCCCATAAGGAAGGACTTGGTCAGCCTCATACAATTTTGTTGTGAATGTTTCACCAGCCAAACCATTCCACCAGTTTACAGTGTGCCGTAAAATATTTACACAAGCTATGAACTATAAAATATTTACACTACCAACGTCAGTTAGGAAAGAATGATGTGTTGTCAAGCTGGTGTGACCCAGGAGTAAAGATTCTGTGGTCACAGATTAAATAAAACTATTGCGAATCAGCTGGAAAGTTACCGGGAATATTAGGTTTAACAAATTACTGCTTCCTGGTCTCTTGGATGGTAAATGTAACCAGGAAAGTATAGCTTATATGCTTTAAGCTAAGCTTTACCAACAACATAAAGAAAGGTTAGGCTCGTAATCAAGCTGTACTGACCTCTCTGAATGTTCCTTCTAGCAAGGTGTCCAGATGTTGAAGAGGAGCGGGAGTTTTGTCTTTGAATCGTGTCAGCAATCGCCGCTCAATAGCTCGAAACTGTACAGCCCTTTTGGATAACAGCTCCTGAAATTCTTCTGCATTCAAACGTAGCTGCAATTTAAGCATTTTCAAGAACTCAGGTTAAGGGTCCTATACACTATGTATGGACATTCCAAATGAAACAGGAGAGTGACAGGAACATTTCTGGGAGTGTGTATTATTCAAATGTTAACGTCATTTATACCAGGTTCGTATTTTACACTCCTCATGCAGCTTACTAACGCTTTCAGGAATTATTATTTGCACTGAAACCAAAACTAATTGTCAACAGCCACAATAAACTGTGAAAATGTATAAATATCTCATCAGCATGCCTAATAACAAGAGTGACATTTCACCACCAGGATCTCAAGACTTCTTCTTGGGTTTGTGTGCTATTTATGACAGATACACACAGTGTACTGGACTTGGTACTTATTGCAGTGGAAAGTAAACGGTTATTCCCTTACGCAGAAATACAAGTACTGAATTCTGCACTGTTTGAATGATTGTCTTTTTCTGAAGTGAAATCCTTTTTCTTTTTATATATACCGATCAGCTAGAGCAACAAACTTTCCTGAAGTGGTCGCAAAACTTAACACCACCGAACATCAAATGCCCAGATAATAAGAACTCTTATTTTATCTTTTAATCACAGAACCATTTTCCAGGTCATGCCTCTAACACAAAATGCACTAAATAAAGGTGAGTCTTTCAAACAGCTGTGACTCCTCTGTACAGCTGTCATGCTGTAACTAGCATGTTATCACAAGAAACGTTAAGACACACAGCTTTCCAGATGTGAGCATTATGACACACATCCATTTTAAAGTGCCCCAAAACAAGCAGAAATATTAAGTTTCCTAAATTTAAAAAACATTACATTTAAAAATAAGCAAATATACCATTCTGTCGGTAGATGATTATGAAGGACAGTTCAGGAAAGCTAAGAGAAAAAGAAACACTGTGCAGCTTTCTAGAAGTAGGAAGAAAAAAGGGACATCTCAGGTAACGTTCTTCCAAGCTTGCCAAAAAATTGTGTTGAAACTAAAAGGGACGGAAGCATTAGGATCCCCTCGAGAGAGCACTTGATACTTTTATACCTGATAATTATTGCAAAATTCAGAGACTTCAAAATAACCAGCTACAACGCAATTAGATCCTAAATTAACATTCCAGCAATTACACCTATATTTCAAATTTCAACGTATTTAAGCTTGGGATACAATCTAACGAGGCCTATGTTTAAGGTATTTCTACAATACCAGTCACTAAACAAAAAACCAACACCACACCAAACTTTTTGAATTCCAAATTTGTTGAAAGACTAACAGAACAACAACTCATCAGCTTCAGAGACAGACCTGGATCTAGGCTGACTCCTGAAAAAGATCCCAGAAAATCCCAACCACAACTTCCATCTTTCTGCGTGGTGATGGCTCCACCTCACAGAAAATTTGGCAGCATGAAAGAATAGAATTTCCAATAGAATTTCTCACTCTTACATACATACGTTGCTGCTTTTGCCCATTATATGAGTTTAACAGGCATTTTCAAACAGCAATTCTCTTTTTTTTTTTTTTTTTTTTTTTCTGGAAAGGTGGGGGGGGGGGAAGAGTGCATATATTTTATTTTATTAAGTATTTCTACAAGCCATTTGAAATACTGGAGATTTTTCTTTGTCATCTGCATGACCAAATAGGAAAAAGTAATTAAGTTTATTTTATATCTGGTCTGGTAAACTTCCTCAAGCCTCCAACGCTACTTCTACAGGGATAGTCAGTTTTTTAAAATCTAAAGGGACTTTTTATAGAACTACCAGGATGATTGAACAAAAAGAAAAATAATTATGGTTTCACTAGTACAGAAGAGTAAACCAGCCTAAAACTAGGACAAATACTAGAAAAAATATTAGAATTAACATGATGTTAGTGAAGGAAGAATCCACAGCTTATGTACAGACAGCGAGCAGAAAGGCAACTCTCAGTACCACAATTTGTCTCATTTGCAGGCTGCGCACTAGCTACTCGTGCTCTGCTCATCACAAGGGCTGTTTCAGAGGCAAGGCGTATTCCGTATGTTAAAAACTAAATGACCTTTTTTCCAGCACTACCTTAGATACAACCTTCTAGTCTGAAAGCGACACAGTTACAGCTATAGTTATAATCTGATTCATCATAGTACTAACATACAAACATTTTTTAAACTAGAACATTAACGATTCACATAGTGTGTGACGTACCTCAAAATGTCAATCAATTAGTTCAAAATATTCTTGCAGAGGAATTGAACCAGAAAAGGTACATGCAAAATCTTTGCAGTTTTGCTTCTTGAAATGTTCTCTGAGTCAAAGCGTGAGCTCTTCTGTTATTAGCCAAAGGTCTTCTAACTGATCACTCTGGATTCTATACCATTCTCTGAAAACAAACACACAACTAATAAACACACATTTAAACCACATAGATTCACTATGCAACGCAGTTTAGATAACACACAAATTTAACTTGCTAACTGTATCCAAAATCTAGGAAAGATTTTTGGAAGAGATATATGTTCACTAGTGTTAAAGAAATTCTTGTATTTTATTGATGTCTGTTGTACTCTCTCTTTTATCCTAACTTAGGCAATTTTATTGCACAAAAGGAAAGTATTTATTTCTTCAGGACTGCTTCAGCGCAGGAGCCTGCTCATGAAGAACAAAAAGCTACGAAGAACCACCATAAGGAAACAAGAGAAATACTGGATGATATTAAGCCATAACAACAGGCCGTCTGCAATTCTCTGCCATAACTCAACCTTAGTGAGCTTTTCTCAGGGTTGGAGGCAAAACCAGGCTCCATACACTTTGGACAATGACAGAAGCACAGCATCCTAAGCATCTGACAGCAGTGGTAACAAGCCAACTTCAATCCACCTAAAATCTTGTCTATACGTCTTTTGGAAACAGTGAGTTCTTTGATAATACAATCTGTATTTTTTATTGTATCTCCACTTTCTAGGATATCTTCTAGTAAGAAAAGTATTACTCTATTACGCTAACTAGCGACAGACAACAATACTCAGTTTTGACAGTGCTGTGCTTCACTCTAGATAAAGCTAATACTAGTAGAAGGTGATTTTTATCCATCTACGCGCTATGGCTTTGTACAAGTGGCTTAGTAAAGAAATTAAAGTGTTAATATAAACTGAAGTGAACAAACAAGTCCTGTTAGCCAGTGTCATCCATCCCAGCAAATCCATTTAACTCATCAATCACACTTCAGTGAATTTCAAATTATCGAACTAGGGGGATGAGATTTTATTTCTGTTGTTTCTAGTCCACAGTTGTATAATCCTCTCTTCAGTTTCCAGGAAATCAGAATTAACTGAATGTTGAGAGGTAAACATTGTGGAAAATCACAGCAGCATTTTAAATTTTTATTTTTTTTTTTTTTCAGATAACCACTTTCAAACAGTTCCTTATTTCTTTTCATTACTCATCTACCAATACCTTATCCAAAAGGATAGACAGAAATGCAGCTATGAGGAAAAAAGAGTTGCTGTGTCTCGATACAAAATAGTTCTTCTTTTGCCCTGTTAACAAGGTTCACAGTAAATGAAATTAACCAGAATTCTTCAGAACTTGAATGTACTTATTTAAAATTTTCTCAACATTATTAATTCAAGATTGTTTGACATTACCGCTGGCATCATTCCCATGATACGTATTTCACCAAAGACAAAATGACAAATTCTGTTTAGAGTGTAACAGGAAAGAAGCAAGTTTTATTTAAAAACAGAACACCATCTGCTAAAGATAACATTCAAACTTATATCCATCTTTTATACACTCACAATGTAATCGCTGGACTTAGTTGCATGCATCATCATACTTTGCCTTAAGTGATTTTTTTCCTTGAGGGAAATTAGCTCAGATGTTTTCAGGCCAAATCAACAGTCATGCCATTTATAACTGACAGATCGAATACATTAACGGTTTAAAATGGATAAAACTCATTTCCTCCAAAATGCATATTCAGTTTCCACACATTGTTGGCCAATACAAACACAATCTAATTTAACGTGGCCGGAGTAGAGAGCATTGCAGTAATTTGCTTTACATGATCTGCCAGTTCTCAAAAAAGACAAATTAGATTTAGAAACTGTACAAACCTGAGAGTCTTAAGTTGTACTAAACACACGCTTTAAACAAAAATACAGTGAAAAAAAAAAAGAAATACCCATGCTTCTGCTCATCCTGTGCTTTCATTATAGTTTAGCAACTTGTGTTAGCTTTTTGTTGAAATAAACTCTGTTACAGAAAATGACAACAGATTTTCAGAAAATTCTCAAACAGAAAAGCAGGAGGCTACAAGGGGTTGTCCAACTAGCACAACCTGCATTAAGAACTGCCCTCCCAGTAGGTTATTTGAAGGAAATATTGAGGATTCGGTTCACTTCTCAGCTAGGAAGCCCCCATCAGGAGAAAAAAACCCAGACACCATTAGCAGTCAAGCCTTCTTTAAACTTTGATTAAAGTTTTAACAGTTTTTTAAAAAATCAGCAAAAAACCCCTTCAAACCTTAATCTACATGGGGCAAGCTTCTTTTTAATATATATTAACTGTCAGAATAAACTTTAGGCTGGGTTTCTTTGCAGCAGTCCTCTTGACAGGCTGCAGTAACTACACTGTTCCAAAGGGATTAGCTAATACAGTTAAAAAGAAATGTGAAACAGATGTCATTCCAGTTTGCAGCTTCAGCAGTGAAACCCAACTTTCATTCCTACATGCAGTTCTTCCCATTCAGAACTTAAGGTTCATTTGATAAGGGATATCGAAAAAGATGTCTTCTTCCATTGTCCAAGATTAACTTATTTCATGGAAAACCAGAAATAAGGATTGATCAGTCCCAATGAACTTCTTAACTTCTCTGAAACACTGTTACTTCCAGTTCTAGTCGGTATTTATCTACACATACAATTTTCTTTTTGAAGAACGTTTCCATGAGGATAATGTTGCATAAGCGCTTTTACAAAGTATAAGCTCAGCGTGAAATTACATGGCAGAGTAAGGACCCCCCAAATAATACATTATTTCATCTGCATTCATTAGTTCCACAGACGATCTGTCCACTCAAGCACAATCATTTCGGTATCATGAAATTCTGCCGAACAATGCTTTTGTATTATGGATAGTCTCTGCTCGTAAAAATATTCTGAATTATGCTTGAGTATCAAACCTTTTATCATTTAAAAAAAAAAAAAAAATTTCTGTAACCAACACAATCCAATGCATGAAGAGGATGCAGAAATAGGCTGCTAACATAGAAGGTGGACCAACTCATTTGTTTTCTAAAGTCAGGATTCCCAGACACTAGAAAGGAGTAGTCACACTAAGAGAAACAGAGGTTTTGAATCTGCTTTGTAAAGTGAACTTCACAAGTAAAGCAGTGTGGGAAAGTTTATAGTAAGACTGCAAGCGTCATTCCAATCCAGTGAATAAACAAACCTCAGAGGAAAAGCTTGAGGGTTTGGGGTGGGGGAATTAAAAGTTAGAGCCTCACTAGAAGCTAAAATACATTCACTACACAGACACAAATTTGTCCCTTACACAGCATCAGAACAAAGTCCAAATGAAAGATTTAAATTGTAATCCAGAAAAAAATAATTTATAAATCCTTTCAATTCTTTACTTTTTAGAAACTATCTTTGCACGTCTACTTAAGATCTACTATTTCAATAAATATTAAAAACAAACTAACACTAAAATAACATGCAAATAATGCATATACAGACCAATACAAATGGACTTGAACCTTAGAAATGTGAAGTGATTCTTGGTACAATGAAAGTTACTCTCCAGATTGTTTCTGGTTTTAACACCTTCAATTACATTAGAGAAAGGTATTAAACATTATCTCATAGCTCACAGCAGACACCACCAATATACGTATAAGCCATCATGAATATTCATTTTTTTAAAAAACAGTGAGACTGTGAGGCTGACATTTTTGTGTCAAAAGAATGTCAGATCAACAAACGATTTTGATTTCTCACTCAAAACAGTTTTCATAAAGTATTCACAGTGTTCCATTTGAACTCTCTGCAATGCACACTAGGTATTCTAGCTTTTCCATCTGTTAGTCTGCTGTATTAAACGAAGACTTTGTGCTCTGCTGGCATTGAAAATGCTGAACACATTTGACCTGATTTGGTTCCAATGCACATGCAAGAAAGAGTTTAGTGAGTTGAGTCGTTACACAGGGCAAGACCATCAACCCTCCAAAATGAAGAGAGCCCATCTTTTTTCAAGAGCACAGACTCACGGTCTGTGGTTGGAACACGACCACTTTATTCACAAACTGCCCTATACAGGGGACACTGGACCAGGTAACAGCAGATCTGCACGCATGTTCATACTTTCTGTAAACATAATACGAAGGATATTGAATCCCTACTCCTACACTTACAAAGATATACAGGCATCTGAAGATAGGGACAGGCGTTTACTTAGATGTAGAGAAGCAAGCAAGTAGGGTCTGATGCCTAATTAAAGTCAAGGATTACTGAGTCAGCCAAGAGTTAGAAACCAGCTTTTTAATTCCTTTCAAAAATTCCAGTAGATGACTACTTCCCAACACAGGTGTTGAAATACCTTTGAGGGAAAAAGGAGGTTTCTTATTACTACAGTGACAGTATTAATTCATTAATAAAAACTGAAAATCCAGTTTCTTCAGAGAATTGTCACTGTAGCGTACTATATTCTGAGGATGATTTTTTGTTTTAAAATTTTGCGCCTTTCTTAGTAACAGAATTAGAAACTTGAGAGTGGATAAGCAATGGTTGGTTAACGCTCTGAAACTCCTGTGTTCTCACACAGTGACCGACCCACATTCTCATTTGGTATATACATTAACTGATGATCAAGCCTCTTTTACATTAGTACTAACAGCACTTACATGTTGTTTTTGAAGCAAGAAGGGTGGTTTTTGAACCAGTTAGAAACTCAAATCCCAGAACATTTGCCTGGTCATCCTCAGATGAATCAATAAAGTCTGAAAGAGAAAGTTTTCTACAATTTTCTATAATCCGACACCTCAAGCCATAGCCAGTATCGCATCAACCTTTGCACAGGCGATTTAGTAAAGGCAATCTGGATGAGACTGCTCCCCGTCTTAGGGCTTAGAAGTAAAGAACATCAGAAATAGTTTGGTATGCCCTCCCTTCATTCACCGGTGGAAGCCAAGCTACACGCTGCTCTATTTCCCCAGCCTAGAAACAAAAGGCAGATTACTCTGAGTTTCAGTCTGCACCATCTGATTGTGTACAGCCTATAGACTATTACCTTCTACTGGATGCAAGGTCACCTTTAACTCAGATATTTATGGAAAATTATAAGCAGAAATTACCATGAAAATGTTTAAGCATGCTCTCTCTTCAGTTTTCAGCACGGAGCACAACAAACACCTAGCCTGTTAAAACTATCTACTGCGCAAAGGCTGAGCATGCCCACCTTTCTTTCCATGCCATGTCGTGGATCGTATCAGCTTAACAGGCTCAGTTTTAGAGTACCGTATGTTAAAAACTGCTCCACGGTACCTCTCCTCCCAACCTTCCCCTAAAAATAAGGCAGAACAGGGAGGAGAAAAGGTATGTTTTTTATAGAGCACTCCAAGAATCCAAAGTCCCTTCACAGATCACATCACAAACAGCATGCTGCTGCCTTTCTTTTTTTTTTTTTTTTTCCACATCCCTGAAAATGGGATGAACAGAAATCAGAAGATTTTAATACTGTCTTCTGTAACACATTAGGACTATCCTTTGTGTTATATTTTCAGCAATGCATCCCCAGGTTAAAAATGAAATATAATGCTCTATTTTGGAAGCATTATTGCTTAGCCATAATGGAAGTCTATGATTAAAAGCCCAAAATGTAGACCTTTGAAAAAAAGTTTCCCTGTTTCAAGTAAGTATTACACAGCACACCCATTTGAGAGAAAAGGTTTATTTACCCTCAAAGTGAAGAAAATTGTGCTACCAAAAAAACCCCAACCATGCCTACTCCACTGCTCTCAGACAGAAGCTTTTCAAAAAGAGATGCAACTCCACCTTAAAAATCTCATGCTAAGGTTGTTGGCCCATACAGCTCTCAGAAGACTGTTCCAGAACCTTAGTCCTCTGAAGTTCAGAAACTTAATCACTGCCAGACTGAACTTATTCACAATCACTTTATAAGGCCTGTTTATTGCTTTCTTCTTGTGTTAATATGATCATCTAGATCCATGATACAGCCACAAAATATGTACTGAAGGCAACTGCATTCCTTTTTTTGCCTGTGTTTTATTAAGATAAATGAGTCACTTTCTTTTAATTCTCCCCTTCAAATCCCTAGATAATATTCATAGCCTTTTTCTACACTTTTGAGTTTGAATTAATTTTTGTTGAATATCAGCAATCAGCACTCAGTGTGCCAGTGCACAGTAACATACTGGTTTCCTGCCTGAAAACATTTTGTCTAATGAATCCTCAGTTCTTATTTGTTTGCTTATGACCGTACCATATGGTACCACAGAGTATTCTCCTGTGGTAACTTCCACCTCCTCTATCTCTTCCAAATTATGACCACATAATTACAGCAGAAATTATTTTCATAATATTATACTTTATAATACTCAATTTCATTCTTCTTTTTCCAGTCCTAAATGGCACCTAATTCCTTGTGGTGGTGCAATTCCTACCCCTCCCTGCCGTCCTTGTTGGGCTGCTTGGTGCCAGGTGTGATTCCATCCACATTCCCCCGAGCCATACACCAATCTATGGAGATAAGGACTGATAACCTTGAGGAGCCTGGCTCCTGCCCCTCCCAATTGCTTGGAAAGGGTTATACTGGCCCATCATCTCCTGGTGGCCTGACACCCCTGTGCCTGGGATGTGGTCAGATGGAACAATAACAGGGTTGCACGTTATTCAAATTCTTGTGCAGCTGCCGGAAGGCACCAGATAGCATTTGACAGAAGTCAATTATCTTGGACCCTATAAACTGCGACCACCAGAGAGGCCCTTTGAGCTCTCCTGGATCGCAGCGGCCTGTGACCAGCATCTCCCCGGAGCTGGGACGCCTCTCAGGTACCAAAACCC